>NW_016810852.1:497070-530485 GCF_001698545.2 Rhinopithecus bieti
AAAAAAAAAAAATAAAAAAAAAAAAAAAAAAGATGGCACAGAATCCTTCTTGTAACCTTGTGCAGGTCAGTTTCCTCTCCCGGGTCTTCAGTTTCCTCAGTTATAAAGTAGGTGTTATGATTCCTTAGGACTCCTTAGCTCAGAAATATGAGGGAAATAAAAACTAGGAAGAGTAAAGCTAACTTCATCCTGAGCCCTACTCTCCAACCCCCACCCAGGGGTATTAACTTGGCTCTTAAGCCCTGGCCTTGGCTACCTGGAGTTTCTGGGGTGAGGTCTTTGTTGTGAGTTGAACAGAAACAAAGCTATGATTTGTCTCACTGTGAGGACCCACTGTTTCAAGCCATAGAACACAGCCCTAGTGAGATTGAGACCATGTTCCTTGCTAAATCAAAGCAACAGACTTTTCTTCAGTGCCTACCATGTACCAGGACCTGTTTGGGTCATATGGAGGCTAAGGATGACAAAGACATAGTCTCTGTCATGGGCAGAGGGCTTGATGGGCATGGAGCTGCCTGACCATCTGCTCTTGAACCCTCTAGGACAGCGGCCCCCAACGTTTTTGGCACTAGGGACTAATTTTGTGGAAGACAATTTTTCCAGGGGAGGGGGGATGGTTTTGGGGTGAAACTGTTCTAGCTCATATCAGGCTTTAGATTCTCATAAGGAGCGTGCAACCTAGATCCCTAGCACACACAGTTCACAGTAGGGTTTGCGATCCTATGAGAATCTGATGTCCCTGCTGATCTGAGAGGATGTGGAGCTCAGGTGGTTATATGGTTGCTTGCCTGCTGCTCACATCCTGCTGTGTGGCCCATTTCCGAACAGGCCACAGATTAGTGCTAGTCCATGGCTGGGGGCTGGGGACCCCTGCCCTAGGAGGCCACCTGAACCCTAGAGAGCTGTGATGGGGGCACATTCCCTTTTGAGCTCTAGTTTCTTTGTTGTAATAATGAAAGGGTTCATTTAAGGGGCATCACAGTTATGTACCAGGCATTGTGCTGGGCTCAGGAGACAGTAATAATATATTAAGCCCTGTCCTCCAGGAACCTTCTAGCTCTGACTTCATGTTTCTGGGGTCCTTAGTCTCAGGTTCAGAGTAGGGGCCTTTTTAAATCCTTTGCCATTTTAGGAATTCCCTTCTTCTATATTTTTTGCCCAATATAAGTCTTTCCCTTTTTTGCTTTCCTTCTTGTATACCTTCACCCTTCCTCACACAAGGCCATTAATACTAACTGACTTCTCAGGCTCTGCCATGTTGTGGCTCAGAACTGAGGCCCACTCTGGTAAGGCAGATGGTTCATCAAGGCTGATTTGGAGTAATTGAGTTCTTACATGTGCTGATCAGTGGCACCTACATCATTGGACGAGGAAAACCCTAGACATGGCACATCCACTGCTCCCCTGCCTCAGGCAGATGGGAGTTTCAGGACCCTCACTCCCTACCTACATCAGGAGACAATGGGATTGGCATCTAGTAGAATTCTTCTCTTTCTGCTCCCCCATCCCCTTCACCAAACCCTTGACAAAAGTTCTGTTGTTGGAAGAAACTTGGTCCTTCTAGTAGCTTATTTCTTCACACTCAAAGTATTTGGTGACTACAGTCACCTTTAGGGGAAAACTAGAAGTGAGTCTGAGTTTCCCATTAGTTGTGAAAATATCTCTTTGGGAAAGATGATTTAAGGACAAATCTGTGATTAAGTGGTTTGAAGACAGTCCTGAGAGCCTCTTCCTGAATAAAGCCCTCATGAGGGTACAGAAAGGATTAAGAGGGTTAAGAGCTACTTCAGTGGTTTTAAGCAAGTGGCATTTAAACGTTTTCCATCTGTCTTTAAAAGCTTTACTGTTCACTAGTCAGAGTGGTGACATTTGCCTGTATTTAGGAGGCAGAGGCGGGAGAATCACTTGAGCCCAGGAGTTTGAGGCTACAGTGAGCTATGATTGGGCCACTGCACTCCAGCCTGAGCTACTGAGAGAAACCTGGTCTGTAAAAAAAAAAAAAGCCATAATTGTCAGTGATTTTCTAGACAGTGCTGACCTGTTCATTGTTGGAAAAGCACAGTAATTACTGTACATGTAATAGTTTAAAAATCTTGAATCTTTCTCCCCAGGACTAGGGGATTTGGAGAAGGTAGAGTGAGGATATCTGAGGGGGAAAAAAAAAAGGCGTCAAAGAGATCAATTCCCAAGGTAATTTCAAGAACTGGGTAATTTCTGCCCTTCCTGGCCAGCTTGAACTTTCAGGTTATCTGCCGTCATCGTGAAACCTGAGGTGTGAGAGAGCTGGGGAGGGCACCATGCTGTGTGACCCTCCTCCAAAGACCTCCTCCTTCCACTTGTGTACAGAGGGAAGAGTAAAAAGACCTCCACACAGCCCACCCCGTCCACCTTCTTTGCTCCAAAAGTGCCTACCCCCGAAGTACCGACACCGGAGGCCATATCCTCGGTGCACTCAACGCTGCCGCCCCTTGTGTCCCGGCCTGGAAGTGCCCACCCTCCCAGTGACGCCGAGCAGAAGTTCCGGAAGAAGCAGAGGGGGCCACGGCGGAGGCAGCGACTCCGGCAATTCAGCGATCTGTGGGTTCGCCTGGAGGAGAGGTCAGGCGAGTAGGCTGGGTCGGGTTGGCATCCACCTTTACCCTAGTGAGTGGAGCCAGGAATGCCCCTCACACTGGTTGCAATGGGAACCCCCCTCATGGAGCAACCTTTCCCTTTCCTCATGACCCCAGGTACCCTTTTTCTGTCCACTGTGACAGAAGCAAATCCAGATTTAAGGTGGTTGCTTCAAGCCAGGGCAAGGGCAACATGTTTATGCTTGTTAAAGAACAAGTTTCCGGGTAGGATGAGTCTGTTAAAAGTGGAAGGCATCTGGAAAGGTTGCAAAGAACTTGATTTTTCAGATCTTTCTCCATGGCAGATTTAGGGAGAGTGCCATAGATTTGCAGAGCTGTAAGCAGCTCGGTAGGAATGGGCATGTTTAACTCCCACATTGTAAGGGAAGAGTTGTGACCCTACACTGAATGTAGTCTCAGAGATGGCTGGGGAATAGATCAGAGGTGGATAGGCAAGCCTGAGTCTGCAGGGCACAAAGCTTCTAGAAGAACTACCCCAGAGAGGCTGGGAGCAGGAATCCAGTTAAATTAATCTCAGGTTTATTGAGTCCCTCCTTTGTGCCTGCTATTGTGTTGGATGCTGTGTGTATGGGGCCAATCAGACACAGGCCCTGCCTTCATGGAACTTGCAGTCTGGTGAGGAAGATGGATTTTTGAGTAGATAATCTGCAATGGAAGTGTAAGGTGCTGTGGGTGTGTGTGTTTGTGGTGCATGGTGTGTGTGTGTGTGTGTGTGTGTGTGTGTGTTGGAGGTTACTACTTAGGGTCAGAGGTCAGGAAAGTCTTCCCTTGAGGAAGCATCCTTTTGGCTTATACTGACTAGAAGCCAAAGTGGAACCTTGTGAATAGAGCTTCTGAGTCTGGATCAGTAGATTCAGGGATCCAGTGCCTGCACAGGTGCTTAATAAATGTAGAATGAGTGAGTGAGTGAGTGAACAACTGAGTAGGGAAGGGGAAGAGTTGAGGGCAGAGGGAACAATGTGAAAGTCTGGTTGGAGGGAACGATTGTGTTGAAGAAGCTGAGATAAAGTAATTCTGACTGGGGCCTGGGAAGTGAAGGAGTAGTGGGGTGAGACGGGTCTAGAGAGGTAAACAGGGAGGGAAGTAGGGAGCCATTGAAAGGTTTGAAGCGGACATGTGAGATGCTGTGTGATTTGCATTGTAAATGGACAGAAGCTGGCAGCCAGATGGGACCTGGAGAACGGGGACAGCTTCTGATGGTGTTCATGTCCCACGGTGACTCATGAACTATCCTCCATTGACAGAGGAATAAATTGACCTGTTTAGTACTTTTTCCAACAAGGCCATTGGTGGCCACGGGGTTGGGCACTTTATACCCCAGCTAAGTTGAAAGATCTGGGTAAGCCTGAGGTCATGGGCCCCTCAGCTTGAACTGTCTTGACCTGGTATGCCTTCATGCTGTGCACATCAGGCCTGGACTTGGGCAGGTGAGAGAGGCAGAGACCCAGGGAGGAATCTGCATGGTCTGGCTCTGCCTCTGTGGTGGCCAGTGAGGAGGGTCCCTGCCTAAGATTGCCCAGAGGCTAGTGATTAGCAAACTTTGAATTGGGCCTTATACGAAGACTTTCACTAATCTTTGGATGAAGAACCAAATAGCCAGGGACAGTTGGCTAGTCTGCTGGTCTTAATATCCTCTGCCATTTGGTTTTCTAGTAGCAGTGGCCAAAGACATGAAAGAGGACCAGAGATATAGGAAGCCTATTAACATACTAATACCCATTCCTTTCTTTAAGGAGGGGAGATGAAGAGAAGCTGTGTGGGCATTTGGGGGCCTTGGCGTGTGCAGTGGTTTCTGCTGTGCCTTCAGACTCTGTCTTTCCCTTTGCCTCCTAGTGACATGGTCCCGCAACTCCAGGTCCTTGTCCCGGACAGGCACATCTCCACTGAGCTGCAGATCCCTCGCCATGGGCATTCCCACCACAGCCAGATGGTGGCCAGCAGTGCCTGCCTGTCTCTCTGGACTCCTGTGTTCTGGGTGCTGGTGCTGGCTTTCCAAACAGAGACACCTCTCCTGTAATGACTGGAAGCACCAGGCTAAGACCCTGACCCCTCAGACTTGAAGGATGGCCATTCCTGTACTCCACATTCTGGTCTAGCCTTGTTGGGCCCAATCCAGGAGAAGAGACTTCTCCTGAAAAAGAAGCCCAGTGTTGATTCTTCTCTTTCCAAGGAATGAGACTTTGGGTTATCCAACTTTGGGTGGAGGTGAACAGTTTTGTAACATAATGAGTTGTGTGAAAATAAATTATAAATGAGTTGGATGAAAATAAAACCTTTTTTTGGTGCAGATTTTTATTCATGATGTGTATATATCAGGCAGACAACTTCTTCTCTCACACCCTAATCCTTTCACTGCTTCCCCTAGGCCCTGCACTTCTCAGCTGCATCTCTGATCCCTTCTGGCTCTGGCTTTGTATCCTGACCCTTTCCTCTTTCTGCTCCCTTTCTTTGTGCCACTCTTGGTTCTGGATGCAGGGGAGTCAGTGGGCCATGGAACTTGTGGTCTGCACCTCTCTATTCAAGCTCTGGTGAATAGGGTGCTCCCTATGCCCTAAGAGATGCTTTCATTTTGTATAATGTGTGTGTCTCACTGAGAGGCTGGGTGGGGGTTGGGGGGAGTGGGTAGGCTTTGTCAGAGGTGCTGTGCAAGAAAGTGGTTTTCAAACTACCCCCAATCCCCATCTTGTTATTTATTATTCACATGTTTATTGTAAATGTCTTTTCTAAATACAAATCTTATTGGGACTCTCTATAAAATGTGTACGAGTAGACTTCCCCAGTTGATCTGAATGGGAGCTTTTAACCCTGCCCAGGTGATGATCTCCCTCCCCTAACCACCATGGTTCCAGATCAGGGTCTCCCACCTGTGGCAAGCGTCCTTTATGGTCCTGGGCTTCTGAGTAGCCCACAAAAACCCTAGGTAGAATGTCTGTCCAGGACTTGGGTGGGGTCAATAAGAAGTAGTTGTATTTGTTCCCTAATCTGGCTTAGGGTAAGGCTGATTGTCTGGATTTGTAGCTCTGGCTTCCCTTCCTTTTCTGAGGCTTTTGTGGGTTCATGCTCAGTTATTTCCAGGGCCCAGAAGATCTCAGTGGCCTTACTGAAACAGTAGTGTGGTGGCACTTAAGATCCATGTCCACCACTTTGGTTTCATTCTGCACCATCTGTATTGCAGGGGTAGGCGGGCAAAAACTCCCAAATCCCCCTGCTGCTATGTTCGATTCTCCTAATGAGATACACTCATGGGATATTTGGAGAACAAAAGTGGGCAGAGGGAATTTTCTTGAGCAGGGGCATGGTTATGTACAGGCTTCAGCAGACACAAGTTTGTGCAGTGGTCAGTCTCTGTAGCCCCCTCTATTCCCCTGCTTCAGCGTGGAGTAGCTGTGAGGTTGGCACAGTTTTTCCTTCAGGGTTCCCACCTTGGAGTACAGATGGTGCGATGCCTGATATCAACTCTTTTACTTCTGCAGCGGCAGCCATTCCTGTGACCATGTTAGCAACTATTTCTGCTTGAAACACCAAGAGTAGTTTCTGATTTGTGCACTGATTTCTGGCAAAAGTGCTGTTACCTGCTTCTCTGCGACTGGAATCTACTCTTAACTTCGATAGGTATGGGGATGAAGCGGGGAGGCAGAGATACATGGGAGGGCTGACTCTGTTCCTCCAATTCTTTGTAAGAGGGTGGTGTGGCTCCCACCAAGGGCTCAATCCTAGCTGGGTGATTTCCTTGTTTCTTGGATCACATTATGGCCGAGGAAGCAGGCAGACCATTATTGGCAGGACCAACACAAGATGGTTTGTCACACTGGCTGCTCCACTTGAGAACTGAGCCACCAGTCTCTGCTTTTGAGGTGGCAGAGGCTCAGATGCACCTGACTGGGACTTGGTTAGTTTTCATACAGAGTCATCCTAAAGTGGAAGAGGAAAACCCCCCATACTTGGGCAGGATTGGCCTGCCCTTTTGTGAAAGCATAGGCTCTTCCAAGGATTGTGATGGAGCCCCACAGAACAGGGAACTGACATCAGAGGCCAACTTCTTATTATCCTGCTCATTTGCTCTACCAGTTGTGCTCACCGCATCAACCTCCCATGCACTGGATGCTGAGAGCCTTAATCTAGTCTAGAAATGGAAGCACCTGGGGCCTTTCATATCAGGGTGAAGAGGAAAGGAGCCTGTGCGGGGAAGCGAGTGCTGAGTCCTGACTCTTCCTGGGGTGGGGGGGGGTCCCAGAAAGTAACTGATGGGAAGCTGCCTCTCACTTAGGGTGGGGGAGCAGGTTTAACAGGTGGGTGTTGAACCCACTGCTTCTACAGCGGAGCTTGGATTGCCAACAGAAAGAACTCAAACACTTTATTTTAAGGACATAAGAGAAATAAAAGTCACACTTAATACCTTTAAGTCAAATCAGAATTAACACCTTTTTGCTCACATATAAGTTATTCAAACCTTTTGCTTCCATTAGGAAAGATCTCTGGCCTGGTTCTTTTTCAGTGCTGAGGTGGCACCTTTTCATTCACTCAGCTGGCAGAGCAAAGCTGATCCCTTGGCAATCCAGTAGTCTTTGGACCGCTTGGAGGGTAAGAGGACGGTTACCACAAAGTTGGTTGAATGTCCTAATTAAGGATATAGGGAAAAAAGGGTTGTTACTTAGAGAATAACTTCCTCATACCGAGAGGCTACAAAGAGTCAAGACATCTGGGTTCCAGTCCTAACTGGACAAATAGTCCTTTATGGGTCGTTTTATGCTCTATAAAATGAAGATTTTTAGAACAAATAATTCTTTAGGACTCGTCCAGCTTAGACTTCATAGAACTTTTTTTTTTTTTGAGACAGGGTCTCACTCTATCACCCAGGCTGGAAGTACAGTGGCACGATCTCAGCTCGCTGCAACCTCTGCCCTCCTGGGTTCAAGTGATTCTCCTACCTCAGCCTCTTGAGTAGCTGGGGCTATAGGTGCATACCACCATGTCTGGCTAATTTTTGTATTTTTAGTAGAGGCGGGGTTTCACTAGTTGGCTAGGCTGGTCTCAAACTCCTGGCCTCAAATGATCCACCTGTCTTGGCCTCCCAAAGTGCTGGGATTACAGGCATGACCCACTGTGCCCGGCCTAATCATTTCTTAATAACCAGGATTCAAATGAGTTTCATATCTTGCAACAGTGATGTGTCTCTTAAATCTTTCAATTGGTAGGTTTCCCTCTGCTTCTTTTGCTGCCCCCTTGTAACATATTTGTTGAAACAACCAGACTGTTTGTCCTGTTAAGTTTCCCAGAATCTGGATTTTGATGACAGCATTGCTGTGGTGATTTTAAATATATTCCTCTCTTCCTGTAAGGGGAGGTTAGATCTAGAGGCATGACTACATTCAGGTTTGAGGTTTTATTTTTCCTTTATTTTTGTTTTTTTTTGAGACAGGGTCTCATTCTTTTGCCCAGGCTGGAGTGCAGTGGTTTGATTATGGCTCACTGCAGACTTGAACTCCTGGACTCAAGTAATCCTCCTGCCTCAGTCTCCCAAGCAGCTGGGATTACAGGTGTGTGCACCACACCTTGCTAATTTTTGTATTTTTTGTAGAGACAGGGTTTCGCCATCTTGCCCAGGCTAGCAGGTTTGAGTTTTACGGCAGGAATACTTCTTTGGTAGTACGTACTCCTATCAGGAAGCACACTATGTCTGATTGTCTTTCTTTTTTGGGATATTAGTGGCCATTGATGACTACTACATAGGACTACCCCTCCTTTAAATAGCTGAAAAAGAGTTTCTTTTGATCCTTGTACAAGATGGGGTTTCTGTCACAGTTTCAGATAAGGTTAGGTTGTTGGTCCCCTCTCCCAGATTTGTAAGAATTCTTTATGCCAGGCTTCTATAGTTTGGATGTTTGATCCCTCCAAATCTCATGTTGAAATTTGATCCCCAGTGTTGGAGATGGGGCTTAACGGAAGGTGTTTGGGTGATGGGGGTCAGATCCCGGATGAGTAGATTAATACTCCTTGGAATGGGGGGTGAACTGTCACTTTATTAGTTCTTGCGAGAGCTGCTTAAAAAGAGTCTGGCGCCTCCCTCCCATCTTGCCTGCTTCCTCTCTTGTCATGGATCTCTCCGCACCAGCTCTCTTTTGCCTTCTGCTATGAGTGGAAGCAGTCTAAGGCCCTCACCAGAAGCAGATGCTGGCACCAGCCTGCAGAACCATGAGCCCAGTAAACTTTTCTTTAAAGTTACTCAGCCTCAGGTATTCCTTTATAGCAACACAAACACAAACAAACTAAGACAGCTGGATTTTTTTTTTTAATTGAGATGGGTGTTTCACTAGGTTGCCCAGGCTGGTGTTGAACTCTGGGGCTCAAGTGATTCTCCCACCTTAGCCTCCTGAGTAGCTGGGACTACAGGCACGTGATACCACACCTGGCTAGACAGCTGGATTTTTTTCAAAATAGAAGGTCAGTGATGATGAATTTAAAGCATTTGTACGTTCAAAACTGTCTTTATTCACTTCCCTTTTGGAAGATGGTTTGGTTGTGTTTTGAATTCTGGTTCAAAGGTATTTTCCCTCAACCCGTTGAAGGTGATTCTCCGTTATCTTTTTATATGCACTGTGGATAATGAGAGTTGACTGATATCAATCTGATTCTCATTCTCTGGGATTTCAGTTCCAGCATATATTATACATTGTCTCTTCTCTTTGGTTATTTTGAGAATTTTTTTTTGTCTCTGACAGTCTTAAGTATCACTTTGGTATATCTAGGTTTCTTTGAAGATTTGATTACTTGTTGTATGTTGCTAAAAATCATTCCTTCCACTTTGTGAGACCTCATAATCTAAGGATTCAAGTGTTTCTTTAGTTTTGGGAAATTACCAGCCATTATTTTTTCAAATATTCTCTCTCCTCCATTCTTTATTTTCTCCTTCCAGGTTGCCTAGAAAACTAGAAAAACGTTGCAAATTCTGGCTCCTCCCACAGGGTCACTTCTTCCCCCTCTCACTATGCTGTATTCAAGGCGACTTTCCCAGTTCATTTTCTCTGTTCATTCTTCAGCTGTCCCTCGGTGTATCTGTTGAGGTGGCTTTCTTTCTGTCTGCTTTCTTTTTTTCAGAGCTGTATCTCAGTTTCAGATCCACTCAGAGTTTTGCATCAGGGCTTTCCATTTATTCATTTGTTTATTTATTTATTTGTGACGGAGTTTTCGCTCTTGTTACCTAGGCTGGAGTACAGTGGCCCAATCTCGGCTCACTGCAACCTCTGCCTCCCAAGTTCAAATGATTCTCCTGCCTCAGTTTCTCAAGTAGCTGCGAATACAGGCACCTGCCACCACGTAGGCTAATTTTTTGTATTTAGTAGACAGGGTTTCACTATGTTGGTCAGGCTAGTCTTGAACTCCTGACCTCAGGTGATTCACCCACCTCAGCCTCCCAAAGTGCTGGGATTAAAGGGGTGAGCCACCTTGCCCAGCCTATTCATTTATTTTAAAATCTCTTTTGTGATGAGTAAAATGGATTTGGTGAGAAAAGAGAGATTTTAGTGTCTATTCAGACCACCATTTTGAAAGTGGAAGTCTCTACTTGTTAAACTCTATCTTCTACTCCTTAGATTCTAATAGAAGCAATAATTAATTCTATAATATTAATCTACAGTCAGAACAAATAGAATTTATAATTACATTTATGAATTTCGTATGTTATAGGCGGCTTCATTTTAAGTCTAGTTAATTGGCCCAAGGGAGATCTTGAGCCAATTACAGCTCAGTGTTTGGACTTTGATGGAAGATTGCATTTGGTCATTATTTGAACTAATCTTAAGAACATCCTCACCTGTGGTTGAGAGTGTTCCTGCCCGGGCTCCTGTTTTATAAAGTGGGCAGTGGTAAAGTGTTGGGCTTGGCTCATAATTTTGTTGTGGTTCAAAATGCACCACAGGCAGCATTGGATTCATCTGTCCGGGCAATGCGTCTTCTACCACCATTTCCTTATCATCCCATCGAAAAGCATCTATGAACATCCCATGAACAAGAACACCATCCTCGGGAGAGGGCAACTGAAAGATACCCACAAGTCTCAAAGTGAGAGGGGGAAAAGGGATCAGCAGGTGTGAGTCACTTCCTATGTCCCACATCCTCACTAGGTAATTCTAAAAAACACTCTATACATTGCTGTTATTATTCACATCTTAGAGAGGTCAATCTTGAGGCTCTGAGAGGCAAAAAAATGTAATAATAATGTAATGACTTTTCCCCTTTTCATGGGAGGTGGAGGAGTACTGAGATTATCATCTGTTATTCTTAGCAAGGGTTTTCAAGGATTTGGATGCCCTCCTAGAAGACAGATTATATATCTGCAATATTTACAGAGTGCCCATGGAAAATTCCTTTTGTTCTTTCTCTCTCTCTTTTAAAATTATGCTTACTTTTAAATGTTTGTATTAAATAAGAAAGAGGGAGAGTGAGAAACTCTGCCCATCAGAGTCCTGTGATTGGATGTCTCCACCGGTGCACATTTTTTTTTTTTTTTTTGCCAATTGTGGGTATCTGAATCATTCTTCCTCAAACTCTGAGTGGATTTGGCCAATTCTGGCCCCACGTCTTTGGATAATTGGAGCCTCACGTCTGCAGGCAGAGGACTAAGCAGTTTGGATAATACGTAGTGCATTTTATAGTGAATAAAAGGATGGTAAACTAAATTCTTTTTAGCTGGTATTTGTTTTTTGGTGTCCTAAACTTCCTGTTTCTTGGGTGCAGCAGGGTGGGCCTTCCTGTTTTTGGGCTGCCACATATGTTTATGCAGATTTCCCTGAAAACTATCCTGCTACCTACTGGGTGTCCATCATCTGGGCATCCACCCAGAGGAGGCACCTTTTCCTATGCTGAGCCAAGGAGGCAAATGGGCTGACAGTGATCTTGGCTGTTTGTAACAGAGATAAAGCTGTTTAAACACATACTCTGTGTTTAGACCAGTATATGTGCCTGTCACATGACACTGGCTGTTTCCTTTACACCGCACTACAGGCCCGTCTCCTGGTCTGTTGGTGGCAGACATTTGCGAGGTGGGCCAGGAGACAGGCCAGCTAGACAGTCTGAGGTCTCCCCAGATCTCAGAGATTGTAAGGTATTCTCATGGCTCAGCACACATGACCCAAGCAGAGACATGGTATGAACTGGGATGGGGTGGAAGGACAGAGCCCTGGTGGTCACTGTAAACTTCTGTCTGTCAGAATCAGCCTCTGTGGTAGATGGAGTGTGCTGAGCATGGACCAGGGCAGGCTGGTCCTGGAACCTCCGGTGGGGGCTTTAATGTGGGTGTTGCTTTGCCTTCCTGGAGCCTCAAGTTTTCCTTACATGGGAAACTTGATACCCTCTTCTTAAGACAAGAAGGATCTTAAAATAATAAGAGGTGCAGACATATCAACAGTTGCTCCAGCACATACAGCTGGAGAAAGGCAGTGTCAGAATTTAAACTCAGGCTTGTCTAGTTTTTAAACCCTTGCAGTTAACTTCTTGCTATATTGATTCTGTAAGATGAAGAAGGTTACTTAAGTTAGCTAAAAAATAAAATAATATTGCTTTAAACATATTTCTATAAATCAGACTAGTTTAGGCAGTTCCCATCTGGTCATTGCTAATTGGGGAGCTTATCTTGGAGGTGTATCTGCCCTTCCTGCTCCTGCCGATGGGAGGTGGTGGGAGTGGGGCATGGAGGTTGTCTGAAATCTTCAAGGACAGTGGGATAGAAGCTGCTTTGCCGTAACAGCCAGGTGGACAATACCTCCATGTCCATGGGCAGTTCTTGTCCAAATTGCACTGTCTTGGCAGCTTCTATCACTGCAGCTTGATCCCGATAGGTGGGAATTACATTGTATTTGAAACTTAGCTCATCTATAGGCAAATTGTATTTTCGAGCATGATTTTGAAGAGTTCCTGTAATTATGAAAATCAGAAAGCCGCGTTCAAAACAACACTGCTACTCCCCAAGCACTAACCCCCTTCACACAAACCAGGCTGCCCTGGCATTAGAGAGCCTTCCCACTACAGAGAAAACCCAACTCTTAATATCTTCCTCTGAGTTAGTTCACAGGGTCAGGAAGCCTGTGGGTCATGTTGGGAGGTAAGGGCCCAAGGGATGGACAAGCTCTGGTCCTGGTTGGAAAGGGAGGGAAGAGGGCCAGTATGCAGTGCATTGCCCTGACATAAGGGAGACAAATGAGTGAGGCAGTTTCCGAGCCCAATCTCGCTAACGTTAGGATTTTGCCCAGCTTGTTTTATATGGGCTGTTTAATAGGTATGAAGAATGAGAGAGATGAAGGGCTTGGGTCATTAGCATTGAGTTGCTCACAGGCTCTAGCCCCTTCTGAAACGGCTAGTTTCCCCAAGGGCTGATGGAAGCACATCAAGAGAATTTCTCAGAGGGAAGGAAGCTGCTCACAGCTGGGGCCTGAGCAGGTGGACAGCAGATGACGCCCTTGAGCGTGGGTCACATGGGGAACTGAGGCACACTCTGTGTTCATGGAGGCAGCAGTGCCTGCACTTATGTAACTTGAGAGGGGCAGGGATTAGGTTGCTGGGGAACATCTGCTATCTCTGCCATCTTTCCTCTGCCCCCCACAAGTGAGGAAGAGCAGGACCTTGTTAGATTGCCCTATGATCACTAGCCTCATTGTTAAAGCATTAGCAGCCATGTCATTTCCCCAGGACCTCAAAACCCTGTGTATGACAATTCATGGCCTTTCCTGTGGGGTTTTTCTAGGGGAAGCGCTGGTACCTGTTAGAAATCCTTGAGGAAAGAAGAAACCGGAGATCCAGTAGGACTTAGGCTGTCCTCTTTTGAGCCACAACTGAAGGAGAAACATACTCATAATAAACGTTATTTCTGGGATGGAATTTGTTTTCTAAAGCAAAGTCCTATTTGGGGAGAGTTTCTCAGGAGGCAGAAACTAAAGCAGCCCTGAGTTAGTCACCACCCCCATTTCACTGCCTGCCCCGTTCCCCTTCCTGTTCTGCCGGCCTGATGACTGCGGACCCAGAGCCTGGTTATTGTGGGGTATGTGAGAGGGAGACAGCAGCAAAGTTATCTGGGGTTTGGACTCATCTCAGTTGGTCTGTACCTCACTGTGGGGTCCCATGAATTAGAGCTGAAACCCCAATTAATTAAAGTGGAATTAAAGTGGAATGTGGGGATGAGTGGCTAGGGCAAACGATATTATAATCAGTATAAGACGTGTAAAGTGATGCCATTCTGGACATTTCTTTTTCTCTGGGCTCAGATTATCCATCAGTGACTGTGGATATCTTTAGCCAGTGCTTCCTAGGGACCTTAGGCCAACTATGCCATCAGACTCATCGAAACCCAGTGAAAGGAATTTTCTTACATCCACAAACGAGGTCCTCAGGATAAGGTCTTTGACCCACGACCCTAGTGGCTTCAGGGATGGGTAGGCTGTGTTGGACCACAGAGCGGGAACCTGGTTATTGAGGAAACTGTTATACACTTCTTCCATTTCTTCAGACATCACCACGAATCCAGTGATGGCTTTGTTGAGTGTTTCCAGAGAAGTCTGAAAGAACAGAAAAGGGGTTGGTGGGGTTGGTGGCCTTTGTAGATGTCATTATCCAGTGTCAGTGACACACATTCATGATAGCAGGTGCTGCCTTGCCCGGAGGTGCCACTTGCTGGGTTCTGTTCTGTGCACACTGTCTGCTTCCCAGACCCTCCAATATTACATGCATTATTATAATATGTGACCGTTGTGGTGTAACACTTGAGGGTGGCAGTTGATAGTAGAGTCCAATGCGGTGGAAAGAAGGAAGCAGAAATGTCTCCTGAAGCCTGGAGAAGCGGCTGGGAGAAATGCCACTGTCTAGCACTCCTCCAGGCCAAAAGAAAAATAGGCCTGAGAACCACAGAGTGTGAGGAGGAGGGGGGATGGGGAGGGAGAACCACCTCATGTCTGCTCAGGGGGATTCCCCAACCCCAGAGTTAGTGCAGAAAGAGGAGATTCTTTTTTTTTTTTTGAGATAGAGTCTTGCTCTGTCGCCAGGCTGGAGTGCAGTGGTGTGATCTCGGATCACTGCAACCTCCACCTCCTGGGTTCAAGTGATTCTCCTGCCTCAGTCTGCCAATTAGTTGGGATTACAGGCACGCACCACCATGCCCAGCTAATTTTTGTGTTTTTACTAGAGATGGGGTTTACCCTGTTGGCCAGGCTGGTCTCAAACTCCTGACCTTAGGATATCTGCCCACCTTGACCTCCCAACATGCTGGGATTACAGGTGTGAGCCACCGCGCCTGGCTGGAAAGGGGAGAGTCTTAGATGACACTAATCTTCTAGTTGGCATCAGATGGTCTCCTTGTACTGGAAACACCTCCTTAAAACATGTCTCATAGCCTCTCCTCCTCTCACCAGAAGACAGAGGCAGGCAGTAGTCCTGGGAGACACTGGGCTGGAGTGGAGTACAGGGCGATGTTTGCCACCTGGCTAAAGACTAGGGAGTGCATATAGGTGGGTTATGGCCCCTATGGGTCGCAGTGTTGTGAAAATTGCCATATACTGGGAAAATATAATAGGAAGATATTAGAGGCAAAATTTATGTTGACTAAGCAACCAAATAAGGACTGGGACCACACGCACAGTGTCTTAGCGACAGGCACTGTGTGGATAAAACAAGGCTACACATCCTTCCATTCTTTCATAGGTTTATTTGTTGGTTCCCTTCTCCCTGTACCTCTTTTCACAAGAGGCAGTGGTAGAAAAAAGAAGTGTTTTACTTAGATTTGTCCTTAGGATCTGAGGAACCGTCTGCAGCAGAGTGCAGGAAAGAGGCCCTTAGCCAGAGCCAAGATCATCCTCCATGGTAGACCTGGAAATAGGAAGAAGTAGCAGAAGACTCATCTAAAATCCAGAGAGAACACAAAAAATGATAGAGGTGGAGGGAACAGACTGCTGAGACCTTCAAGGTCTGCTTGAAATAGAAAGAGGTCATGTTGCAGTCGATTCTCCCAAAGGAGGCAGCCAACACACAGATATATCAAATGGGAGAAAGAGTACTTCAAAGGCCTTCCTTCCCCTATGGCTCGGAAGCCTACACAGGGTGGCCTTGTCACTCCCAGGACCTGCCCTATCCCACAGTTCTGTCTGGAGGAGAGTGGGTTCGCCAGGATGGCATTCCTGGGTGCTGCTCCCTTCCCCTGGATTTCACATTGCCACTACAGTACTGTCTGGCTGTTCCCAAGGGGAAGGGAAGGTGAGGCTGGGAACAAAGCCAGGGCAAAGCAGGACCAGGCCTTGTGGTCTAAGACTAGAGGTCAGGTGAGGAAGGCCTCTGGCACAGGCACAGCATGCCATGATGGGTACCTCCCTTCTGATGGGAATGCTTGGCTGTGGTTCCTGATGGCCCTGCAGGCCACCTGTCCCTGGGCTCCTCCCCTTAAGCTTCCATTAGGCAAATTCCTCTGTTAGTGGTGGACTGGGGTTTGTTTGACCAGAAAAAGTGACTAAAGGAGACCTGAGAGTCACATTTGTTAACCCGTACATTCAAATATTCATGGAAGATTTAGTATGCCAGTTACTAAGGAAACAAAGATGGCGAATGTAACAGCTCCCTTGTTTTTAAGAAATTCTTTGTTAGAGTAGCCATACTCATAGGTGGGAAATTACAAAAAATGTAATGAATACAGTGGTAGACACAGAGACCTGAGATGACGGGGCCTTGAGGATGGGACCCTAACTCATCTGGCAGTAGAGGGAAGGGCTGGTCTCCAGGAAGACATAATGGAGGAAGTGACATCTGGTCTTGTCTTCAAGTGGGTGAAAGTTCATGATGTGGAAAGGGCAAGACATGAGTAGCATCCATCTCCTGGTGTTCCTCAAAACAACAGCACTTCCTTAGTGTTAGCTGGGCACATAGCACCCCATCTAGAGACTCCTTTCCTAGCCACCCTTGCAGCTGGGGTGTGGCCATGTGACCAAGTTTTGGCTAATGGGATACAAGAAGAAAAGATGTACACTACCACTGGATCACATTTTTATAAGGAAGCTGCTTTTCCTTGCTCGCTCTTTCCTACTTCCCACTGGCTGGCAAAAGGGGACAATTGGGGAAACCACCTTAGACCCAGAAATGGAAGTTGTCTTTTGAGACTGGAAGAGCCAACCTGTTTATCCCTGGATGAGCTCACAAAGCAGAATTAACTACCTGCCCTAGACAGGGCTCCCTCGGGACTGTTAGGGGAGAGTAAAGTGAATTTTTATCTTGTTTTGGCCTATGTTACGGGGGTCTTTATCATAGTAGCTTAGTCTGTACCCCAATTCATTCAATATAGAAGGAAATAAGCCCTGACCCGGCAACCTGACCAGGAGACTGAGAGAGGAGAGAGACTTAGCTTGCTGACTTTGGTGCATACCTGACTAGATGCCACAGTCCCAAGGTGAAGACCACACACTCAGTTGACCCAGGGTCCACCTAACTAACAAGCCTAGGTATTGCCAGCCAAGAAACAACATCCAGAGACTTTGCCTTTCTGATGGGGAACAGGAATGGTCTTTAGCTGTAAAAGATCTCTCCCAGTTCTCCCCCAATCTTATCCCCAAGTCTTGACCTTAAAGTAGGTGTTTGGTTCCCTGATTAGCAGTAACACTTTTCCTGTTAATGCTCAATATTTGCTAATAGTTATTCTTTTTCTCTTATCATAGTTATGCACAGAGAAACTAGAAAGGCCTTTGACCATCATTATCAATGCAAGGCAATGCAGAGAGAAACTATCTATGAACATAAAGCAGAAGATCAAACAGGTGTTTGCAAATTTTCGCGGCATTAAAATCATCCGGAGAGTTTATTTAAAATTCATATTCCCAGGCTCTGCTTCAAGAAATTCTAACTCAGTAGGTCTTGAGTGGGATCAAGGAAT
This sequence comes from Rhinopithecus bieti, assembly GCF_001698545.2. Classification (NCBI taxonomy): domain Eukaryota; kingdom Metazoa; phylum Chordata; class Mammalia; order Primates; family Cercopithecidae; genus Rhinopithecus; species Rhinopithecus bieti. Next base: position 514,594 of record NW_016810852.1, read on the forward strand.
CCACATGCTGAACACACCACAGGGGACTCTAATGCAGGCATTCTGTGGCCCACACTGACAGATTCTGGTTTTCACAGTCTTGCTTAAAGACTATGTTATTAAATGCAAACTAGACATTAGGAACAAGCACTGAATTACTCTTGAGTGCTAACGTCTCTGATCAATTTCTAGTGAGTCAACAGAATCTAAGGGTGTAAGGATAAGGAGGAGACTGAGAATTTGTAATGTTACATATTCACTCCATCGTTATTAGAAAATGGGAATACAGATTCATTAGAGAAGGATAAAATCATTTTTAGACTCATTGGGCTTGAAGAGTTGTTAGTGTATCCAAATGGAAATGCTGAAGTGATAGGAACGGAAGAATTTCGTATTATACAATTCTCTACAAAGCTTTGATGCTCAATAGCAATGATGAAAGTAAGCTCTCATACGTGAATTAACTTCAGCAGGTTGTTAAACCGGTCCACTTCCTGTCCAAGAACAGTGGTCAAGGAGTTCGGGCGTCCTTGAGGATCCTTGACGCAAAGGCCCTCAGAAGCACCCTCCATTTCCAGTTTTTCTGAAACATACACAGTGATTCCTCAGGCTAGTCATCATTGATTTGTTCTCACAATATTGCTAAGGCAATGTGCTTATCTTAACATTTTAAAAAAGCCAGCTTTTCTCATTGTTTAAGCCAGACACATAGCATTTAAATGTGACATTTCTATAATTTAGAATGCTTTTGTGATTCACCTGTGTTTATATACAAGTAATCACAGAAAATTAAGCTTAAATTCATGTGTATCAGGACATATATATACTTTTTTTTTCTCAAACACTAAACCATTGCATTTCATTTCTTCCCTTAAAGCATGTTCCCCATGGGTATTTTCATCTTCCCAGCCAGTTTGAGCTATGTGGTCTATGGCCATGGGACAGGAGAAGTAGGTTCTTGTTGCTTAAGTGAGATCATAGAAAGACTGGCTGTGCTAATGTAGAAGGAGGACTGGAAAACAGAAGGAGAAGCCTTCCATTCATTTCCATTCTGGTTGACTGTGGGGAGGAGGTGAGGGGTTGAGAGGGAAGAGGATGAAAGGAAGGTCAGTATGACTCAGTGGTATCTGCAAGTTTGATGAGGGGTTTGAAAGGTTTCCAATGTGGAATGAGGGGGGTTGGCAGGAGGGCACAGGAAGGTGTGCCTCGCTTTGGCTGATTGGGAGGCAGAGCCCTGAAGGGTTCAGTGGCAAATGCTAGCAGGACAAAGCAGTTGCCTGGCAGACAAGGAACATTCCAGAGACTAGACGGTCCAGGGACCCTGAGTCTCCCCATCTACCATACAAGTGTTTAAATCTCCCACTTCCCTGCTCACCTGCACTGCATAGAAAAGGTTGGGAGTAGGAGACAGAGAGAGAGAGAGAGAGAGAGAGAGAGAGAGAGAGAGAGAGAGACAGAGACAGAGACTTAGTGTTTATCCCACGTAACTGGGCATTATTTAAAGGGACTGATTGCATTATTAAACAGGCTCATGGTTCAAAGTGGATGGAAAATGTAGCTCTTCTTTCTCCCTACAATCCACCAAATGCAGGCTCAGATGAAAACAATATGAGCTACGAAAGAGGAAGGAACAGCCTTTTCCTTGCATATTTGCAAAAAGTATGTGTAAACAAACGGCTGTGACATACATATATTAAATTCCTTCTTGACCACACATATTTGGCTGCTGGACAAAAATCCCTCAGCAGTGCCAATGAGTCTAATCCCTTGGGTCTACAGTGCTGTGGTTATATGTCCCTGGTCCTCTCTTTCCACCATTCCTCTCAGGGCTATTTCAAACTCTCAGTTCTTTTGCTGAGCCAATTGCTTTCCTGTCCCCTCAGTCTCAGCAGATGATCTGCTTAGCATTTCACAGTAAAAGTACAAGCTTTATGAAGCCTGGAGAGAAAAATCTCCTAGGTGTCAATGGGATTCCACCAAACAAGTACACGGTCTCTGCAGCTATCCATTCATCTCTCCATCCTTTTCCCAACCAGCACTCCATCTTATATTTATTGATCTTATATTTATTGACTGTTTGCTTCAACAACAGAATTCTCTAACCAAGCAGACATTCTCTTGAGGGCTTGCTTCTAGGAGGCAGATAACTGACTTCTGAAACCACAAGGCTCCTTTTATTCCAAGGGCTTAAGGGCATTGGCAAGACTCATTTGCTGTTTTTTCCTGCCCCAATTTTCTTTTTCCTATAGTGACATCTCTTCCAACCATGAATAACTAAGACATCTAAATCTCCTATCGATTAAGAAAAGTGTTAAAATAGATCTCTTGTGATCATTCAGGAAGACTCTTTCACTTATCAGAAAACAAGGTGAAAGTCATTTAGCCATGTCTTCTAAATGGAGAAAAAATTGAAATGGATTCTAGAGCAGGACTGTCCAGTAGAGCTTTTAATGATGATGGATGTGTTCTCTATCTGTACTGTCCAATGATAGCACTCGAAATGTGACTGGTGCAAATGAGGAAATGAATTTTAAATTATATTAAATTTAAATTTAGGTAGCCATATGTGGCTGGGGGCTATTTTCTTGCACAGCACAGGTCTAGAGACAGTAGAATAATGACACCAAGGAAAGCTCAGGAAAAAGTCTGGTTAAAGTTACGTTGAGCTGGAAACCAATTTCCTCCTAATGCTTCCGGCAGCTGAGATGCTGAGATGCTGTAAGCTTCTAGTCTATAAGTGAAGAGCTCCATGTCAAAAGAGCTCTTTAGGTTAAAAAAAGTCTACATAATAAGCAGGTTTTGACATCTGTTTATCACTCAGTTCTCTGAGTTTATTCCTAAAATTCCCATTACATACAGATTCCTAGAATTATTTACCTGGAACTCTGGCCTGGACAGAAGCAACAAGTTCTTGAACAATTTTGTCATTGCTTTTTCCCTCTCCACCAGTAGATGACCTTGGCTGAACCTCAAGTATGGTGTTGATTAAAGTGTTGGTCTCTTTGTACTGTAATGGCAGTAAGAGACAGAATAGGGAAGACTCAAATTCTCAACAAATAAATTTGCAGCACATATAGTTATTTACAAAAGTAAAGGCAGTTCTCTAAAACAATACTATTTATTTTCACTTTCTTTTATTGTGGTAAGAACAATTACATGAGATCTACCCTCTTAACAAATTTTAAGTGTGGAAGACAGTAATTATTGCTGACTACAGGTACGATGTTGCACAAAAAATTTCTAGCGCTGATTCATCTTGCTTGACTGCAACTTTATGCCTGTTGATTAGTAACTCCCCATTTCTCCCTCTCCCCAACCCCTGGCAACTACCATTCTACTCTTTAATTCTATGAATTTGACTATTTTAGATAACTCCATAAAAGTTAAATCATGCAGTATTTGTCTTTTTGTGACTGGCTTAAAGAAATTTTATTTTCTATCTTGAAGGTAGAGTTGGTAAAAAATGTGGTCATTGGAAATGCCTAGTACATAGTTGTTACTGTCATACTAAAAACTTTTTGGTTGAGCAACAGTGTAAATGTACTTAATGGGCCGGGCCCAGTGGCTCATGCCTGTAATCCCAACACTTTGGGTGGTCAAGGCAGGAAGACTACTTTAGCTCAAAAGGAATTGCTTTAGCCCAAGAGTTTGAGACCAGCATGGGAAACACGGTAAGTCTCTGTCCCTACAAAAAAAAAAAAAAAAAAAAATTAGCTGGTGTGGTGGTGTGCACCTGTGGTCCTAGTTGCTTGGGAGGCTGAATGGGGAATAGCTTGAGCCCAGGAGTTAGAAGCTGCGGTGAACTATGATCTCACCACTGCACTCTAGCCAGGGCAACAGAGAGAGGCCTTATTTCAAAAGGAAAGAAAAGAAAAATAAATACATAAATAAATGTACTTAATGCCACTGAACTGTATGCTTAAAAATGATTAAAATGTACATTTTCTGTTATATATATTTTACTACAATAAAGAATGGTTAAACATTTTAAGCTGATCAGTTAAAAGAAATTATGAAAGTGAGGGAAAATCATGAGAACACAGTTTCAGGTCATTCTTTTATTCAATTAACTTTTTTTTTAAATTAGAAAATATGGCTTATTACACAAAATTTGGAGACAGAAAACACAAAGAAAAAATATTCATGATACTTACTTTCCAGATATAATTACTTATAATGAAGTAATATTTAACTAAATAAACTATAGTTTACTTCAACTTGGACACTTTCTGTATATATGTGCATACGGTTTGCAAAATTGAGCTAATAAATTTATGTAATATTAATTCATTTTCAATATTATGATTCTTCTAGTATCACTGAAAAATCCTCATTAACCATGCTTTAAGTGACTAAGTGATAATTTAAGGGACAATGTGATACTAATTATGGTATAAATGCACCATAATTAATATGAATTACTTATCTATTTTTTGGAAATTTCTAGTTTTTTGATTTTATTAGACTTTTTTTTTGAGATGGAGTCTCACTCTGTTGCCCAGGCTGGAGTGCAGTGGCGTGATCTTGGCTCACTGCAGCCTCTGCCTCCAGGCTCAAGCGATTCTGCCTCAGCCTCCAAGTAGCTGGGATTACAGGCACCCGTCACCATGCCTGGCTAATTTTGACAGTTTTAGTAGAGACAGGGTTTCACCGTGTTGGCCAGGCTGGTCCTGAACGCCTAGCCTCAAGTGACTCACCTGCTTTGGCCTCCCAAAGTGCTGGGATTACAAGTGTGAGCCACCACGCCCAGCCGATCTTATTACACTTGGGGAACAGAATATGTTTGTATGAATTTCATCCACCAGTTTTGAAATTCTTTAAATGATAGATTAAGTAGAGGCAATACTTTAAAACTGGGTATTACCCAGTTTTTGCTTTTTCCCTCTATATTACTTTCTAAAAGCATTGTATCAATTTATATTTCCAACAATAGTGTATCATAAAGCCTGTCTTTCTATGTCTTTGCAAGAACTAATATTATTAAATGAATGTTTCTAATTTAATAGATAAAATAGTTTCTCATTTTTTGCACTTCTTTAAGAATTTATATCTTGAAAAATATGTTCATTGACCATCTATATTACTCCTTTATGAATTATTCATAATGTTTTTTGCACATCTTTGATTTTTAGCATTTTATCATTTATTAATTTATAAGATAATTCTATAATATAGAAAGCTAATTTTCAGTTTTGTTTCAAAAATGTTTTGATTTACCACTTGTCTTAATTTTTTAAAAAACATTTTAGATTCAGAGGGTACATATGCAGGTTTGTTACACGGATGTGTTGCATGGTGCTGAGGTTTGGGCTTCTATTGAACTTCATCACCCAAATAGTGAACATAGTATCTAACAGGTTGGGTTTCAACTCTTTTCTTCCTTCCTTTTCCCCCCTTTTGGAGTCCCCAGTGTCTATTGTTCCCATCTTTATGTCCATGTGTACCCAGTGTTTAGCTTCCACTTATAAGTGAGAACATGCAGTATTTGGTTTTCTGTTTCTGCATTAATTCACTTCGGATAATGGCCTCCAGCTGCATCAATTTGCTGCAAAGAACATGATTTCATTCTTTTTTTTGTGACTGTGTAGTATTCCATGGTGTATATGTACCACATTTTCCTTGTCCAGCCCACTGTTGATGGGCACCTATGTTGATCCTATGTCTTTGCTATTGTGAATAGAACTGTAAACATATGAGTGCATGTGTTTTTTTTGGTAGAATGGTTTATTTTCCTTTGAGTTGATACCCAGTATGGGATTGCTGGGTTGAACATTACTTCTATTTTCAGTTTTTTGAGAAATCTCCAAACTGCTTTCACAGGGGCCGAACTAATTTACAATCCCACCAACAGTGTATAAGCATTCTGTTTTCTCTATAACTTCACCAACATGTTATTTTTTGACTTTTTAATAATTACCATTCTGGCTGGTGTGAGATGATATCTCATTGTGGTTTTGATTCACATTTCTCTGATGATTAGTGATGTTGAACATTTTGTTCATGTTTGTTGGCTGCTTGTATTTTTCTTTTCTTTCTTTTTTTTTTTTTTTTTTTTTTTTTTTGAGACAAAGTTTCACTCTTGCTGCCTAGGCTGGAGTGCAATGGCATGATCTTGGCTCACTGCAACCTCCGCCTCCCAAGTTCAGGCGATTCTCCTGCCTCAATCTCCCGAGTAGCTGGGATTACAGGCTTGTGCCACCACGCCTGGCTAGTTTTGTATTTTTAGTAGAGACAGGGGTTTTCCATGTTGTTTAGGCTGGTCTCGAACTCCTGACCTCAGATGATCCGCCTGCCTCAGCCTCCCAAAGTGCTGGGATTACAGGCATGAACCACTGCGCCTGGTCGTCTTTCTTCTTCTTTTTGTTTTTGAGAAGTGTCTGTTTATGTCCTTTGCCCCCTTTTAATGGGGTTGTTTGTTTTTCGCTTGTTGGTTTCTTTAAGTTCTTTATAGATTTTGGATATTAGTCCTTTTGTCAGATGCATGCTTTGCACATATACTTTCCCATTTTGTAGGTTGTCTGTTTACCCTATTGATAGTTTCTGTTGCTGGGCAAAAGCTCTTTAGTTTAATTAGGTCACAATTGTCAATTTTGTTTTTGTTGCATTTGCTTTTGAGGCCTTAGCCATAAATTATTTGCATAGGCTAATATCCTGGTGTTTCCTAGGTTTTCTTCTAGGGTTTTAATAGTTTGAGGTATCACATTTAATTCTTTAATTCTTCTTGCATTAATTTTTGTATATGACGAGTGGTAGGAGTTTAGTTTTATTCTTCTACATAAGGTTAGCCAGTTTTCTTAGTATCATTTATTGAATAGAGTGTTCTTTCCCCATTGTTTATTTTTGTCGACTTTTTTTGAAGATCAAAGGTTGTAGGTATGTAACTTTATTGCTGGGTTCTCTACTCTGTTCCATTGGTCTATGTGTCTATTTTTTGTACCAGTACCATGCTGTTTTGGTTACTGTAGCCTTGTATGATGGCTCTGGCTTTGTTCTTTTTGCTTAGAATTGCTTTGATTATTCAAGCTCTTTTTTGGTTTCCTGTGAATTTTAGAATATTCTTTTCTAATTCTGTGAAAAATGATGTTGGTAGTTTGACAGAAATAGATTCAAATGTGTGATCGCTTTGGGCAGTGTGGGCATTTTTATAATATAGATTCTTCCAATCTGTGAGCATGAAATGTTTCTACGTGTGTCATCCATGATTTCTTTCAGCAGTGTTTTGTAATTCTTGTAGAGATGTTTCACCTCCTTGGTTAGATGTATTCTTAGGTATTTTATTTTCCTTGTGGAAATTGTGAATGGCATTGTGTTCTTGATTTGGTCCTCAGCTTAAACATTATTGATGTATAGAAATGCTACTGATTTTTGTACATTGATTTTGTATCCTGGAACTTTACTGAAGTAGTTTAGTAGGTCTAGTAGTTCTTTTGGCAGAATCTTTGGGATTTTCTAGGTATAGAATCATATTGTCAGTGAAGAGAGATAATTTGATTTCCTCTTTTCCTATCTGGATGCATTTTATTTCTTTCTCTTGCCTGATTACTCTGGCTAGGACTTCCAGTACTATTAATACGTTGAACAGGAGTGGTAAGAGTGAACTTCCTTGTCTTGTTCCAGTTCTTAGGGGAAATGCCTCCAATTTTTTCCTGTGAAGTATGATATTGGCTATGGGTTTGTCATAGATGGCTCTTATTACTTTGAGGTATGTTTCTTCGATGCCTAGTTTGTTGAGGGTTTTTATCATTAAAGGATGTTGGATTTTATTGAATGATTTTCCTGCATTGATTGAGATAATCCTATGGTTTTGTTTTTAATTCTGTTTATGCAGTGAATTACATTTATTGATTTGTATGTTGAACCATCGTTGCATCCCAAGAATAAAGCCCACTTGATTGTGGTGGATTATCCTTTTGGGGTGCTATTGGATTAGATTTCCCAGTATTTTGTTGAGGAGTTTTGAGTTTATGTTCATCAGGGTTATTGGCTTGCAGTTTTCTCTTTTTGTTGTGTCTTTGCCACATTTTGATGCTAGGATGATACCGATTTCATAGAATGAGTTAGGGAGGAATCCCTCTTCTTTGATTTTTTGGAATAATTTCCATACGATTGGTCACCAGCTCTTCTTTGTACATCTGGTAGAATTTGTCTGTGAATCTGTCTGGTGCAAAACTTGTTTTGATTGGTAGGTTTTTAAAATTGCTGATTCAATTTTGTAACTCATTATTGGTCTGTTTAGGGTTTCTATTTCTATTTCTTTCTGGTTCAATCTTGGGAGGTTGTGTGTTTCCAAGAGTTTATCCATTTTCTTTAGACCTGCTTGGTCTAATCTGTTGTTAAGGCTTCCAGTTTTGTTTTGATACTCCTGTAGTGAGATTTTCCATTTCAGAAGCTCTGTTTTGTTCTTTCTTAATATAGCTGTATCATCTTTTAAACCTTGGATTATTTCTCTGGCTTCTTTGCATTGGATTTCAACTTTCTATTGGATCTCAAGTTTCCTTGCCACACATATTCTGAATTCTGTTTCTATTATTTCAGACATTTCAATCTGACTAGGATTCATTGCTAGGGAACTAGTGTGATCCTTTGGAGGTAACAAAGCACTCTGGCTTTTTGTATTGCTGAAGTTCTTGTGCTGATTTCTTCTTATCTGAAGGAGTTGATGCTTCTTTATCTTTTTGAATTTGCTTTTGTTTGAATGGAGTTTTTTGACTTTTTGTTCTTTTTTTTTTTCCTGGAGGATATAACTGTTGTGTGTGTTGTGTACAATCATTTGGCTTTGTTTCTGGGTGCCTTCAGAGCGGCAAAGCTCTATATGGGTTCTTTGGATACGTAGAGGTTTATGCAGCATGTTTGACAGGCATTGCTTGTAGCAATGTTTTTGTTTGGTATTGTAATTCCGGCTGTAGTCCAGTAGATGGTGCTCAATAGAGCCAGCACATAGGCTCTTAGCTGCAATAGCCCTCAGTGGGGGTGGAGGCACTAGAGAAGTGCAAAAAACACGCTCCTCCAACTCAGTTACCTTCAGGAGGGGTGGGTCCAATGGAGAATCACAGAAAAGCAGCTTACTGCAGTACACACACTTACCAGGCCCCAACAGGAAGGGCTCCAACGGGAAGGCGGGTGAGGGTGGAAAATGAGAATGTTCCCTCTTTAAGTCCATTCCTAGGTCTTGGTGGTGTCTCTTTTAGTGGCTGGTGTCACACTCCCATTTCCTTTGTTCCAAGTAGGGCTTTGGTGGAGTGTGCTCCCTCCTTTCTTAGGGGCAGTTTGCACCAAGGACTGTCTCTAGAAGACCCTTTATTCCTTAGGTAACTGCCCATCCCCTGTGCTTGCCAAAGTTAGAGTGAGTTGTGGAGTATGTTGGCAGGTGGTTTGGTGATGCAGTTGTTCAAAGGTGGAGGCTCCCTGGACATGGTAGTGGCACTGCCAGTGTGCAACCAGTATGGCACCTGCTGTCTAGGCTTCTCAGCCCAGCGAATGGTTATGGGGCCTGCCCACCTCATGCTCCCTGACCCGGTGGGTCTCCCTCCAGTCTCTGCCCAGGTAGCAGGCCCAACCAGCTTGGTTTGTCCCAAGCTATTTTTGTCCAGATCCCTGAGCCAGCCCAGGCATTCTGGGCTATGGAACTCCATAAGGGAGAAGTGGTGGCTGTTAGGCCATGCCCATCTTGGAAAAAGGAGGGGTGGGCTGGGTGCAGTGCCTCACGCCTGTAATCCCAGCACTTTGAGAGGCCGAGGCAGGTGGATTGCCTGAGGTCAGGAGCTCGAGACCAGCCTGGTCAACATGGTGAAACCCTGTCTCTACTAAAAATACAAAAATTAGCTGGGCGTGGTGGCGGGCGCCTATAATCCTAGCCTACTTGGGAGGCTGAGGCAGGAGAATTGCTCATACCTGGGAGGTGGAGGTTGCGGTCAGCCGAGATCGCACCACTGCACTCTAGCCTGAATGACAGAACGAGACTGTTTCAAAAAAAAAAAAAAAAAAAAGAGGAGTGACCAGCTCCCATGCTGGCATACAAACCTGTGCCATACTCTTCTTTGTGTTCCCCTACTCGAGCTCAGGCCACAGATATCAACTTGATATCCCTGGGTGGTGTACTTGAGTCCTGGGGAGGTGGGAGTAGAACTGTGGATTTTTCCCATGGCCCCTAGGGGTCAAGCACTGGCTGTGATGGGGGTGGTGACCTACTCCTGGGCTGCCAATAAAACACTCAGGCAGGGCCGTACAGGCTGTTCTGTGGGCACTCTCCCACAGGAGTGGCCTCAGAGGTGGTCTTGGGAGGGGCCAGCAGGCAAAGGGATGCATGGAATAGATGCACTTTGGGCCTGCAGCAATGGTGGTGGGGCCTGTCTTGAGGCATAAGCATGCTCCGGCTCTGCTATTTCCTGGACTGGCAGACAGTAGGAGCTACAGCCACTCAGTGTAACATAGAAAGCCTTGGGGGATGAATGTCTGTGGTAGCGTTATCCTGCAGCTGCACAGCATAGCAAAGCCTTCTGGGCTCTGTGTGGGTTCAAACTGTGCCTCTGCTTTTTCCTTGGGCTGCTCTGCCTGCCAGTCCAAAGGTGTGTGGGGGTCACAGGAACTCCTGTGTCTAGGATCTCAGAAGTCCATGGCAGGAACGTGGTGCCCTGGGCTTCCTTCACTGACTCCTTCTTTAGGTCCAGTCCAAGTCCAGGGGTTGGTTCTGGTGCCTGGTGACTCCGTGCAGGCGTAGGAGAGCTTCGAGTGCACGCTGAAGAACTTGGACTACCCTTAGGTAATGGTGCAGCATCACAAGGTCTTTACAGAGGAGTAAAACAACTCAGTTTTCTCTGGGTTATGATCTGACACTGTGACCATGCTTTTAATAAACGGTGTTTTAATTTATCTGCTTTGGACATCTGTCACTGTATTTTTATCATTAAATCATGTATGGATCCACAAACCTTTGTGTAATATGACACAAATGTGCCCAGCCTGGTAGAAGAAGGGCAAAGGGAGAGGGTTATATTATTTCTGAAATCCTCATGTAATTGTTGGATTGTGATCAGGTAGATTATGGATGGACTAGGCAGAAGGCCGGGAGATGGAGGGGCTTGGCCAGTGACAGGGAAAATGCATGACAGTCTTAGGATTCTGTGAAGGACCCAGAGGTAACAGACTAAATTGGAACCAAATGTTGAAGTCAAGGTGAAACAATTATTTTATTTGTTTATTTAGGAAGATCATAATTTCCAGAGTGAGTAGGGGTGATTATTGATGTTTTGCGTTTCTATACAACATAAATATGTATTTTAAGATGAAAGGCCACATACCTGGAAGACTAGATTGGCATTTTCATGCATTCCAAAAATTTCTGGGTCATCGATCAAAGGCAGATTTTCAATGTATTCCTTAAACTCTTGTAGGCTGTCAGCCATGGGTGCAAAATAGATGCCTGTTATTAAAAACACAGAAGACAAATATGTCTCAAATAGACTGGCTTTGTACTGCCAAGTTTGATTTTTCTTTGTGTGGTGCAGATGGTGGCTGCAATCAGCTGGCTCATGTAGCAAGGAGGATTGTTTTTCCTAAGCTTTCATGCTTTCATTGCTGTGTCTAGTTTTGTTACCTTTTCTTCAGGCCTTGAGAATCTGATTACTGTCCTAACCTTTCAAATGCCTTCTCCAGAGCATTTAAAGATGTGGAGAATCCAGGGATATGCTGCTGAAAAGTATAACTCATGAAGGGCTCCAAATCTACGCTGAAAGGTGTAACTCATTAAGGGCTTAAATTTATGCTTGTGTTAGAGATTGCTTTCATACTTATTTGATAAACAACAGCCTTCTCTAATTCCCCAAACTAAAAGCTGCATTGAAATCTAGGGTTACTCAACTATCTATATGATTGCAGGATATACAGTTGAATCTTATCGGCTCTGACTGATGCTCAATGGTAGGAGATTTTATGAGCTTGTACTAATCAAGTTGCTCCTTCCAAGGGGATCAGCACTCAGGACAATTAATCTGTTTGCTGTCTGACTCGTAATGAGCTATCTCCAACTCACAGATCTGGTTTTTACTCAACTTGCTGTAATAGACATTTTCATTTCTTTTTTAAAAAACTTTTACATAGTAGTAGTAATAATATTTACTATGATTTAGAGACTGGGTCTTGTTATGTTGCCCAGGCTGGATTTGAACTCCTGAGCTCAAGTGATTCTCCTACCTCAGCCTCCTGAGTATCTGGGACCACAGACATGTGCCACTATGTCTGGGTGTTTTATTTGATTACATTCAAAATACACTAGAACATAAGAGTGAAAACAAATTTAGACACAGTGCAATAAACTTTAAAATTGAAGCAATTCAAAGTAGTTACCAAGCACTATGTAGCTCTGTGATCCTACTATCAAACCAGCTCTGAAAGTGGCCAAGCATGGGGATAGGGTGTGGCTATAAGAGGGTTGTGGAGACCCGACACAGACAGCCCCTGGATGGGAAACTGAGAGATGCTGTCAACGACTTCTTGGGAAATGCCTTTCCTGTAATATTGAAAAGTCATTTACCTGATTCAGAGTATTTATAATCTTCTTCTAATGTTTCAGGAGAAAAAAATCTTTTCAAGATAGTACGAAGGCATCTTTGATCCCAGCTGTCTGTGACTCTACCACCATAGGTAATTTCACCTGAAAATAAATTTGTATTTTGAAATTATCGCTGTTTTTAAAATATTGATAGGCATACCTAATTTTAAAATTTTAACATTTATTTATGTACACATTTGTTTCGTACTGAAAATGGAAAGCACACAACAGAATTTCCTTCCACCACCCCCCTCAAAGATAATAGAAGTCAGTTTTTGAAAAGTAGAAAAAATCTACTATATGTACTCTACTCTCATTATTTTGCTGTTTTAGTGTTCAGAAACTAAAGCCACTGAGCTCAATCTACATATTTCTTTTTTGTTTCTGTTCTTTTGCTTTGAAATAGTGATTTTGAGTCTTATCATTGATTGCAGTATTCTAAAGCATACACATTTTCCATCAAACAGTGCTTCTTTCGAAGCCAATGAGTAAAGCAGAATCAAGTATTTGTAGCAAGGCATTCAACCTCTATACATTCCTTATTAATTATTGCTATCAGGGTAACGAGGAAAGATAGATTCAAAGCAAAAGGGACAACTCACTTCACAGTAATGATAAGGAATTATAACTGATTAGTATCCCATCTCTCTTTCCACAGAGAAGCTACTTTCCATGTGTCATCCCCAAACTATGTGTAGCAAGGAAGCACACTGGAATCTATTGCTGATATAATTTCTTTAAAATTCCAGATCGATTGCTACAATTCACCATTCACCACTGTAGTGTTCCTGGAAGGATTTCACCTGTGATACCAACATTGTCAACTTCTGAATCCTTCAACTGTTGATCCATTCTCATCTCTATTTCTTCCATCATGTCAAGAAGAAAAAATTGTTTTTTCTTTCTTTCAAGCTGACATGGTTGGTTGAGAGAAAGTTATTTTAGTCTTTGGAATCTCAGTAATTTATTTCTTCCAAGACAGGAATGTCTTTATCTGCACATCCTGTAGAGATGCTGTCTTCCCTCTCCTGTTGGAGTCACTCGTCAGTCTTGTTGGATAAGACACCCAGCGAGAGGGGAGGGGAAGTAGGTACCAGGGCTGATGGTTAAGTTGCTGAATCCCTGTGTCAGCAATTCCAAGAAGTAAAAAGGAGATGTTCTGTATCTTTCTAGGAGTATTCTTTAGTGACCCTCTGGGAAATCTTGGAACATAAAGTTGGGTTAAATCTCTGTTGTGGGTCCATCTAATATGGCCTGACTTGAAACTCCTCTTGGGTCCTTGGCGCTGGAACATAAAGCTCTAGTTTCTCCAACTACATGATGATGTCAGGGGAAGAAGGGTGTCCTAACATATATTATTCTAAAATAAGTTTCTAATTAAAATATCTGCATTTTGACAAGAAGCACAGAAGTGTTTTCCTTACAAATCAACAGATTTTGTGCTTCTCCATCCAGATTTGACTCTATCCTTTTTCTTGGGTCAAACTGAGTAAACAAGGAACTCTGTCATTTTGACTCAGGGTAGACGACTCACAGCTCACTTTCAAGAAGGAGTCTTCTGGCTTTGGTCTTCTTAGAAGAGGGACTGTGTGTGTGTGTACGTGTGTGCATGCATGTGTGTGTCTGGTGGGGTCCACCATCCATGCCACCGCCTGGTCTGGCCCCAGCATCATGGTTCCTGTGGGTCTCACTGCAGAACCCAACATAGTGGCTTCCCCTTTCTCTTCCTTTCCCATCTCTGTGGGCTGACTTGGGGATGATCCAATAAAAACTGGAGAGGCCTGAGGTTTGACTTTGTCTTTGCCAATTTTGAGCTCAGATCCACCCCCAATACCACTCCTGGATGTGTGTATTGCTGTAACGTACACTATAAAATCTGAAGGTCCTCCTCCAATCCCAAATACCTTCCAGTATTTAAAGCCTCCTAAATATTTCTCTGCTTATTCTCTCCTGTCTAGTTTCCCCACTGGTATTGCTATGTCTCCATGTTCAATCCCTCATTTTGCTTTTATTATAGCTTTGTGAATTGTTGCACCTCTTCCTAACCTAAAAGACCATAATTGCTAACCAATGTTTATAAGTTAGAGCAAAATTTATTAGCAAGACACATAGGCCTTTCAGGATATGTCCCCGGCTTACCTTTTTTAGTGTTCTTGAAGACACAACTGCCCTCCATACACATTTCCTCTTCTGGAGCTAATAACTGTTTCTCTAGTAGTGCCATGTCCCACACACTGCTGGCCTCCCCTCACCCCTGCAACTTTATTGAGGTTTAGTTGGTATCCAAAAAATGGGACACAAAACTGGTGAGTTTTGCATATGTATTTACTTATGTTGCTATCTCCACAATCCGTATGGTAAACATATCCTCTGACAATTTCTTCATGCCACCCACTTTTTTTTATTGTGGTTAGAATACTTAACATGAAATCTACTCTCTTGACAAATTAATTTAAAGTACAAAATACCTTATGATTAACTGTAAGTGCTATATTGTACAACAGATCTCTGTAACTTACTCATCTTGTATAACTATAATTTTATACTTACTGAACAACAACTCCCCATTTTCCTCCTCCCTCTATCCTGTGATAGCCACCATCCTCTTGTCTACTTCTAGACTTTTGACTACTATACAGGCCTCATATAAAAGGAATCATGCAATATTTGTCCTTCTGTGACTAACTTATTTCATTTAGTGTAATATCAGTCAGGGCCATCCATGTTGTCACAAATGGTAGGATTTCTTTCTTTTTTAAAGATAAATAGTATTCCATTGTATGGAATTACAATAGTATTGTATGGAATTACAATGGAATTACAATAGTATTCCATTGTATGTATATACTATACTTTCTGTATCCATTTATATGTTGATGGACATTTGGGTTGTTTCTATATTTTGGCTGCTATGAATGATTCATTATCTCCATCAGCTTTTGGTAGGCAGACATCCAGAATCTATCATAATAGTACTAATCAATATTTTATGAATTAATCCATAAACTAATGCCTACAAAAACTCACCATCAGCAAGTATCGCCACCTGGATAAACCATTGTCTTTTTACTTCTATCTTTTTTAAAAAAACAGTTTCAATGAGATATAATTTAAAAAACCATAAAATTCACATAAAACATATATAAAAGAATATATATTGAAAATATATCTATTATATATAATTATATATATAAATTCATTAATTTTTGGTAAATTTACAGAGTTGTTTACCCATCACTGCAATCTAACTTTAGAACATTTCCATTTCCCCCCAAAAGAAATCTTGTGTCCATTTGCAGTCAGTCCCCATGTCTACTCCCTGTCCCATGAAACCACTGAACTACTTTCCATCTCTATAGACTTGAC
>NW_016810852.1:530553-555795 GCF_001698545.2 Rhinopithecus bieti
ATATTGAAAATATATCTATTATATATAATTATATATATAAATTCATTAATTTTGGTAAATTTACAGAGTTGTTTACCCATCACTGCAATCTAACTTTAGAACATTTCCATTTCCCCCCAAAAGAAATCTTGTGTCCATTTGCAGTCAGTCCCCATGTCTACTCCCTGTCCCATGAAACCACTGAACTACTTTCCATCTCTATAGACTTGACTCGTCTGGAAATTTCATATACATAGAATTGTACTTGTGGGCTTTTGTGTCTGAGTTCTTTTACTTAGCATAATGTTTTTGAGATTTATTTATGTTGTTGTATGTATCAGTACTTTATTCCTTTTATGGTGGAATAATATTCTGTTTATGGATATGCCATATTTTACTTAGCCATTCACCAGTTATTGGACATTTTTGGCCATTATGAACAATGCTGTTGTGAACATTTGTGTACAAGTTTTGTTTTTGTGTGGTTTTTTGTTGTTGTTGTTTTTTGAGATGGAGTTTCACTCTTTCACCCAGGCTGGAATGTAGTGGCCCTATCTCGGCTCACTGCAACATCCGCCTTCTGGTTTCAAGTGAATCTCTTGCTCCAGCCTCCTGAACAGCTGGGATTACAGGTGTGCACTACCACACCCAGCTAATTTTTGTATTTTTAGTAGAGGTGGGATTTCTCCATGTTGGCCAGGCTAGTCTCGAACTCCTGACCTTGTGATCCACCCACTTGGGCCTCCCAAAGTGCTGGGATTACAGGCATGAGCCACTGAGCCTGGCCTTGTGTACAAGTTTTCGTGAGGACATATGTTTTAATTTTTCCTAAGTACATATCTAGGAGTAGAATTGCTAAGTCATATGGCAACTTTGTTTAAACATTTTTTCAAAGCAGCAGGACAATTTTACATTGCCACCAGCAGGTATGAGGGTTCCAATTTTCTCATATGCTCACCAGCATTTGTTATTGTCTTTTAAAATTATGGTCATCCTAGTAGGTGTGAAGTAGCACTTCATTAGAGATTTAACTTTCATTTTCCTCATGACAAATTGAGCATCTTCTCATGTGCTTACTGGGCATTTGTGTGTTTTCTTTGGTGAAATGTCAATTCAAATCAAATCTTCAATCATTTTAATATTGAGTTATTTTTCTTACTATTGTTGAGTTGTAAGAGGTCTTTATATACTTTGGATACAAGCCCTTATCAGATATATGATTTGCAAATATTTTCTCTCAGTCTGCATCTTGCCTTTTCACTTTCTTGATGGTATGTGTTGAAGAGTAAAAGTTTTAATAATTTTTTTTTTCTGAGATGGAGTCTTCCTCTGTTGCGTAGGTTGGAGTGCAGTGACACAATCTTGGCTCACTGCACCCTCTGCCTCCTGGATTCAAGCGATTCTCCTGCCTCAGCCTCCCGAGTAGCTGGAACTACAGGTGCCCGCCACCATGCCCAGCTAATTTTTTGTATTTTTAGTAGAGACGGGGTTTCACTGTGTTAGCCAGGATGGTCTCGATCTCCTGACCTTGTGATCCACCCGCCTCAGGCTCCCAAAGTGCTGGGATTACAGGCTTGATCCACAGCACCCGGCCTAAGAGTAAAAGTTTTAGATGTTGATGAAGTCCAATTTATTTTTTCTTTTTTGTGTCATATCTCGGAAGTCAGAGACTAACCCCAAGTCACAATTTTCTCCAAAGCTTTCTTCTAAGAGATTTACTTTTTTCTGTTAATTGTAGGTCTGTCACCAATTTTGAATTAATTTTTGTATATGGTATAAGGGTTCAAATTTATCCTTATGTGGATGGACACCCAATTGTCCCAGCATCATGTGTTGAAAAGACTATCCTTCCCCCATTGAATTGTCTTGGCACCATCATTGAAAATCAGTGGTCATAAATATAAAGATCATTTTCGGATTCTCGATTCTGTTCCACTGATTTATAAGCCCATTCTTTTTTTAAAAATATAAATGTTATTTCTCAACACAAGGTCCATCAATTCAAGACATTTTTGTAAGCAATGATACCAGCCATTCAGTCCATCCCTAAAGAACTGATGGTCCTGGGAGTTTAACCATGTCAATGCAGTCTTTTTTTACATTAACAGAAGAAAAATGGGTGCCCTTTAACAAAATTTTAGTATTAGGAAGCACAGAAGTCAGAGGGAGCCAAATCAGGTTTGTAAAGTGAATACCTAATGATTTCCCATAAAAACTCTTGCAAAAGTGCTCCAGTTTGATGACAGGCCTGAATAGCGTTGTTGAAGTGAAGATGGACTTTCTGGTGAAGTGTTCTTAGGCATTTTTTCTGCTAAAGCTTTGACTAGAAAGTCAAGAAGCAAAATGCCTTCAGCATTCCAAAAAAACTGTTGCCATGAGCTTTGTTCTTGACTAGCCTGCTTTTGCTTTGACTGGACCACTTCCATCCCTTGGTAGTCATTGCTTTGATCGTGCTTTGTTTTCAGGATTGTACTGGTAAAGCCATGTTCCATCTCCTGTTATAATTCTTTGAAGAAATGCTTCAGGATCTTGACTGCACTTGTTTAAATTTCCACTGAAAGCTTTGCTCTTGTCTGCCTCTGATCTGGATGTAAAAGTTTTGGCACCTATTGAGTGGAAAGTTTGCTCAACTTTAATTTTCAGTCAAAATTGTGTAAAATGAACCTATTGAGATGTCTATGGTGCTGGCTGTTGTTTCTGCTGTTAATTGTTGGTGCTCTTCAGTGAGGGCATGAACAAGATTAATTTTTTTCTTTGCAAATTGATGTGGATGGCCTACTGCTGTGGGCTTCATCTTCAACACTGTCTTGGTTGGCCCTTCTTAAAACTAGTTATCCATTTACAAACTGCTACTGATTTGTTGGAGGCATTGTCCCTACAAACTTTTTGTAAAGTATCAATATTTCACCATTCTTCCATACAAGCTTCACCATAAATTTGGTGCTTGTTCTGCTTCAATTTTAGCAGAATTGATGTTACCCTGGCAAGGGCTCATTGCAAATTGATGTCTTATCCTTCTTAGTGCCTCAAACTAGATCCAGAAACAGAATTTCCAACACAGATTGAAGATCCAAATTTGTAAGAACTGGAACACCTTTCTTAATTTTCCCATAAAATCAGTCTCATTTACAGCAATACTTTGGGATATTTGTTGCTGAGATGTCCTGTTTTCTTCAGAACAACTTTTTGACAGCTCTGAGACTCTTTGGACCAAGACTAGGTGCTGGAGGGAACAGTGGATGGGTGCCACATAAAAAGAAATCGACCTGATAAAGGCTCTGCTCCCTTCATGCCAGAAACAAAAAATGTGTTAGAACTACGGTCACCACTGCCAAGTCAAAATCTATGTCTATTCTTATGCCAGTGCCACAATGACTTGTAACTTTGTAGTAAGTTTTGAAATTGGGAAATGTTACTCTTTTGACTTTATTCTTCTTTCCACGACTGTTCTTGCCATATGAGGCCCTTCACATTTTCATATGAATTTTATAATCAGCTTATCAATTCCTGCAACATGCCAGTTGATCTGGGTGTAACAGTCTGCTGTTACATAGGGATTGCATTAAATCTATAGATCAGTCTGGGAAATTACTTTTTACCTGCACAATTACTTCCACAGCAGTAGAGACTGAGGTAACCTGAAACATCAAGGATTCTAGGAGAGGGAGAAGGAAAAGGATAATAAGAGATAGGAAAATTCAGGGTAAGCAGAGGATACCAGAGAACAATTTTGCCTACATCACCACTTTGCTAAACAATTTTGGCCCCATTGGGATGGCTTGGGGCAGGAGTACAAAGTAGCCTCCCAAATTACAGGGCTTTCCCTGTTGGTTCACTCTGGGGACTGGTCCTAAACTATTTTTACTATTATCTTGCTGCCTTCATCTCAAATATGTTTTAAGGTTTCATTTTGCCTTTTAGTCTATAGATCACCTGATACCCTTCTGCTGTTTTGCATTTCCCTTACTTGCCAATGAAAATCATCCATGTCCTTTCTGTCCCTTTTCAGAGCTCCTCCTTCTCCCACTTCCCAGTGCAAATATCCTCTCCCTTACTACTTGAGCCCACATGGTCCAAATTGGTTCTAATTTTGGCAACAAGATCCTTATGTAGTCACAGTTAATATTTACCAAAAATTTAATTCCTGAAAGATTTTTTCTTGTTCACAGGTATATCTGAATTAAGAGGTCTCTACTAGTCAAATAATGTTTAGGTTCTTTTGAATTTAAGATCGTGGATTCTGGAGGTTACACTGTCTGGGTTCAAATCTCGGCCCCAGCACTTTGTAAATGGTGTGCCTCAGTTTTCTTATGTGTAGAACGGTGATAATAATAGTCCTCACATTGTAAGGTTGTTATGAGGATTAAATGTGCTAATTCTTGGGAAGTGCTTAAAAGGGTTCTTGGCATGTGGCAAGCACTGTTTTTCCTATTATTATTATTTGAGAAAGCAGCTGCCCCATTCTCTATATGTGAATATTCTCATGATGTCCTGATGTGTTCTTCTCACAATCTTGTCTTCACACAAGGAACATCAAAAGTCATCATCACCACTATTAAACACAGGGGGAGGACACCATCTTTGTAAGGGCCAGGTGGGAGTAAACCAAAAACTTTGTGGTACATAGATGGAAGGCCTGGCCACAAGGACGTACTCACCAGTAATATAAATCAGTGCATCCCAGGGAATCTTTCCTTCTTTACAATAGAGGTTGAGGTTCAGTAAAGCACATTCCCTGTCACTGTCATTAAATTCATAGCAGATATTCCAACCAAGGGGGCCAAACTTCTTTCTCTCCTAGAATGAAAATGAAAATGGTCTGAAACAAAATTTGATAAAATAAATTCTGTGTAATATATTGAAAACTAAAAGAAGTTTCCATTGAAATTGGGCATCCCCACACTGCAAAATCAGTAAAATCATGTGGCTCAACTTCAGCTAGGCTTTCACCAAACAGAGTAAGCACCTCTTCCTTCAATACTGGTTCCTCCCCATATTTCCAAAAGAAAATTTGCTATTACTAGAAATTTGATAGACCTGTCAAAAGAACATTTTTCCTTCAGGGTAAAATAAAGCATTTTTTCATCAAAGTAGGAAAAAAAAATTTCACCTGTAGTCTTTTGGCATAAAAATATTGACCCTGTAATCATCCATCTGGTGGAGAGAACTACTCCCTGCTGTTTTAAGGAGTCTGTCCATGATTTTTCAGTTATGCCACACATAGAACCATATTTTTGTTTCATGGCATACCATCATGAAATCCTCCCCCAACCTCCTTTGTTATTTCCCTATCCTATCTTAATTTCTTAAATTTGAAACTGATAATTATGCCAGAGGTTTGGTTCCAAGTTCCCTGCTCTTGATCTCAACATTTTCCTAAAGCTTAAACTACCTCCGCATCTCACGTGCTTTTGTTAGCGGAACAAAGGCCTCAGACCCAGAACCCCTCCCCTGATCCCAACCTGTCAGACCTCCTCTAATACCTTTTAACCTGTTTATCTTATATCTGGCATATTTTCTTTTCTTTTTTTTTTTTGAGACAGAGTCTTTCTCTGTCACCCAGGTGGGAGTGCAGTGGCACGATCATTGCTCATTCACCCTTGACCTACCAGGCTCAAGCAATCTTCTTACCTCAGCACCCAAGTAGCTGGGACTACAGGTATGTGCCACCATGCCTGGCTATTTAAAAAAATGTTTTTTGTAGAGATGGGCTTTTGCTGTGTTGCCCAGACTGGTCTTGAACTCCCAG
Source organism: Rhinopithecus bieti (assembly GCF_001698545.2). Taxonomy (NCBI): domain Eukaryota; kingdom Metazoa; phylum Chordata; class Mammalia; order Primates; family Cercopithecidae; genus Rhinopithecus; species Rhinopithecus bieti. The sequence goes on from NW_016810852.1 coordinate 536,282, forward strand.
GCTCAAGTGATCTGCACACGTTGGCCTCCCAAAATGTTGGGATTATAAGGATGAGCCACTGTGCCCAGTCTGATTATTTATTTATTTATTTATTTATTTATTTATTTATTTATTTATTTTCTGTAGACCACACACATTTGAAAACCGGAAAACTAATATAATAAATATGCCACCTATGAGGAAATCTATTTTGTGCTTATTGAACTGAATTGAACCTACTGCATTCATCCAACTGATGATATTTTGTAGGCAGATCAGACGAGAGGTGAGAGCTGAATCTGTGAAACATGGAGGCAAGGGGAGTATAGAGATTGAAAGTTGAATGAAAACAACTTGGGTTCAGACACAGAATGGAGTCTTCAGCATTTCACAATGACATTTACAAGCTTTCACTTAATTATTGCTATTTATTTCACAATACACTTCCTTGTTGCTATTAAAAAGCAGAGTTGATAAGTGTACCTGAATAATCGCATGGAAGAAACAAATGCCAAATATTATTTGCCTCCATTTTTTTCCAAGTATATTTTCTTCAAAAAACGAAGGTGTCATTTCAGTAAATGCTCGTCTGATATTTGCACGTAAGCCTTTTGGAGGCTCATTGGTCACCTGGATTTAGATGAAATATACATGGCAGAGAGAATGATTTTATAGATTTGCGTTATTTCTGAATAACACACATAGACTGAAAGCCATTGAGATGATGTAGATAGCTGATGTTCATGGGGCGGTGGGGACCATTCCTGGCATGTTTGAGCCTGCTTTGTATCTTGCTCAGGCACAGTCCAGGGAGAACATGGAATGGCAGGGTTCTTAGACCTACAGTGGTTGAACCACATGTTCAACAAGAACCTCAGACACTTCCACTTAGTGTCCATTTTTTCTAAACACAGGCCAGAAAGCATGCTCAAGGTTTCCTCATTGAATTTTGCATCATCCTGACATATGGCATTGTCCCGTAGTTTGTCCCCTGATGTCCCATGACATGGGACAGGGAGGGAAAAAGCACCTCTTGTTCCTCATATGCAGAGGCTTGCCATAGATCATAAACCTCCAGCATTAAAATCCAACAGCCATACTAGTATGGCTTGTAGGCTTTCCTGTTTCTCAAATACTGAAACATTCCCTTAACTCTGGAAGGGGTTCTCTTCTCATCACTCTGTACCCTTAACATTTTCTTGTGAGGGTGAGAGCTGGAAGAGCTGAATACCAGTAGGACTAGAATATGCAAGGATGGGGTTGGGCAATCATTTCCCTGCTTGTTAAAGATGAAAAGATACTGACTTCACCTCCCCATCCTGGCCACGCAGACCCCCACATGCTTCTGTGCAGGCTCTGATATCCTTGGAGGCACTAGATGAATATTCTGAAACCAACCATTTCACATTGTTCCAACCATATGCATACATTACCTTGACAGAATTTTGAAGAACTGTAACAGGAAATGTATTACTAGGCATGGAGCTTAAAAAAAGTCGAAAAGTGTCCTTAATAGCACTATCTGTTTAAAACAAAGATAAAACAACAAAAAAGGAAAATGTTTAGTTGGTAGTAGCACTTTTCCATAAGAAACAATTATTCTATAGAAGGAAAAAATCCTATAAAGCTTTGTTTAAAGACCTAGTTAATCTATTACAAGTATATTGTAAACTGTTTTAAAATGGGAGTAAGATGCGTTGTTTTAGAAACTTCATGTTAGGAAGGTTTGGCAGTCAAGAAGTAGGCACATTTGGGTAAACACATTAGGAACATGTTAATTTTTAATAGTTACTGAACTATTAAGGGTCTTATCTTTGAAATGGGAAACATTTTCAGTTGAAAAAGCGGGCAGTTATTGCCCACGTATTTATTCTCATGAGGATTTTTTGACCATTTAATTTAACACAAGGGGCATGAAAATGGCCAATATCAGAACTTAAATGGTTGGGTTATAAATGATTATAGCAAGGGCCAGAATAGGACTTTTCTATCCACTTAAGTTTAGTAAGCACTTAAAATACACAAACAACTTCAGCTGGCTTCATTAGCCCATCCAGTCTCCTTGAAGAACTGGCAAATGCTCTTGTCCTAGTTATAGTGAAGCTGAACGGCATCTCCATATTCTGGAGGCTCATGTAGTACCACCACAGCAAATTGCTTTTTTGATGCCTCTCTAACATTTGCTTCTTAATTATATTCCTAATCATTGGGGACCTCTGACCAGTACTGAAGACCTCCTTGTCATTTCTCTTTAATTATTTAAATAGAAATAAGCCACAGGCCCAGCAGGAAGCAGGCCATCTCTTATTTGACTGCAAAGGAATGGAAATGGTGGAGATTATGAATGGTGGATAAAAATGAGTCCTTACCTTTATCAGAAGCAACCTGCAGAAGGCTTGGGGTGAGGGCAGGGGCCAGGAAGTGAAGGGCCTTTAGGGGAAGGCTGCTAAACCCTGAGCTGGCTCAGTGAACGGTGCAGACTGGGGACTCTGGAAAGGAGCAGCTCTTCACCTTAATAAGTAGCACTAAATAAAGTGATTTGCAAGATCATCTGCATAGTTCTTACCTTTCCAGAAAGCTTTCTGTAGTGAGGGCACAAAGAAAGGCTTCAGAGAAAGGGCTCTCTCTGGATATGCTTGCCTGGAAGTTCTACCCCAGGCCTTCACAGCAGAGTGGTAGAATGGGACCCACACAATTTGTTGCCAATAAAATAGTTCCTGAGATTTTGGTTATTTTTATACTAACACTTTAAAATGAGTAGATTCTAATTCCACTTCCTCTCTTTGCAGCCCATTACACTTTCTTGAGTGGGCAAAAAAGTGGTGAGATAATAGCTAGTGCCAGCAACTATGAGTAATGCTGGGCATGCCCATGGGGTGGGTGTGGCTCTGAGGCACATGTAAAGGTTAGTTGCCATGTGGTTACAGAGGATAAAAGGTGGTAAAAAACTACTCTAAGGGAATTGGTGGTAATTTGAACTCTGTTCCTTGACATTTCTCGTTATATAGGGAAAGATTTAATTTCTTTTGTTTGTCCTAAGTATATTTTCTTTTAATATGCCTATAAGTAATATATTTCAAATTCAAATGACCTCTCATAGAAGGCAATAAGAAACAGAAATGATCCAGTGGATCCTAGCCTCAACTTGTAGTTCTGAAGGCCTTTTGTCAAACCCTGGTTGTGTAAATTAGCTAAATCTGTCTAGGTCTCAAATTTCTCCTCTTTAATATAGGGAAACATAGTGCCTACAATAATGAATTATTATAAGGAATGAATTCAACAAGAAAAGGTTACATCAAAATGTTATTATTATGCAGGGGCTATGTGCTCAACATGTGCTCAACATACCTGGATCTGTGAAGGTTTTAATGAGCTCTTCCATTGCCAACATCCAAGAAACAGCAAGATGGCAGTTTTGCAAAAATACCCAGTTTCCTGATTTCATTGCGTCCTTGATCATTTTTTCAGCAATAGGTCCCTGTCCTTGCCCCAGTGAAATTGACTGCACCCTTAATTAAAGAGCAACAACAAAATATCATCTTATGCTATTTTAAAGCAAAATCAATATCAAGAAATGTAAATACAGTAGACTCTTGCTTAGGATATATATACATATATACATTTTGAATCCTCATTCCAATAGGAGTACAAATATGTTTTCCTTATTTCTTGTTTTTAAAAATATTTTACCATGACCCACATAGAAAAGTGCAAAACCGAATATACAGCTCTACAAATGATCACAAATCAATACCTGTGGTTGAGAAGAGAACTGTGCTGATATACCACAGACATTTCTTTTATGTCTTTCTCTGCCTCAATGATTTCCCCTTCCTTCTTCCCACAGGTAATCATTATCCTAACTTCTAACAACACTATAGATCAGTTTTTAAACACTTAAAAAATTAAAGTCTAACATATATACAGAAAAATACATATTATTAGTGTATGGCTCAATGAATTCTCACAAAGCAAATGTGCACATGTATCACCACCCAGGTCAAAAAACAGTACCTCTCCTTATCCCAAAAGGCAAAAACAATTTTGAATAATAATGCCATCGATTAATCACACAGCATCTGTGAAAGCCAATGTGGGAAACTAGCTACAACTAAGAAACCTGTGCAAAGCGTTGGGCCTCTGAAAGCACCCAGAAGCAAAGCCAATGAACTATACACAACATACACCACAGTCAAACCCTCAAAGAAAAACAGGAATACAAAAATAAAAAGCCTCAATGAAATGACAGAAACTTGAAAATGATAAATACTAGCTCTCTTGGATAATTAGGAATCAGCACAAGAACTATGACAATTCAAAAAATCAGTTTCCTTCCCTCTAAATGATTGCAATGGATCCTACCAGATTGAAACGTCTGAAATGACAGATATAGAATTCAGAATCTGGATGGCAAGGAAGCTCAATGAGATCCAAGAAAAAGTTGAAATCTAGTCCAAAGAAGCCAGTAAAATGATCCAAGAGTTGTAAGATGGCATAGCTATATGAAGAAAAAACAACTGAACTCCTGGAATTGAAAAATCACTACAGGAATTTCAAAATACAATTGGAAGCGTTAACAACATACTAGGCCAAGTCAAAAAAAGAATTTCAGAGCTCAAAGACTGGTACCTCAAAACAACCCTGTTAGGCAAAAATAAAGAAGAAAGAATTTAAAAAATGGATAAAGCCTATGAGAAATATGAGATTATGCAAATAGATAAAACCTATGCCATACTGGCATTCCTGAGAGAGAAAAGGTTAACAACTCGGGTAACATATTTGAGAATATAGTCCTTGAAAGTTTCCCCAATATTGCTAGAGAGGTTGTCATGCAATTTCAGGAAATTCAGAGAAACCCTAGGAGATACTATATACGAAGACCATCCCCAAGACACATAGTTATCAAACTTTCCATGATCAATGTGAAAAAAAAATTCTTAAAGGCAGCTAGAGGAAAAAGTCAGATCACTTACAAAGGTCATCCCATAAGGCTAACAGCAGACTTCTCAGCAAAAACATTACAAGTCAGAAGAGATAACATAACTATATTCAGCATTCTTAAAGAAAAGAAATTCCAACCAACAATTTCATATCCTGTCAGACTGAGCTTCATAAGCAAAGGAGAAATAAAAGCTTTTCCAGATAAGCAATTGCTAAGGCAATTCTTTACCACTAGACCAGCATTACAAAAGATTCATAAAAGAGCTCTAAACACGGAAATGAAGGAGTGATACCTGCTACCACAAAGACACTTAGGTCCAGAGCCCACAGACTCTATAAAGCAACTACACAATCAAGACAACAAAGCAACCAGCTAAAAATATCACAACAGGATCAAAACCTTACATATCAATATTAACGTTGGATATAAGTGGTCTAAACACCCCATTTAAGAGGCACAGAGTAGCAAGTTGGATAAAAAAGTAAGACCCAACCATCGTCTATCTTCAAGAGATCCATTTCTCATGTAACAAAACCAACAGGCTCAAAATAAAGGGGTGGAGAAAGATCTATCATGCAAAAGGAAAACAAGAGAAGAGGAGGTGACTATTCTTATATTGCAGAAACAAGACTAAATTGACAACAGTAAAAAAGGACAAAGAAGGGCATTACATAATGGTAATGGGTTGAACTCAACAAAAAGACTTAACTATCCTAAATATAGATGCACCCAACACTGGAATACACAGATTCATAAAACAACTACTTCAAGACCTACAAAAATACTTGGAAAGCTACATTATAATAGTGGGGTACTTCAGCATCCCACTGACAGTATTAGACAGATCATTGAGGCAGAAAACTAACAAAAAAATTCTGGACATAAATTAGACACTTAATCAATTGGATCTAAGAGCTATCTACAGAATACTCCACCCATCAACCACAGAATATACATTTTTCTCATCTCTATATGGAACATAGTCTAAGATCAACCACAAGCTTAACCATAATAGATTTGATACATTCAAAAAGATCAAAATCATACCAAGCATACTCTCAGACAACAGTGGAATTAAAATAGAAATCAATACCAAGATCTCTCAAAACCACACAATTACATGGAAACTAAACAACTTTCTTCTGAGTGACTTTTGGGTAAACAACATATTAAGACAGAAATAAAACACTTCTTTGAAACAAATGAAAAGAGAGAGACAACATACTGAAATATCTGGGATGCAGTAAAAGCAGCGTTAAAAGTTTACAGTATGTCTGGATGCAGTGCCTGTAATCCCAGCACTTTGGGAGGCTGAGGGGGAGGGCACTTGAACTCAGTTTGAGATGATCCTGGGCAACCTGGCAAAACCCTGTCTTTACAAAAAAATACAGAAATTAGCCAGGCATGGTGATGTGTGCCTGTAGTCCCAGCTCCTTGGGAGGTAGAGGAGGGAGGATCACCTGACTCTGGGGAGGTTGAGGCTGCAATGAGCCATGATCACTCCACCACAGTACAGCCTGGGCAACAGACTGAGATCCTATCTCAAAAAAAAAAAAAAAGTTTGTAGTGCTAAATTCTTACACTGAGAATTAGATTCACAATCTAATATTGCAATTAGAGCAACTAGAACAAGAACAAACAAATCCTGAAGTTAGCAGAAGAAAAGGAATAACTAAAATCAGAGCAGAACTAAATGAAATTGGGACCCCAAAATCCATACAAAGAATTAATAAAGCCAGGTGCTGGAGCCACTGCCGCCGAGTCCGGATCTCATTGTCATGTGCCCCTGACACCTGCTGGATGTGCATTCCCAATTCCTTTTGGTTCCAAGTTCAATATGGCAACTCTCAAGGATCAGCTGATTCATAATCTTCTAGAGGAAGAAGAGACCCCCTTAGAATAAGATTATAGTTGCTGGGATTGGTGCTGTTGGCATGGCACAGGCCATGCCAACAAGTCCACAAAGGACTCAGTAGATGAACTTGCTCTTGTTGATGTCATGGAAGATAAATTGAAGGGAGAGATGATGGATCTCCAACATGGCAGCCTTTTCTTTAGAACACCAAAGATTGTCTCTGGCAAAGACTAATGTAACTGCAAACTCCAAGCTGGTCATTTTCACTGCTTGGGCACATCAGCAAGAGGGAGAAAGCCATCTTAATTTGGTCCAGCATAACATGAACATCTTTAAATTCATCATTCCTAATGTTGTAAAATATAGGCTGAACTGCAATTTGCTTATTGTTTCAAATCTAGTGGATATCTTGACCCATGTAGCTTGGAAGATAAGTGGCTTTCCCCAAAACTGTGTTATTGAAAATGGTTGCAATCTGGATTCAGCCCAATTCCGTTACCTGATGGGGGAAAGGCTGGGAGTTCACTCATTAAGCTGTCAGGGGTAGGTCCTTGGGGAACATGGAGATTCCAGTGTGTCTGTATGGAGTGGAGTGAATGTTGCTGGTGCCTCCTTGAAGACTCTGCACCCAGATTTGGGGATTGATACAGATAAGTAACAGTGGAAAGAGACTCACAAGTAGGTGGTTGAGAGTGCTTATGAGGTGATCAAACTCAAAGGCTGAGGGATTGGACCCTCTGTGGCAGATTTGGCAGGGAGTATAATGAAGAATCTTAGGTGGGTGCACCTAATTTCCACCATGATTAAGGGTCTCTATGGAATAAAGGATAATGTCTTCCTTAGTGTTCCTTGCATTTTGGGACAAAATGGAATCTCCGACCTTGTGTGAAGGTGACTCTGACTCCTGAGGAAGAGGCCTGTTTGAAGAAGAGTGCAGTTATACTTTGGGGAGTCTAAAAAGACCTGCAATTTTAAAGTCTTCTGATGTCATACCATTTCACTGTCTAGGCTACAGTAGGATTTTAGTTGGAGGTTGTGCCTGTTGTCCTTTTTATCTGATCTGTGATCAAAGCAGCAATATTTTAAGATGCACTGGGAAAAACATCAATTCCTGAAGTTGGACATAGGAATGGTTTGTAAAATCCTACAGCTATATCCTGATGCTAGATGGTATTAATCTTGTGTAGTCCTAAACTGGTCAGTGTGAAATAGTTTTACCAACTCTGAGGCAGCTCTGCCAATGCTGCACATGCTGCAGTTGCCCCTTGAGCCAGATGGATGTTTACTGTGTGTATATAACTTTCTGGCTCCTTCACTGGACATTCCTAGTTCAACATTCTTTCCCAGTCAGTCACATCCTGGGATCCAGTGTATAAATCTAATATCGCATGTCTTGTGTATAATTGTTCCAAAGGATCTTATTTTGTGATCTCTATATATAGCAGTAGTGTACATTACCATATAATGTGAAAAGATCTACATATAAACAATGCAACCAACTATCCAAGTGTCATTCCAACTAAAATCCCTAATAAACCTTGACCACTGAAAAAGAGAACGAATAAAACCAATGGTTTGTTTTTTGAAAGGATAAACAGGATTGATAGATGCTAACTAGATTAACAAACAAAAAAAGAGAGAAGATCCAAATAAACACAATCAGAAATGACAAAGGTGATATCACAACGAATCCTACAGAAATACAAAAGATCCTCAGAGACTATTATTAATAACTTTCTGCACAGAAACATGAAAAGTCTAGAGGAAATGGATCAATTTCTGGAGACACACCACCTCCCAAGATTGAACCAGGAAAAAACAGAAATCTTAAGCAGACCAATAATGAGTAATGAAATTGAATTGGGAATAAAAATCCTACCAAGCAAAGCCCTGGACCAGAAAGATTCACAGTGGAATTCTACCAGATATACAAAGAACAGCTGGTACCAATCCTACTGAAACTATTCCAAAAATTAAAAAAGCAAGGACTTCTCTCTCACTCATTCTGTGAAGTCAGCATCATCCTGATACCAATATCTGGCACAGACACAACAAAAATGAAAACATCAGGCCAATATCCCTGATGAACATAGATGAAAAAATTCTCAACAAAATGCTAGAAAAGTGAATCCAGCAGCATATTAAAAAGCTAATTCACCATAAGCAAGTAGGCTTCATTCCTGGGATGGAATGTTGGTTCAACAGACACAAATCAGTAAATGTGACTCACCACAAAAACTGAATTAAAATAAAAAAAGCATATGATCATCTCAATAGACACAGAAAAGGCTTTTGATAAAATCCAACATTTCTTCATGACAAAAATTATTAACAAAGAAACTAGGCATTGAAGGGACATACTTCAAAATATTAAGAATCATCTATGACAAATCCACAGTCAATATCATACTGAATGGACAAAAGCTAGAATCATTCCCCTTGAGAACTGGAACAAGACAAGGATTCCCACTTTCACCACTCCTTTTCAAGATAGTACTGGAAATCATAGCCAAAACAATCAGGCAAGAGAAAGAAATAAAATACATCCAAATAGGAAAAGAAGAACTCAAACTATCTTTCTTCTCCAATCATTTGGTTTTGTAACTGGAAGACTGATAAAAGTCTTCAATAAGTTTCAGGATACAAAATCAATGCACAAAAATCAATAGCATTTCTACACAACAATAACATTTAAACTGATAGCCAAATCAAGAAAGGAATGCCATTTACAATAGCCACAAAAAGAATAATACATCTAGCCAAGGAGGTGAAAGATCTCTACAAGGAGAACTGCAAAATACTACCAGAGGAAATCATAAATGACACAAACAAATAGAAAAACATTCCATGCTAATTCGCTTGAAGAATCAATACTGTTAAAATGACCATACTGCCCAAAGCAATATACAGATTCAACACTATTCCTATCAAACTACCCATTTCACTGCAAAACTATTCTAAAATTCATATATAACCAAAAAAGAATCTGAATGGCCAAAGCAATCCTGCGTAAAAAGAACAAAGCTGGGGCATTATATTACCCAACTCCAAACTGTACTATAAGGCTACAGTAACCAAAACAGCATGGTACTGGTACAAAAACAGACACATAGACCAATAGAACAGAATAGAGACCACAGAAATAAAGCCGCACACCTACAGTCATCTCATCTTTGATAACACTGGCACTAATAAGCAATGGGGAAAAGGTTTTCCGCTTAATTAATGATGTTAGGATAGCTGACTAACTATACGCAGAAGAATGAAACTGAACTCTTATGTTTCACTATATACCAAAATTAACTCCAGATGGATTAAAGGTTTAAACGTAAGACCTCAAACTATAAAAATCTTAGAAGATAACCTAGGAACCACCATTTTAGACATCAGCCTTGGAAAAGAATTTATGACTAAGTACTCCAAAGCAATTTCAAAAAATCAAAAATTGATATATGGGACCAAATTAAGTGGAAGACTTTTTGTGCAGAAAAGAAACTATCAACAGGGTAAATACAACCTACAGACTGGGAGAAAATAAGTATCTGAAAAGTCTAATATTCAGAATCCATAGGAAAGTTAATTCAACAGCAAAATCTCCATTAAAAGTGGACAAAAGATATGAGTAACACTTCTCAAAAAAAGACATTCAGGCATCCAAAAGCATATAAAATGCTCAATGTCACTAATCATCAGAGAAATGCAAATAAAACCACAATGAGATACCATCTCACACCAGTCAGAATGGCTATTATTAAAAAGTCAAAAATTAACAGATGCTAGTGAGGCTGCATAGAAAATGGAACACTTACACACTGTCGGTGTATAAACTATGCATTCATTCACAGTGTAAACTAATTCAGCCACTTTAAAAAGCAATTTGGAGATTTATGAAAGAACTTAAAACAGAATTACTATTCAACCCACTATTCCCATTAATGGGTATATATCCAAAAGAAAATCAATTATTCTACTGAGAATACACATGCACTTGCAGTATTCACAATAGCAAAGATATTCAGTCAACCTAGATTCTCTCATAATGGTGGATTGGATAAAGAAAATGTGGTACTATAAACCATGGAATATGATGCAACCACATAAAGGAATAAAATCTGGTCCTTTGCAGCAACATGGATGCAGCTGGAGGTCATTACTATAACACAGAATCAGAAAACCAAATACTGAATATTCTCATTTATAAGGGGAAACTAAACATTGGGTATACAAGGACATAAAGATTGGAAAAATGGACACTGGAGACTACCAGATAGGGGAGGAAGAGAGGGTTGAAAAACTAACTCTTGGGCATTATGCTCACTACTTTGGTGATAGGATCATTTGTATCCAAACTTCAGCAGCATGCAATATGCACATGTTAAGAAACCTGAATCTAAAGTAGAAGTTGAAGTTTTAAAAAATGAACATTTTCTAATTTCCCTTGTGATTTCTTAAAAGGGTATCATTTAATTTCCATATGTTTTTGAATTGTCCATATTTCCTTCTGTTATTCATTTCTAATTTTATTCCATTAGTGTTTGAAAAGATGCTTTTTATGGCTCAATCTTCTTAAGTTTATTGAGACTTGCTTTGTGGCCTGACATATAAACTATCCAGGAGAATGTACTATGTGTACTTGAGAAGAAGGTTTATTCTGATATTGTTGGGTACAGTGTTCTATATATGTCTGTCAAATCTGTTAATATTAGTTTTAATGTTGTTGAAGTCTTCTATTACCTTATCTTTTTTTCATAATTGTTCTATCCATTATTAAAGAAGGGACATTGAAATTTCTAACTGTTTTCATTGAACTATTTCTGCCTTCAATTCTGTCAGTTTTTACTTTATATATTTTGGGACTTGGCTGACAATTGTTATGTCTTTTTGATGATTGTCTTATCATTAAATTATATCCTTGTCTTTTGTAACAACTTTTGTCTTGAAGTCTATTTTTCTTCCTGATATTATAGCCACTTCAGCTCTTTTAGTTACTCGTTGGATTTAATGTGAATCTCTTGTAGGCAGCATGTAATTGAATTAATTGTGTGTATGTGTGTGTGTGTGTGTGTGTGTGTGTTTGAAATCCATTCTGCCAATCTCTGTCTTTAAATTGGAGACTTTAATCCATTTGCATTTAATATAATTACTAATAAGGAAGAATGTACTTTTATGATTTTTTTACATGTCATATCCTTTTTGTTCCTCAATTCCTCCATCACTGCCTTCTTTTGGTTAGTTAGATATTGATTTTGATTCTCTGCTCATTTCTTTTACTATATTGTATATATTTTTAATTGTGTTCATAGTGATCATGTCATGGATTAGAATTAACATCTGAATTCATAAAAATTTAAATTTGAAATAATACCAATTTAGTTTCAGTTGTATGCAAAATTTGCTACTACATAGCTCTGCCTTCTATTGTGTTGTTATCGTGTCACAAACTACATTTTTATACATTGTATGACCACCAACATATATTTATAATTATTGTTTTATGCTTTTGCCTTTTTAATTATATACAAAATGAAAAGAGGAATTATAAGCCAAAGGTATATTATTAGTGACATATATTTACCTATGTAGTTATGCTTACTTGGGTTATTTATTTCTTTGTGTGAATTCAATTTGCTGTCTAGTGTCCTTTCATTTTAGTCTGAACAACTCATTTTAGTATTTCTTGTAGGGCAGTTCTACTAGTGACAGACCTTCTCAGTTTTTGTTTACCTGGGGATATCTTGAATTTTCTTCATTTTGAAGGATCATTTTGCCAGATATAGAATTCTTGGTTAACAGTCCCTCTTTCACCCCCACCACTTTGAATATGCCATTCCATTGCCTCTGATGTCATGGACTCTGATGAGAAACAGCCATTAATTTTACTGAGAATCTCTTATCTGTGAAAGTTCACTTCTCTCTTGCTGCTTTCAGGATTATTTCTTTGTCTTGTCTTTTGATAGTTTGATTATAGTGTGTCTTGGTATAGCCCTCTTTGAGTTTATCCTACTTAGAATCATTAAGGTCTTTGGATGTGTAGATTCATATCTTTTATCAATTTGGGAAGTATGGGACATTATTTTTTCAAATGTTCTTTCTTTCCCCCTCTTTCTCCTCTTCTCAGATTTCCATTAGTGTATGTTGGTATGGTCGATGGTATCTCTCAGGTATCTTAGTTATGTCAACTTTTATTTATTTATTTTTTTTGAGACTGAGTTTCGCTCTTTGTGTGCGATGGTGCAATCTCAGCTCACTACAAACTCCACCTCCCAGGTTCAAGCGATTCTCCTGCGTCAGTCTCCTGAGTATCTGGGATTACAGGCATGCACCACCACATCCAGCAAATTTTGTATTTTTAGTAGAGACAGGGTTTCTCCATGTTGGGCAAGGTGGTCTCAAACTCCCGACCTCTGGTGATCCACTTGCCTTGGCCTACCCAAGTGCTGGGATTAAAGGTGTGAGCCACTGTGCCTGGCCCACCTTTTTTTTTTTTTTTGACACAGGATCTTGCTCTGCCAATAGGCTACAGTGCAGTGGCATGATCTTAGATCACTGGAGCCTCAAACTCCTGGGCACAAGCAATCTTCCTGCCTCAGCCTCCCAAGTAGACTACAGGCACATGCCACCATGCCAGGCAAATTGTTATTATTATTATTATTATTTGCAGAGGCAGAGTATTGCCTTGTTGCCTAGGCTGGTCTGTAACTCCTAGCTTCACATGATCCTTCCACCTTGGCCTCCTACAGTGCTAGGGTTACAGGTATGAGCCACTACACCTGGCAGGTTCTGTTTGTATTTTTTTCTTTCTGCCCATCAAATTGAGTAATCTCAACAGACCTATCTGTTGTTCATAGTTCTTTCTTCTGTTTCTTAACATCTATTGTTGTATCCCTTTTGTATATTTTCCATTTTAATTATTGTACTTTTTATCTCCAAACTTCTACTTGTTTCCTTTTAATAAATTCTATCTCATTGATATTCTCTATTTTGGTGAGGCATCATTCTCATGTTTTCCTTTAGTTCTTTGTTCATGTATCCTTTAACTGTATGAGCATATGTAAAATAGTTGATTTAAAGTTTTTGTCTAGTAAGCCCAATGTCTGGCATTCATCAGGGTCAGTTTTTATTGTTTTTGAATGGGTCATAATTTCTTATTTCTTTGGATACTTTGTATTTTTTGTTGTTGTTGTAAAGCAGACATTTAGAATATTATAATGTCACAACTCTGGAAATTAGACTGTCCCCACTTCCCAGTGTTTCTTGTTGTTGTCTTTGGTTTTTTTAATGACTTTTGTGAACTAATTTTGTAAGGTCAGTATTTTTTCTTGTATGTCTCTATTCAACTAGTTTAGTGTTACTAGATTAGCTAGTAATTCAACAGAGATTTCATTAAATGTCTGAAATAACCACAACAAAAATTTCCCAGATTTTGCAGATGGGCTCTGTGTGTGCCTTGGGGTCTGATTTCAACACTCAGCTGAGCAGTTTACAAATCTGCATTAGCCTTCACTTCCTGGCTGGGCCAAGCCTGAAGGTCAGCCAGAGGTTACAGCTTAGTTCCTTCTCATGTCTTTTGTGAGTACACACCCAACCGAGAACATGAGTGTGGCCTTCTCGATTCCCAAAAATATGTGGGAGATTTTCAAACTTTTTGTTTCCCAAAGCATCTTACTCTCACCTTTCCTCCCAGGCTTTCTGCTTTGTCTGCTTGTTGCCTCAACTGTTATCCCTTGGGCCAGGAGGCAGTGGCTCATACATTTTACCTTTAAATAATTTTGACAAAATCTTCCAGGGTAATAACTCTCTCCTGGAGCATTCCTAGTTAGATGAAATAAAATCAAGACCTGTGACCTAGTCCTTCAAAGAAACACCAGACAGGCCAAAACAAACAACTACAACCCCCCAAGAACAAGATATTTTCTGTTCACTATGGCACCAGGAACTCACACCACTGCTCAGCTAGAGAATGTGGGTTGGGGTAAATTAAAATGCCACAAAGCTCTCCTGTCTAGATTCAGCTGTTTTTTCTTTATTAAGCATTCACTTGGTTGCTGAAACCTTTGGTTATTTTCCAGAGTTTTGATAAAGTTGACTAGGACAGTTTTTGCTAGACTGTTATTTTTGTGTTGTCACACCAAGTGTCAGGTTCCAGCCCATTCTGAGGTCTGAGGGGGAGGGGGTGGACGGGTGGCAGATAGCTGAAAGAACATTCGGGGGGCCATAGGCAGGTAAAATATGGCTTTTATTCTCTGGCTGCTCTGTCCGTCTTTATCTTGGTTGCCCGCTCTGGCTGCAGCCCTTCTCAGCGGTTGGCTCCACGGCTCCTGCCGCCCCCATGGCTCTCCCTTACAGGGTCAGCAACTCCACTCTCTCTCTCTGGGTGTGAACGGTATGTACAGCATCAGCAGGGCAGTTGTACCTTTTACAAATAGTGGTTCAGAGCCAAGTATGAGTTTACACAAACAGGTTATATAACAATTAGAGTTTTGTGCCTGTGCTCCAAACTTGCTGAGTCACATTGGCCCAGATATCTGACTCAACGAACTCTTGAACTTAGCACATACATTTTCTTTACACGTGTAGAGATAGATTTTTGGAATTTCTACTCTGCCATTGTTTGCTGATATAATACTTGGCTTGGTTTTTCTTGGTCCTTGTGTTTATATGTAACTTTTAGAAGTATCTTGTCAATTTCCACCCAAAACACTGAATGGTATTTTGATGTGGTGGCATTGAATATATAGATCAACTTGAAAAGAATTGATATCTTTACAATACTGAGTCTTCCACTTAATAAATATGGCATATCCATCCATTTACTTAGGTCTTTTTGATTTCCTTCAGTAATATTATATACTTTTCTGTGGTGAGATCTTACATGTCTTTTATTATATTTGTCTTGAAGTATTTGACTTTTTATGCTTTTATTGTGGGAGGGGTTCTAATAATAAATTTCTTTTAAAATTATTGGACTATTCAGCAATGCTATTTATGCTTATCAATTTTCAAAATTATGTTTTTTGAGGAACTTTAAATTTCACTAAAATTTTCAAATTCAATGACAAAAGTTTTTTTAATAATATAATCATTTTAATGTCTGCTGATCTGTAATGATATTCCCTTATTCATTTTGATAAATTTTTTTAGACTCTCTAATCAGTTTCAGCATGAATTTATTAGTTTTATTAAGCTTAAAAAGTTAACTTTTGGTCTTTTGGATCCTGTCTATTGTATGTTTCCTAAGTCATTAATTCTTGCTCTTATTTTATTTTAAAATTCTAGTAGAATTTAATTACTAAGTTTTAGATTTTTTTTTTGTATAACATATATATCTAAGCTTATAAATTTCCCTCTTATTCTGGCTTTAGGAGTATCTCACAAGTTTTGATATAGTTCCACCGTTATTCTGCTTAATTTATTTTTGGGTTTCTATTTTCAATTCTTTTTTGTCTAAAAAAGGCTTAATGTTGACTTCATTTTTTAAGAGAAGTTTTGACAGTAATTTGCTTTCCACACTTAGAATATATGTCTTCCAGATTTCGTTATTTCTGCAGAGAAATCAGTCAATGGCATATTTGTTGCATCTT
This sequence comes from Rhinopithecus bieti, assembly GCF_001698545.2. NCBI lineage: Eukaryota > Metazoa > Chordata > Mammalia > Primates > Cercopithecidae > Rhinopithecus > Rhinopithecus bieti. The sequence goes on from NW_016810852.1 coordinate 552,639, forward strand.
TAAAGTTAATCTGTTTTTAATATGTTCTTTTTTTCCCCCCACAATTCACTGTAAGGGGTCTAGGTAGAGAATTTTCTTTGCATTTATTACGCTTGGAGTTTAGTAGAGTTTATATAATCTGTGGATGGATGTCTTCCGTTTTGGAAAATTCTCAGCCATTGTTTATTAAAATATTCTGCACTCTTCTCTCCTTCTGGGACTCAAACTACACTTTAATAGATCTTGCCACTGTATCTCTGTCTCTTATCTTCTTTTCCATCTTTTCCATTGTTTTGTCTCTTTATACTTTCAAGTCATCAAATTGATATATTGAATTCTTTCTTTCAGTTATATACATAGATATACATACACACACACTTATAAATATGTGTATCTATATATATACTTTTTTTTTTTTTTGACACAGGATCTCACTCTGTCACTCAGGCTCGAGTGCAGTAGCATGAACATGGCTCACTGCAGTCTCAACCTCCTGGGCTCAGGTGATCCTCTTACTTCAGCCTCCTGAGTAGCTGGGACTACAGGTGTGCACCACTCCACCTGGCTAATTTTTTGTAATGATGGTGTCTCATTATGTTGTCCAGTCTGGTCTCAAACTCCTGGGCTCAAGTGATCTTCCTACGTAGCCTCCCAAAATGCTGAGATTACAGGCATAAGCTACTGTGACTGGCTCAGTTATATTTTTACATTCTAGAATTTTATTTTAAGTAATTTAAATTGTCTGCAATTTTCTCAATTTTTTATTTCCTTGAACATTTTAAAGTTATCTTAAAATAAATGTCATGTATCCACTATCAGGATACTCTGTGCTCTGTTTCTAATATATACTGTTTTTCTTGGTTTTTAAACACGTAGTCCGGGGTTCTCTCGTACATATTTTCTTATGCAGCTAAAATGTTCTGTTCCCCCAGATAAGATTTATGTTTTCTGGCAGGCATCCAGACATACTAGTAGTCAGGGATCATCTTAACCTCTTTCCCAAACCATTTATTTCTTACCTGGCATTATTTGTTTTGATAAATCTCCTTGGAGTGCAAACCTAAAGTAAGGGGGGGTTTACTTAGTGGGCTCTGGGTTCTTATTTTGTCTCCTTTGTCCTTTGTAGTAATCAAAATGTCTGCTCAGCTTCACAGCCCTTTGGCCTCCTCCTCTGGTGCCTCTAGGGAAAAAACGGCCTTGAGTGCTGGGCTCATTGCTCTAGGTTTTCCTTTTCTCCTAAATATTCTTCACTAATTTATTAATTCTCCAGACCTTCAAACATATATTCTCTTAAATATTTTGTCTATGGTTTCTGGGTGTTCTTAGTGGAAATATTGATCTGAGTCCTTAGTTTGTTGTTACTGGAATGAGAAGTCCACAAGTATGTATCAATTTACCACTAAGTGCCACATTACTACATCCTACAGGATTTTATATGTTATATTTTTTTTTCATCTACTTCCACTTATGGAAATTCCCATTATGTTTTCTCTTTAACACATGGACGTGCAGAAGTGCATTTTTTTGTTTCCCAAAATGTTTAAAAAATAATGTTTTAAGATAGATTCCTAAGATTTTATTGTGGTCAGAGAAAATGTCTGTCTTCTTTTAGAAATATGTGTCTTTCTAAACACATGGCTAATTTTTGTAAATGTTCCATGGATACTTGAAAATCTTGCATTTGTTACATTTGTTAAGTATAGAAATCAAAGTTCTTAATTTCACTCTCTGAATATTTTATATTTTTACCAATTTTGCAACTTTTGTTTGCTTCATGACAGTTTCTATCAGGTGTGTTAAAATTTTCCATATTAATGTTGATTCATCAATTTTTTCTTGTATAAATTTCTCCAGTTTTTGCTTTATACAATTCAACATTTGTTGTTAGTTGTGTACAATTTCACAATTGGTATCTCTTCTTTGTGGATCATTTTGTATATCATGTAGTTTTCCGTTTTATCTTTAATAAAATGTTTTGCTTCAAACTCTGTTTTGTGATATACGTTGGAACTATTACTAGCTCTCTTTTCATTAGTATTTGCATGGCATGTATCTTTTGAATTTCTTTATTTTCTACATTCTGTACTGTTTTTATATTGTATATGTGATTTCTAAATAGCATATAAATAAAAATTGTCTTTGAAATCTAACTTGATCACTTTTATTTGTTCTTAGGTGAGATATTTATACCTATGTAGGTATTTGCATGAATTTCTGCTCTCTAGTTTGACTTTTTGGCTTACTATATTTCATTTTTTATTTTCTTCATTCCTATCTGCTTTTGGATGGAAATATTGGACTATATCCTTTTTCTCCTCTGCTTGTTCTTGGAAGCTGCAGATCATTTATCATTTTAGTCTTTTCCCCTAAAATTTTAACACATACATTAAACCACTAATTTTCCTAAGGGAATATAGTGATTCTATACTTCTTTTGTCCTCCTGAATATATCAAGAAATTAGCACTCATTAGTTACTGATTAATAACCTTTTTAATTTTCTAATTGTCATCTTGAATTCTACCCTTACTTTAAAAATTATTATGAAATAGTTAAGAGTCACAAAAGTGATGAAGTTAATACAACGCGTATTCATGTATCCACAACCCAGCTTAAGAAATAAAACATTATCTACAAGATCTGAGACTGCAGTCTGCCTCTCCCTGTTTACTTCTCTCTCATCACCTAACCTCCACTCCCAAGGTCATTTATATTCTGGATTTCAAATAATTTCTCTACCTTTCTTTACACTTTAAAAAAAATATGAATTCTTGTCTTTGGTTCTGTTTATATGCTGGATTACGTTTATTGATTTGCGAATGTTGAACCAGCCTTGCATCCCGGGGATGAAGCCCACTTGATCATGGTGGATAAGCTTTTTGATGTACTGCTGAATCCGGTTTGCCAGTATTTTATTGAGAATTTTTGCATCGATGTTCATCAGGGATATTGGTCTAAAATTCTCTTTTTTTGTTGTGTCTCTGCCAGGCTTTGGTATCAGGATGATGTTGGCCTCATAAAATGAGTTAGGGAGGATTCCCTCTTTTTCTATTGATTGGAATAGTTTCAGAAGGAATGGTACCAGCTCCTCCTTGTACCTCTGGTAGAATTCAGCTGTGAATCCATCTGGTCCTGGACTTTTTTTGGTGGGTAGGCTATTAATTGTTGCCTCAATTTCAG
>NW_016810852.1:558130-652625 GCF_001698545.2 Rhinopithecus bieti
TGTATGTTTATTGCGGCACTATTCACAATAGCAAAGACTTGGAATCAACCCAAATGTCCATCTGTGACAGACTGGATTAAGAAAATGTGGCACATATACACCATGGAATACTATGCAGCCATAAAAAAGGATGAGTTTGCGTCCTTTGTAGGGACATGGATGCAGCTGGAAACCATCATTCTTAGCAAACTATCACAAGAAGAGAAAACCAAACACCGCATGTTCTCACTCATAGGTGGGAACTGAACAATGAGATCACTTGGACTCGGGAAGGGGATCATCACACACTGGGGCCTATCATGGGGAGGGGGGAGGAGGGAGGGATTGCATTGGGGAGTTATACATGATATAAATGATGAATTGATGGGTGCTGACGAGTTGGTGGGTGCAGCACACCAACATGGCACAAATATACATATGTAACAAACCTGCACGTTATGCACATGTACCCTAGAACTTAAAGTATAATAAAAAAAAAAGAAAAAAATATGAATTCTTAAATAATGTTACATGCAATTATTTGCTTGTTTAATAATTTTACATATTTTATTCTACTTCTTGAATATTTAAGTTCTGAAATGTAACTTTTTTGCTCAATATTAGTTTGTGTGACATAGTCATATTAATAGATATTATTCTAGTTTATTCATTTTCATGGCTATACTGTATTATATTACATTTTATGAATGTGTCAATTTATACACTCATTTTCTAGATTGAAATTTAGGTTTTTTCCAACTTTTGTTATTACGAACAATGTTTCTGTAAATGTTCTTGACACTATTCACAGTAGCAATGATATGGAATCAACCTAGGTAGGTACTCATCAATGGTGAATTGGATAAAGAAAATGTATACATACACCATGGAACGCTATGCAGGCATAAAAAGAATAATACGTTCTTTGCAGCAACATGGATGCAGTGGGAGGCCATTTTCTAAAATGAATTAATGCTGGAACAGAAAATGAAATACCACACAAGTCTAAGAGTTGAAATTATTTAAAAAAGGACTTGAATGTGGTTTCTTATACAAATATGATTGATTTTTTTCTCGATGATGCAAATTCAGTAGTGAATTGTTGAGATATTTGAAGATGCCCTCTTTGACTTTAACATATGCTGCCAGATAATTTTTGCTTATTTTTTACTCCCCTTGCAATATGAATTGTTTCCATAGCTCCATATCTTTGCCACCATTTTGCCAGTTAGATAGGTGTGAAATGGCATCTTTTCATGGTTTTAATTTATTGTTTCCAAATTACTAGTAAGGTTGGACGTATTTTCATATGCTTCTTGGGCATTTAGTTTTCCTTTTCTGAGAATTCTGTTTGTATTTTTTGTCTTTATTCCTATTGGGTTGTTTTCTTTTTCTTACTGATTCACAGAAACTCTTAATAAGTCTATAGTAATACTTTGTTGAGATTTCAGAACCAAAGGCAAACGTTTAGGATCATTTGATGATTAATTTTATGTGTCAAATATCATGAGATATTTATATATTTGGTCAAACATTATCCTGGGTATGTCTGTAAGGGTGTTTCTGGGTGAGATTAGCATTTCAATTAATAGACGAAGTAAAGCAAATTGCCCTTCCTAAGCTAAGTGACTGGGACTTAGCTAATCAATTGAAGACCTGAATAGAAAAAAAGGCTAAATAAGAGAGAACTTCTCCTGCCTGACCATTAAGCAGGAACATCGGTTTTTTTTTTCTGGCCTTTAGACTCAGACTGAAACATTGGCTCTTCTTGTGTCTCAAGCCTGCTGAGTTTTGGACTGGTACTTATATCATTAGCTCTCCTGGCTCTCAGGCTTTTGGACACAGACTGGAACTACACATCAGCTGTGCTGAGTTTCCAGTTGTTGATTGCAAATCTTGCAACTTCATACACACACACACACACACACACACACACACACACACACACACACCCTATTAGTTCTATTTCTCTGGAGACTTCTGACTAGTACAGAACATGAACTCCAAATGAAGAAATGGAACCCATCCTTAATGGAACCCATCCCTAATTCCTAGTCCAGGGACCAGGCCAGACCAGCCACTCCATGAAGGAACCCATCAGAGCTGGAGGCTACCTTGTGGATCTCAGACCCCTATTCTCCTCTGCCACTGTGTGGTCTTGCGTACTTTTTTACTCACCTGGATAACATCTTGGAGAGGATTAGGGATAGAAAGAGGAGCCAGGAAGACTGAACTTTCATTAAAAAAAACCCAAATCAGCTTACTGTAAAGGAGACATTTAAATCAGAAGAAAATAATGTAAATGGGTAAGTTTAAACATTCCCCTTGTCCCTATTACCCAGCAGAGTGAAGACTCATGAGAAAGATGAGATTAATAATGGAACATAAAGAGCTCTTCTTTTGTATATTTGATTATAGAGCATACACTTCAGCACCTTTTTGGTTATGTTAAAATCCTGTGTTAATACCAAACAAATTTCAATCATTATTCCACCAGATTATTATACTTTAACATTTTAAGCAATTTCTCCTTTGTTTAAATAACATTTACAGCTACTTTTATGATTTTTGACCCTATTTTAACAATAGCTAACTATTAACATAATTTATTTAGTAAGAGATACCTGAATGTAAGAGTTTATGCTCCACAAGGGGAAGAACAAAGGCAAATTTTAACAAAGAGATGTTCATACGTATATGCATTATTACAACTGCACAACATGACCTTACCGTTCTGAATATCCACTTTCCCGGGCAAACCTCTGAAATGCACCCATGGGATCTGAGCCTGTGCTTAAGATGAATACCAGGGGAGTGTTGCATGACATGTCTTGATACAGGGTAGCCAGGTCCACAGGTGGTGTCTCTATAAACTGTTTTCCAAGATTTTCTATCACAAAGCCTGTAAGAGCAAAAACAACCTTGAAAAGAAAAAAAAAAGTACGTTGAATGAGGATCCTTCATAATTTTATCCTAATTTTCTCCTTCAGCTCCTCAGAGGATGGTGCCTTGTGTTTTTGTACTTATTCTGTCTTGATTGGGTATACATCTTTATTTATTTATTTGTTTATTTATTTATTTATTTATTTATTTATTTATTTATTTATTTTGAGATGGAGTCTCGCTCTGTCGCCCAGGCTGGAGTGCAGTGGCACGATCTCAGCTCACTGCAAGCTCCGCCTCCTGGGTTCACGCCATTCTCTTGCCTCAGCCTCCCGAGTAACTGGAACTACTGGCGCCCACCACCACGCCAGGCAAATTGTTTGTATTTTTAGTAGAGACAGGGTTTCACTGTATTAGCCAGGATAGTCTCAGTCTCCTGACCTCGTGATCCACCCACCTCGGCCTCCCAAAGTGCTGGGATTACAAGCATGAGGGTATACATCTTTTTATAGGTATTATTTGGTGGATTTGTTCAGCAAACATCTGTAGACAGCTATGGTTCTCATGACTCACAGGCAAGATGAAATATTAGGTAAGAGGGAAGTCCCTCAACATTCACTCTATTTATGAAACTGNATGGAGTCTCGCTCTGTCGCCCAGGCTGGAGTGCAGTGGCACGATCTCAGCTCACTGCAAGCTCCGCCTCCTGGGTTCACGCCATTCTCTTGCCTCAGCCTCCCGAGTAACTGGAACTACTGGCGCCCACCACCACGCCAGGCAAATTGTTTGTATTTTTAGTAGAGACAGGGTTTCACTGTATTAGCCAGGATAGTCTCAGTCTCCTGACCTCGTGATCCACCCACCTCGGCCTCCCAAAGTGCTGGGATTACAAGCATGAGGGTATACATCTTTTATAGGTATTATTTGGTGGATTTGTTCAGCAAACATCTGTAGACAGCTATGGTTCTCATGACTCACAGGCAAGATGAAATATTAGGTAAGAGGGAAGTCCCTCAACATTCACTCTATTTATGAAACTGCTGTCTCCCCTTCCTTGCTTCTTCTGGCCTGTTTCACATTATTGTGGACTTTACTTTCAGCCCCTACATTGTCTCTTTCTGCATTATTGATCTCTGTTTCCTTGATATTCCTATCATCATAAATTAAGCATTACTATATTCCATCCTTAAAAATAAAACCAAAACAAAGATCTTCCCTTGATGGCAGCTACTTTTCCAGCCACTATTTCATTTCTTTGCAAACACTCACAAGCCAACTTTTCAGAAAATTGGCTCAGTTTATTGTCTCCCTTTCTTCATCTCATTCACTCACCAGCCCCTTCTGACCCTTCTCTGGAACCAACCTCAGCCTTGACGATTATGCCCAGGCCTGGCCGTTTCCTACATCAATTTGGTTATTTCACTGATCCTACCCTACCTTACCTACCCCATTCCTGTTCTTGCCGGCCTTGTCCCTCCCCAACCCATATGGAGCCTTTGTGTGAGACAGAAAAAGGTGTCTCCTCTTCAAGGGACTTCTAATGTACCAGAAAGCCGTCATGATAAATATACAGCCTATAATATCTACAATGTGAATGACTCCTCCATGGGTTGTTCAGTGTACATCCTGCACAACTGTAAACAGCAGCCCTCCCCTTAGCCCTCCACTAGCTATCAACACCGTTCTGTCCAAACAAGCCTTACTGTGTGTGTGTGTATCTGTGTGTATGTAATGCTGTTGGGCAGGGAAGTGTCCCAACCTGGTCTAGGGCCATGGCCTTGGATCACATGCTTCTGTGGCCATTGGGAAAAGATGGTGTTCACATGCCTGTTCCTTTAAGTGGGGATGTATTATGGTACTAACTATAAAGGTGTCAGGGTCTAGGAGGAACAGCCATGCAATAGGGCCATCACGTTTGGGGCTTAGTTCTAATTCTAGTTGTGTTGATGTGTGGCTAAGTATAATTCACTGAACCTTTCCAGCATCAATTTCTTTATATTTTGTTTCAGGTGGACACTCCTTTTTGTATAAATTCATGGGGTAAGAGTGTAATTTTGTTACATGCATAAACTGCAATAATGGTTGAGTCACTGCTTTTAGGTTTCCATCACCTGAATAATGTTCACTGTGCTCATTAAGTAATTTATTTTATCATCCATCCCCTTCCCACCTTCTCACCCCTCTGAGTCTCCATTGTCTATCATCCCTTTCTCTACATTCATGTGTACATAATATTTAGCTCTCCTTTATGAGTGAGAACATGTGATATTTGCCTTTCTGTGTCTTACTTGTTTCAATTAAGACAGTGGTCTCCAGTTTCATCTATGTTGCTGCAAGAGACATGATTTTATCTATATTTATGGTTGAATATAGTATTCGATTATGTATATACCACATTTTCTTTATCCAATCATTCATTGATGGACATGTAGGTCGATTCCATATCTTTGCTACTGTGAACAGTGTTGTGATAAACATATGAGTGCAATTATCTTTTTGATATATTGATTCATTTCCTTTGGGTAGATACCTAGTAGTGAGACTGCTGGATCAAATGATAGTTCTTTTTACTTCTTTGAGAAATCTCTGCCAGGCATGGTGGCTCATGCCTGTAACCCCAGCACTTCAGGAAGTCGAGGCAGGTGAATTGTTTGAGCCCAGAAGTTTGAGGTTGCAGTGAGCTGTGATTGTGCCACTGCATTCCAGCCTGGGTGACAGAGTGAGATCATATCTCACACACACAAAAAAATTTATACTGTTTTCCATGGGGGTTGCACTAATTTACATTCCCACCAAAGTGGGAATGTGTATTTCCTTTTCTCTGCATCTTCACTGACATTTGTTATTTTTTTACTTTTCAGTAATAGCTATTCTGACTGGGGTATGATAATATTTCATTGTGGTTTTAGTTTGCATTTCTCTGATGATTAATGATGTTGAGTATTTTTCATATAACCTGTTAGCCATTTGTATATTTTTTGAAAAATGTCTATTTATGTTCTTCACCCATTTTTAATTGGATTATCTCTTTTCTTTGTTATTGTTGTTGAGTTCCTTGAGTTCCTTGTGTATTGTGGATATTAGTCCCCTGTCAGATGCATAGTTTGCAAGTATTCTCTCCCATTCTGCAGTTTATTCATTTATTCTGCTGATTATTTCTTTTGCCAAGCAGAAGCTTCTTAGATTAATTAAGTCCCATTTGCCTATTTTTTGTTGCCTGTGTTTTGAGGTCTTAGTCATTAATTATTTGCCTAGACCAATGTCAAGAAGAGTTTCCCTAGGTTTTCTTCTAGTATTTTTACAGCTTCAGGTCTTATTTTTTAAGTCTTTAATTCATCTTTAGTTGGTTTTTATATAGAGTAAGATATGGGTCCAGTTTCATTCTTCTGCAAATGGCAATCCAATTTTTCCACCACCATTTACTGAAAGAGGTGTCTTTTTCCTTTTGTATGTTCTTGTTGACTTTGCCAAAGATTGGTTGGCTGCAAATATGTGGCTTTATTTCTGGATTTTCTATTCTGTTCCATTGATCTATGTATCTATTTTTATAACAGTACCATGCTGTTTTGGTTACTATAGCCTTGTAATATAATTCAAAGTCAGATAATGTGATGCTTCCAGCTTTTTCCTTTTTGCTTAAGATTGCATTGGCTATTTGGGCTCTTTTTTGGTTCCCTATAATTTTAGGATTGCTTTTTCTAATTCTGTGAGAAACGATGTTGGTATTTTATAGGGTTTATGTTGAATCTGTGGATTGCTTTGGACAGTATGGTCGGTCATTTTATTGATAGTAATTATTCTTATCCATGGGCATGGGATGTTTTTCCATTTATTTCTGTCATCCACAATTCCTTTCTTCAGTGTTTTGTAGTTTTCTTTGTAGAGATCTTTCACTTCCTTGTTTATATATTCTAGGTACTGTTTTTTTTTTTCTTTTTTTTTTGAGACAGAGTCTCGCTCTGTTGCCCAGGCTGGAGTGCAGTGGCGCAATCTCCTCAGGTCATTGCAACCTCCACCTCCTGGGTTCAAGCAGTTCTCCAGCCTCAGCCTCCCAAGTAGTTGGGATTACAGGCAAGCACCCCCACACCCAGCTAATGTTTTGTATTTTTAGTAGAGAAGGGGTTTTGCCATGTTGCCCAGGCTGGTCTCAAACTCCTGAGCTCAAGCAATTCACCCATCTTGGCCTTCCAAAGTGCAAGGATTACAGGCGTGCACCCAGCCAGGTATGTTGTGTTTTGTTTTTTTGTTTTTGGTAGTTATTAAAAATGGGTTTCCTTCTTAATTTCATTCTCGGCTAGATCATTATCAATATGTAGAAAGGCTACTGATTTTCATATGTTGATTTTGTATTCTGCAAATTTCTAAATTCATTTATCAAATTTAGCAGTTTTTTGGTTAAGTTTTAAATTTCATTTTTTGGATATGTCATACCATACTGCATCATCAATAAACAGGAATAATTTGACTTCATCTTTTCCAAACTGTATGCCTTTTACTTCTTTCTGTTGCTTGATTGCTCTGGCTAGGACTCTAGTACTATGTTGAAGAGAGGCAGTAAAAGTGGGCATCCTTGTTTTCTTCCAGATTTTTGAGGAAATGTTTTCAACTTTTCCTTATTCAGTATAATGTTGGCTGTGAGGTTATCTTATATGGGCTTTGTTATTTTGAGATATGTTCCTTCTGTGCCTAATTTATTGAGGGTTTTTGTCATGAAGGGGTGCTGAATTTTATCAAACGCTTTTCTGAGTCTATTGAGAAGATCATATGATTTTTGTCCTTAAATCTGTTTATGTGATGTATCACATTTATTGATTTGTATACGTTAAACCATCCTTACATCCCCGGATAAAACCCACTTCATATTATCTTTTTGATATTATCTTTATATTATATTATCTTTTTGATGTGCCATTGAATTAGGTTTGCTAGTATTTTGTTGGGGACTTTTGAGTCTACATTTTTCAGGGATATTGGTCTATAGTTTTCTTTTTTTGTTGTATTCTTATCTGGTTTTGGTATCTGGATAATAATGGCCTCATAGAACGTGTTAGAGAAAATTCCCTCCTTCTCTACTTTTGGAACAACTTCTTTTATCGCTTTTATTTCAAAAGGCTTTGATTATATAAACCACTTGCTTTTTACTGTGCTAAAACGTGACCCAAGAGTTTACAATGAATTACAATATACAAAACACCAATAACTTATTTATTGGGGGTGCTATTTAAATACCAAAATGGTAACACACTCATGAAATGCTTTTGAACTTAAAAAGTTGGAGAAATTTTTCTCGCAAACAGGACAAACTGTCACTAATATTGCATAGTGATCTTGGTTCTCAGTGGCTTTATCACAAGTTCTTGGTTTGTTACAAGCATATGTAACATGTGCAGTTTCTCATGTGTGTGAACTAATTTTCTTTATGAAACATTTTAAATATGCAGAAAATAAATGTGCATAAAACACACCCTCATTTGGGCGCTGGTCACCCAATACATATATCCAAGAACATGGTTAAGTACATAGAATACAGAAAGGAGATGCATCAATTAAAGCTATGGACAGGAGGATTCCTGCAGAATTAGCATGCGGTTTCTTGTTCTTTGATTTGTCCTTAGTGCTAGTTGTCTCTCCAGGAAGGTGGAAGTGAATGATTCTCAGGAAGAAGAAGGGGCTGTACCATAGAAGTGAGTTATGTAGGCATGCCAGCCCAAGAGTTGTATCTCACTATCACTGCTAAATGGTTCTCCCCACTTTCACATTAAGTGATTTAGAGTTCTCTGCTGTTTACAATAGTGTATTAAAGATCTTGTTCATACAAAAGATAACAGTAACTCCTATCTTAGTTACTCACTTCTTTGATTTTAGCTATTCTTGTCAGTATAAACGAACCAGGCCTCCTTCCTGATGTTGAAACCATCACTGGCATAATGGCCTGAATAGAGAGTGTTTCCTTATGACTGACAACATGCTGACATGGCAGGAGTATAGAAGATTTCCTGGCTTGACATTTTTGATCAGTTCTTCAGCTTTAGCTTTTGTACAGTCTGTATATACATTTGCTGACTTTCAAAGTCCTTATCAGATCCCACTCTACCCAAGAAAGTCTTGCCATTCTGCAGTGGATTTGCAGTGGACTTGCAGTGGACTTAACTCTGCAGTTATGCTGAGGTCTTTCTCTCTGTGCTCCCCTGTACTGGGCTGCTCTAGGTTCCTAGATAGTGACACTGACCTGCTTGGTCCTCAAGGGCTTCTTCATATCACATGGCTGGAACAGATCAACTTCTCCCTGTGCCTCTTTTGGGTATTTTTCTGTCCTATTCTCATGGAGATTTTGATGGTAGTGATGGCAAAAATTTTCTGTGCAAATGGCTTGGATTTCTTATAATCTATAAAGCCTAGATATCCAGGCATTTCTTAAAGATCACCCTCTGCAAAATCCCATGTCTGTATTGTGGGATCATTAGAGAATGTTCAGTCTCTTCCCTCTTTATCACCAAGTTTTTTGCTAGGAGCTCCTCTCTCCTTTTTATAAAATTGAATTTCCCATTATGATATATGTGACTCTATTATGTTTTGCTCAAAACCCTCTTTTTAGCTTTGCTGCTTGATCCTTCACGCAGTCTCTGGCTGGCTGAAGCCCTCAGAGCATTTTTCAGTTTATCCTTTCCATCAGAAGCCATCTGGCATTTCCAAAGGCAATTCCTGACCTCAGAGGAATACTGTTCTGAAGGTATTGATGGGTGAGTGCACAAATTCACCATCGAAAAATTCTCTGTGACTGGAAATTCCCAGCCCAGAGGAAGGGCATGGTTCTGTGTTTTCTTTGGATGAGAAGATAAGTTTAAATATTTGGGAATAAGGATTCCCTGCTCATCCTTCACTAGTGACAAATCTTATTAAAGCCATAGTGTATTAGGCGACCTATCAGGACCCTGGGTAACCTACTGAAATTGTGCAATATAACAGAACCCTTGTCCTCACACTTCTTAGCATCATACTCAAGTTCCTGAGACTTAAAGAAAAAATAAGAGAATGTTAAGTGGAATAAGGAAGTGTATTTTTCCTTTAGAAGGCTAATGGATAGGTCATTAAATGGGTTATGAGAATTACAGTAGCTCAAACTTTAAGTTGATAATAATTATTGCATATTCCTGTAGCAGTATTATCAGAAAAATCCATCAAGGTAAACTTTCTTTCTCAAGTTCAATATTTGTCTTCCACGATTTAATTTTTCTATGTCTTCCTTCACTCGATCCAAGTAGTGGCTTAAAAATTCTTGAGAGAAACACTCCACATACTGGGAATATAGAAGAGAACTTCCTCAATCTGATAAGGGAGAGTGTATTAGTCCATTTTCACGCTGCTGATGAAGACATAGCCAAGACTGGGCAATTTACAAAAGAAAGAGGTTTAATTGGACTTACAATTCCATGTGGCTGGGGAAGCCTCACAATCATGGCAGAAGGCAAGGAGGTGCAAGTCGTGTCTTACATTCTTACATGGATGGCAGCAGGCAAAGAGAGAGTGCTTGTGCAGGGGAATTCCTCTTTTTAAAACAATCAGATCTCGTGAGACTTACTCACTATCACGAGAACAGCATGGGAAAGATTTGCTCCCATGAGTCAATTACCTCCCACTGGGTCCCTCCCACAATACATGAGAATTCAAGATGAGATTTTGTGGGGACACAGCCAAACCATATAAGATATCTATGAAAAGCTGACAGCTAATATCATACTTAATGATGAAAGACTGAATGCTTTTCTTCTAAGATCAGAAACAAGGCAAAGATCTGCTCTTATAACATTTATTCAACATTGTGTTGTAGGTTTTATCTAGGGCAATTAAGCAAGAAAAATAAAAGCATCTAGATTAGAAAAGAAGTAAATTTATCTTCATTTGAAGGTGACATGATTTTGTATATACAAAACACTAGGGAACTCACTCAAAAACTATTAAAACCAATAAACAAGTTTGGCACAGTTGCAGGATACAAAATGTACAAAATCAACTGTATTTCTACACAGTAGTAATGAGAAATGAGAAAATGGTTTTAGCCTGTTTTGTGCTGCTATAATAGAATACTTGAGACTGGGTAATTTATAAAGATAGATTTATTCGGCTTATGGTTCTGGAGGCTGGAAGTCCAAGAGCGTGATATGGCATTTGACAAGGGCCTCTATCCTGACTCATCCCACGGTGGAGGGCAGAAAGGCAAGAGAGGGCAAGAGAGAAAGACAGCAAGAGAGGCCCAAACTTGCTTTTATAACAAGCCCACTCTTGTGATAACTAAACCACTCATATGGCAATGACATTAACCCATTCATGAGCTCAGAGTCCTCATGACCTAATCACTAGTTAACACTGCTGTATTGGGGATTAAGTTTCTAATAAAGAAACTTTGGGGAATACATTTAAATCATGGCAAAAATTAAGAAAGTAATTCAATTTACAATAGTATCAGAAAGAATAGATTACTTAAAAATAAGTTTAACAAAAGAAGTACAAAACTTCTCTGAGAACTATGAAATATTGTTGGATAAAGTTGAAGAAGATCCAAATAAGTGGAAAAACACCACATGTTCATAGATCAGATGACTTAATGTTGTTAAGATGTTAATATTCCCCAAATTGATCTACAGGTTCAATGCTATTGTTATCAAAGTCTTAACTGGCTTCTTTTCAGGAACTGACAAGCTTATTCTAAAACTCATATGAAAGTTTGAGGGACCTGGAATAGCCAAAACGATCTTGAAAAAGGAAAACAAAGTTGGAGGGGTCATGCTACTGGATTGTAAAACTTATTTCAAAGCTGCAGTAATCAAGATGGTGTGATATTGGAATAAGGATAGACACATAGGCTAATGGAATAGAACTGAGAATTCAGAAATGAACTCTCACAATTGTAGTCAACTTATTTTTAGCAAGGCTGCCAGAATCATTCAATGGGTAGGGAATAGTCTTTCAACAAACGATGCTGTGACAACTTGTAGTCACATGCAAAAGAATGAAGTTGGGGCTGGGCATGATGCCTCTGTAATCCCAGCATTTTGGGAGGCCAAGGTTGGGGGATCATCTGAGGTCAGGAGTTCGAGACCAGCCTGGGCAACATGGTGAAATCTATCTCTACTAAAAATACAAAAAGATTAGCCAGGTGTGGTGGTGGGCACTTGTAATCCCAGCTACTTGGGAAGCTGAGACAGGAGAATCACTTGAACCCAGGAGAGGAGGGTGCAGTGAGCCAAGATTGTGCCATTGCACACCAGCCGGAGTGACAAGAGCAAAACTCCATAAAAAAAAAAAAAAGAAAAGAAAAGAAAAGAAAAGAAAAGAAAATAAAAGAATGTTGGACCCTTACTTCACACCATATACAAAAATTAACTCAAGGCCAGGTGTGGTGGCTCATGCCTGTAATCCCAGCACTTTGGGAGGTGAAGGCAGGTGGATCACAAGGTCAAGAGATGCAGATCATTCTGGCCAAAACGGTGAAACCCCGTCTCTACTAAAAATACAAAAATTAGCTGGGCGTGGTGGCGCATGTAGTCCCAGCTACTCGGGAGGCTGAGGCAGGAGAATCGTTTGAACCTGGGAGGCGGAGGTTGCAGTGAGCTGAGACCGTGCCACTGCACTCTGGCCTGGCGACATGGTGAGACTCTGTCTCAAAAAAAAAAAAAAAAAAAAAAAAAAAAAAAAAAAAAATTAACTCAAAATGTGTCAAAGACCTACATGTAAAAGACCTAAATGTAAGAGCCAAAACTATATAATTTTTTTTTTGTTTTTAACAGTGTTTTGCTCTTGTTGCCCAGGCTGGAGTGCAATGGTGCGATCTTGGCTCACTGCAACCTCTGCCTCCTGGATTCAAGCCAATCTCCTGCCTCAGTCTCCTGAGTAGCTGGGATTACAGGTATGCACCACCACACCTGGCTAATTTTGTATTTTTAGCAGAGACGGGGTTTCTCCATGTTGGTCAGGCTGGTCTCAGACTCTCGATCTCAGGTGATCTGCCCGCCTCAGCCTCCCAAAGTGCTGGGTAAATTCTCAGAAGAAAACATAGGTGTAAATGTTTGTGACCTTGGATTAGGCAATGGTTTCTTAGTTGTGACAACAAAAGCACAAGCAACAGAAGAAAAAAAATAGATAAACTGGACATCATGAAAATTAAAAGCTTTTGTGCTTCAAAAGGACACTACCAAGAAAGTGAAAAGACAGCCCATAGGATGGGAGAACATTCTTGCAAATCATATATCTGATAAGAAACTTGTAGTTAGGATATTTAAAAAAGCCTCTTACAACTGCATGATAAAAAGACAAATAATCCAGTTTAAAATGGTAAAGAATCTGAACAGACAGTTCCACAAGCAGCCAAGAAGCACAAGAAAAGATGCTCATTATCATTAGGGAAATGCAAATAAAAGCCATAAGGTACCATTTCATACCCACTAGGATGGCTATAATAAAAAAGGTAACAATAAATGTTGTGAGGGTGTGGAGAAATTGGAACCCTTACACACTGACGGTGGGAATGTAAAATGATACAGGCTTTTAGGAAAACAGTCTGGCAGTTCATGAAAAAGTTAAACATATCATATAATTCAGCAATTTCACTAAGTAAATACGTAAGATAAATTAAAACACATGTCCACACAAAAACTTGTACACAAATGTTTATGGCAGCATTATTTATAATAGTCAGAAAGTGGAAACAACATAAATGTTCATCAGCTGAGAATGAATACATAAAATGTGGCATATCAATGCAATAGTATATTATTTGCAATAAAAGGGAATGAAGTACCGACACTTGACACAACAGAGACGAATCTTTAAATATTATGTTAAATGAGAGGACAGGACACAAAAAACCAGAATAGGCAAATCTATAGAGACAGGAGTAGCCTAGCATTGGTGATGATGGCACTGGGGGATGAGGGCTATGGGTATGGCATTTTTTTTTTGGGGTGTAATTAAAATGTTCTAAATTGATCTGGTGATGGTTGCACAACTCTGTGAAGATATTAAATGCCATTGAAGTGAATATCTTAACTGGGTGAATTGTATAATAAGTAAATTATCCCTCAATAAAGTTGTTAAAATTGTTACTACACATGATCAGAGAATATGTCTGTGACAGCTAACGTGGCTTTTTTAACATTTTCAAGTAACTCTTGCTTAATCTGTATGACATAGAGATCTTTCTTACTTAGCAAGCAGTTGTGCCAAGTATCAATGAGACTCTTGTGAATTTTTTTCCATGGGATATTCTGCTTAAATAGTCAGCACATGGCAGAACTTAACACTGCTTTCATACATGTGGGGTTGACCAAATTGGGAAAAGCTTGCAATTGTTTCTCTAAGTGAGATTAATCATAATTCTGGTTACTCTATGGTTTTCAACAGAGAAAACCAGCTGTCAAAGAAACTGCCTTCTTTGGGAGGTGGAGGAAACCTGGAGTGAAACACCAGTCCTGCCAACATTTGACTTCCTAGTGGATTTAGCCTTGGAAACCAAGATGCTTCAGGGAACGATGTATAACCTCATCTCTCTGATAGCTTTGAAAACAGTTTCTCCTTATGTATATTTAATCACCTTAAAACAGTAGTTCTCAAAGTATGTTTGCAAAATCAGCTGCATTAGCATCACCTGGTAACTTATTAGAAATGTGGGTTCTTGGTCTGTAGCCCAGACCTACTGAATCAGAAACTGGAGGATGGGCCCCAGGAGTCTGTTTTAACAAGAACCCCAAATGATTCTGATGCACACCAAAATTTGAGAACACTGGTGGAGAGAGCTTGTCTTAGCTTCGTTCTGTGGTGATGAATTATTCTCTCTCAAGCAAGCTTTATTCATCTCTGAATTATGGTAGTTTTTTTCTCTTTCTAGTTGAAATTCCTAATAACCTTTTCCTGAGAAGTTGATACTATTGATGCCAAAGAAAGAATTATTGGGATGACAAGCATTCTATTTCCTGTCGCAGTCCTAATGAGCCTACATTATGTGGCTTACTAAGAATTTTTGAAATGAAATTTTATCTTTAGGTCTAAACACACTATTCATGAAGAAGGCTTGGTTTTTGTGTAAAATTATAGTTTTGCACAGAAGCCATTTTGTTGGACTATCTTCCTTCTCCCAATAGAGCAGCTGATTGCACCATATAGAGGCACTGGACACACAATAGGCTCTGCTTGTGAACTGACCTGGAAACAACAGTTGGATTACCCGGAACTCTCTCATCACAAAGGTCTTGTTTCTGGTCTTGTCTTAGTTCTAAGGCTTCCTTACATACTCTTTTTCTCTAGTCAGGGAATCTAGATCTTCAGTTTTGAAATGGAATTTGGATTCTTCACTCTTGAGCCCCAATTTCTTCAGCAAGTTGTTCTTTGGCATCAATAGCAGGGTAAGGATTGTTCCTAAATGCTTTGATGATGGCTCTGATTGGTAGGAGGTATAGCTGGGACAACACTGTCATACTTGACTCTTTTCTTCAGGTGAGACTGTCCTTGGTCTTAGCTGATCCAGGTTCCTGTCTTCTCTGAAATGGGTGTCTAGCTCTTAATTTCTGAAACCTAATCTGGGTTCTGATTAGTGTTGCTTTGTGAATATATGCTACCAATTGCTTGGTATCATAACCTGGGTAAGGTTTTTGGTTGAAGGCATTGATAAGAATTTTCAGTGAAACCTCTGTGAATTTGGTATGACAGTGTCTACTGTTTGTAGCTTTGGTCACATGCGGACAGCCATCCTACACATGTTGCAAGAGAGTTTAGGTGTTGAAGGATGTAACTAAGAGTCAAAATATTTTTTTGCTATGGAAAATTTCAAGTACATATAAAGTGAGAGAATAGTGAACTTGATGCTTCACCCACCTTCAATATTTTTTAGAACAAGGCCACTCTTTATTTCATTAATACACCCACCCACTCCCTCAGCCTCTAGGATTATTTTAATATTTAATGCATTATATGATCTTATCCTTTAGTAATTTAATATGTTTCTACAAGACAAAGACTCTCTAAAAAAGTATAACCACATAGGCCAGGCATGGTGGCTCACACCTTTAATCCCAGTACTTTGAGAGGCCAAGGTGGGAGGAACACCTGAGCTCAGGAGTTCAAGACCAGCCTGGGTAACATGGTGAAACTTCATTTCTAAAAAAAAATACAAAAATTAGCTGGGCATGGTGGTACATGTCTGTGGTCCCAGTTACTTGTGAGGCTGAAGTGGGAGGATCCTTTGAGCAGAGGCTGCAGTAAGTGGAGATCATGCCACTGCACTCCAGCCGAGGCAACAGAAAGAGACTCTATCTCCAAAAAAACAAAACAAAACAAAACAACCCATAATCACAGTACCACAATTACATCTAAAAAATTAGCAATAATTCCTTAATATCAGCAAGTATGTAGTGTTCACATTTCCCTGAATAAATTATAAATATATGTGAGCATATGTTTAAATAATAGTATGTCATTGTGTATATTTAACAGTATGTAATTATGTATATTTAGTATGCTAAGTTAGGATCTAAACAAAGCTTACAGAGATCATTTTGTCTCCTAAGTCTCTTCTAATCTATAAACTTCATCATCTCCTATTTACCCTTGAAAAACAAACAAATAAAATGTGTTGTTAAAGAAATCAGATTGTAGGTCTTGCAAAAATTTCCAGTCTATAATTTTCTAGCTTCAATGTCTTTATTTGGAAAACTCCTTTTTTTGACTCATGGCATCTAGTCATCCTCTCATGTTTTCACCATCCAACCTGGTAGCTATTGTTCATATTCACTGGAGACTTTCCACCTGGATCATAGCCCACCTTCCTTTCTATTACATGTCTGTTCCACTGAACAAAGTGTTACTGAGTTATCTACTGCATTCCAGGCACCATCTGAGGTGACACAACCCCAGTTCAGGGTTCATGTGGACATCCAACATCCTAACCTTGCAGTTATTTGGCCTCTAACTCCAGTGCACATCCTCTTATCTCTTTCAGTCACCCATACCCATGGTCAACCTCAGAACATTGTCATCACTTGGAACTGCTCCCCATTAGAAATTTTAAGCTCAATTTTGATTATAACCTCTCCCATCCTTCCAGCTGTGCCACATCCTTAGTCTAATTACATCATGTTTCAAAGACATTTCCACCTACTTGTTGTTCCTTTTCTCCCAGTCTATAAGCCCTTTCTGTATCTCTTCTTTTTCCTATAACTACCCTTACCAAAACTCTCAATGGTCTTGCATTCTCTATTCTTTTATTATAATCATCTGTATTTAAGGTCAACCATGTAACTTGGTTTCTGTGTTCCTACAGAGTGACATAGTTTGAATGTTTGTCCCCTCCAAATCTCATGTTGAAATGTGATTCCCAATATTGGAGGTGGGGCCTAGTGGGAGGTGTTTGGGTCATGGAGGTGGATCCCTCATGAATGGCTTGGTGCTCTCCCCACAGAAATGAAGGAGTTCTCACTCTATTAGTTCATATAAGAGCTAGTTGTTTAAAAGAGTCTGGTGCCTCTCTCCCCTCTTTCTTGCTCTCTCTCACACCATGTGACATATCTGCTCCCCCTTTGCCTTTCACCATATGTAAAAGCTTCCTGAGGCCTCATCCGAAGCCAAGAAGAGGTTACTGCCATACTTGTACAGCTTGCAGAACTGTGAGCCCAATGAATTTCCTTTCTTTATAAATTATCCAGCCTCAGGTATTTCTAAATAGCAATGCAAAATGGACCGATACAGAAAATTGGTACTGAGGAATGGGGCATTGCTATAAAGATACCAGAAAATGTGGAAGTAGCTTTGGAACTGAGTAATGAGAAGGGACTGGAAGAGTTTGGAGAGCTCAGAAGACAGGAAGATGAGGAAAAGTCTGGAACTTCTTAGAGACTGTCTAAGTTGTGACTAAATGCTGACAGAAATATGAACAGTGAAAGGCAGGCTGATGAAGTCTCAGATGGAAACAAGGAACTTATTTGGAACTGGAACAAAGGTCATCCTTGTTATACCTTAGCAAAGGACTTGGCTGTATTGTGTCCATGCGCTAGGGGTTTGTGGAAGGTTGAATTTAAGAGTGATGATGTAGGTTATCTGGTGGAAGAAATTTGAAATTTTTCATAATCTAATTTTTTCACCACAAAGTGGTCAATAAGTGCCGTAGCTCCTTCTAACAGCCTACAATCAGATATAGAAGGAAAGAAATGACTTAAAGTTGGGACTTTTAATTAAAAGGGGAACTGAAGGTAAACATTTGGAAAATTTGTAGCCTGCTCATGTGGTAGGGAAGGAAAGAGCATTTTCACGAAAGGATTTGAAGAAGCCTGCAGAACAACCACTTGCTAGAGAGATTAGCATGACTAAACGGGAGCCAGGTGCTACCATTCAAGGCAAGGGGTAAAGACTTCAAAGGCATTTCAGAACTCTTCTAGGTAGTCCCTCCATTGCAGGTCCAGAGCCCTAGGAGGCAAGAATAGTCTCAGTAGACAAGCCTTTGGCATTGCTGCCCTGAGCCACCTATGGAAGCTGCTTTCCAAATCCCCATAGCTCCAACTCTACCCTTGGCTCAGAGGGCTCCAGGTACAGCTTGGGCTGCTACTCTGGAGGGCATAATCCATAAGGCTTGGTGCCTTTCATGGGATGTTAAGTCTGCAGTTGGGCAGAATGCAAGCGTGAAGGATGCTTGGCAGCTTCCACCGAGATTTCAGATGTATTGGAAAGCCTGGGTGCCCAGGAAGAAGCCTGCTGTAGGAGTGGGACCCCCATAGAGAGACCCTACTAGAGTAGTGCCAAGGGAAAATGTGGGGTTAGAGCCCCACACAGAGTCCCCACTGGGGTGCTGCCTAGTGGAGCTGTGAGAATGGTAGAGAGATTGGCAGTGTGCACCCTCAGTCTGGGAAAGCCATAGGCATTCAACTACAACCCAGTAGGGCAGTCAACATGGACAGCTAACCAAAAAGCCACAGGACAGGGCTTACTAAGGCCTTGGGAGCCCACACCTTGCACCAGTGTGCTTAGGAGCCACTCCTGGCCCCCAAAATCTCATGTCCTTCTCATATTACAAAATACAATCATGCTTTCCCAACAGTCCTCAAAAGTCTTAACTCATCCCAGTGTTAACTCAAAGTTTCAAAGTGCAAAGTCTCATCTAAGACCCAAGGCAAGTTCCTTCCACCTATGAACCCGTGAGATCAAAAACAAGTTATTTACTTCCAAGACACAATAGTGGTTTGGGCATTGGGTAAACATTCCTATTCCAAAAGGGAGAAATCAGCCAAAAGGAGAGGACAACAGGCTCCATGCATGTCTGAAACCCAGTAGGGAAGACATTAAATCTTAAAACTCCAGAATAATCCTTGACACCATGTCCTGCATTAGACATGTGGGGTGAGGAGAGTTTTTTTCTAACCCTATATTTTCCATGACACACTGCCAATATCTCTACCATTTTCACAGCTCCACTAGGCAGCATCCCAGTGGGGACTCTGTGTGGGGGCTCTAACCCCACATTTTCCATGACACTTTTTTCCATGACACGTTTTTCCTCCTAATTTACAACACAGCATCAACACCTCCCAAATATGCTTTCGTCTTTTCCAGTTAGTTTTTTCTCCCTTTTCTCAAAGGAACAATCTCCATTTTTCTCTAATGCAGGACATGGGAAAGCATGATTGTATTTTGTAATATGAGAAGGACATGAGATTTTGGGGGCCAGGAGTGGAATAATATAGTTTGGATGTTTGTCCCCTCCAAATCTCTTGTTGAAATGTGATCCCCAATATTGAAGGTACGGCCTAGTGGGAGGTGTTTGAGTCATGGAGGTGGATCCCTCAAAAATTGCTTGGTGCCCTCTCCATAGAAATGAGTGAATTCTTGCTCTAGTAGCTCACACAAGAGATAGATGTTTAAAACAGTCTGGGGTCTCCCTCCCCTCTTTCTTGCTTCCTCTCTCACCATGTGATGTGCCTGCTCCCCCTTTGCCTTTCACCATATGTAAAAGATTCCTGAAGTCTCAGCAGAAGCTAAGAAAATGCTGGTGTCATGCTTGTACAGCCTGCAGAATTGTGAGCCAAATAAACCTCATTTCTTTAGAAATTACCCAGCATTAGGCATTCCTTTATAGCAATGCAAAGCAGACTAACACACAGAGATAGCAGAAAATTCTTCAACATAGCATCAACACCTCCCAAATATGCTTTCGTCTTTTCCAGTTAGTTTTTTCTCCCTTTTCCCAAAGGAACAATCTCCATTTTTCTCTAATGCTCCCTGAAACTCACCACTCAAATCTTTAGCAGATAATATTATTCCCTTATTAACAATAAAAATAGGAATTATATCTAAATACACAGAAACTGGAACTGTCCTGAATGCTTCATTCATTCTATTGATAACTTGTGCTGTGTTGAAACTTGCACCTCCTTGGCTTCCATGACACTTTTCTTTTCTCCTAGTGTTTTTCCTGACCGTCTGCTATTTTTTCTTATGGGCTACTTATCCTTTCTCTCTGCCTTTTAAAAGTTGGTGGTAATCAGAGCTTCATTTTTTGCCTATCTTTCCTCTTATTCTATATGTCTTATACCTCTGCAATCCCACAACTCCCAACTGAATGCTGATTTCCAAATCTCTATTTCTAATTAATATATCTCTCTACAGTTTCCTACTTCCATATGAGCTGACTTCCAGACTGCTATCCACTCTGATAGCTGTAGAGTCAATAGCATCTTTCTCTCACACATTACTCCTTTCACACCTGCTTAGTGGTTGGCACAACTATCCCCTTTGGCATGCAAACAGAAACTGGGTGCCGTATCAGTTGCCTCATCTCCATACCCCTCTTTATCTCTCTAAACTACTACCTCTGTCTTAATTCAGGCCACCATAATTTCTTTCATCTTCAAACAGGTCCTGGTAACTATGGCTTTGAACCCTTCAAATGTCTCCTCTCCATTGTTGTCAAGATCTGAAAGGCCCATTATTTCCCTTCTAAAGTTTCCCAACAGACCCCATCCCTCCGGCAGAGAGCATGGTACTCTAATGGCACACACCAGGGAAAGGATAACCATGGGCCTGGCTGGCTCTCTTTCAAAATTCTCTATATAAAACATTATGTTTTAGTAATACACAGAACCATGTTTCATTTTTTTGAGTCATCTCCCAAACTTGGCCACTGTTATTCTCAAATAAATTTATAAATCATAACTGGCTAGTGAGCTTTAGTAGAAATAATTGTAACACAGTCCTTTAATTTAAAAAATGCCCTACCTTTTCTTCTTTACAACATTTAATAAGAATTAGCTTATGGAAAGAACTCAATCCTGCACTCCATGGATCCTGGTGTGCGGCCTCCTTTTCCTGTCTCAGGTGTTTCTCTTCGTGTTTCATTTTAGAATAGCCTTCCCATTCCTGTGGGTTAATATAGGTCTCAAAAGATCCTGGAAATACAATTTTAAAAAGATAATTTAATTAGATTTGTTTTGGCTTTGAAATTAAATAATGTTTGGTAATTTAAAAATATCTCTATATTTACTATCAGTTTTAATCACAAGTATACTGTAAATACATCAGTCTCCCCTGCTACCCAACCTAATTAATTAAAAAGTAAAGAATTTAAAATGTAATGAGAAAATAGCAGCAAACCACTTACAAAAGACAAAACAAAATAATAGGAAGGTTAAAATAAAAGGATGCATAGAGGTATTTAAACAAATGTGAGCGAAAAGAAGATTGAAGTGATAAGAGTAATATTGGGTTAACTAGAATTCAAAGCAAACATAATTAAATGGGACAAAGTAGGTTATTATATTAATTAAAGTAACAAATCCATAATAAAAACACAATAAAATGAACCCATGTGTGCCAGAAAATAGCATAAAAATATGTCAAATAGTCACTGTTAGAAGTAGAAGAAAAGGAAGAAAAAAAAAAAAATAAAATCAGTCTATGATAAATGAAGTAAACTGAAAGTTCTGGCCTATGTAATTTGAACAACATAAATAATAGCTGAATACATTGACATATATACATTATGCCCTAATAAACAATACATCATCCCCTGCTCCCTGGCTATAGAATATTTATAAGAAATGGTTTTGTATCTTGTAAGAAAGTTAGGATCATAGTTAGCTCTTACAATGGTTATAACATGTACTAAGAATTTGCATTTAAATTTCTGTAGGTACAGAGTGCATGTGGTGTAAACCTTTCAGAAAGCCAAAATAACGAGTGTGTTCTCCAGTGAGGAAACACGTTTCTTGGGTTGGCCATTAGGCACAATTGTTGGCTTGCATTTCAGGCTAGAAAACAAGTTTCTCTAGCTTGTCTGCAGGGGTTCTCCTCTGGGAGTTTAATCAGAGCAATCAGAAAGCTAGTGACACAAAAATTTAATAACACTTCTGACCATGGCCTTGGGGCAGTGTTCATCTTTGCAAGATTTCTAATTTATATATGGAATATAGACAACTACAAGGTATGAGACCACAAGGCATACCATGCCACAATACTCTTTAGTTAAAGGTGTTTGCATTATTCTGAAGACCAGGTAGCAGAACCATGTATTGCAAAAGGACTACTTTTCCAGTGAGGTTCTCATTATTTTTTGGGTAATCATTAGGACTCCAGCTGATGATGGGGCAAAATAATGCATAAAATATGCATTAGAAGATGGTATCTAATAATGCATTATTTATTCATTTGGAGACGAGAGTCTTGCTCTGTTGCCCAGGCAGGAGTGCACTGGCATGATCTTGGCTCACTGCAACCTTTGCCTCCCGGGTTCAAGCAATTCTGCAGCCTCAGCCTCCCGAATAGCTGGGACTACCACAACACCAGGCTAATTTTTTGTATTTTAGTAGAGATAAGGTTTCACCACATTGGCCAGGCTGGTCTCCAACTCCTGAACTCAGGCAGTCTACCTGCCTCGGCCTCCAAAAGTGCTAGGATTACAGGTGTGAGCCACCGCACCTGGCCTAATAATGCATATTTTAAATAACTCCCAACTAATAGGACATGAAACACTAAGAAATCATGAAAGACAAAAGATTAAGGCAATTAGGAAGTTTCTGAAGGTAAGATTGACAATGGGATTAATTATTAAACATCACTTGCAAAGATCTAAAGCTCACTTTTAGAATACCAGCTATCCTATCAAACATGTACAAACCTTCATAAGTCTGTAGCATTTCTGGAATAAACCTTGAAATCTAACACATTAAAAACAGGAAAGTTTTTTTAAGTTGTTGCAGTTTTAGTCTCAAAGACATGGATAACACACGGTGCTTTTTTATAAAAAAATTATGAGTTGTTCCTAATTACTTTGCTTTTCAACCTCCATACTTTCCCTCTTCCTTTGTCTCTGTGTAGATGAGGCTCCATCTAGCCCTTTTTGTTTCGGGTCTGTCCCTAACTGTGCATCTCTGGGTTTCTTCTATGAATATTTTTCTTCTTGTGTTCTATTTCTACCTCTAGCTGTCTCATTTAACTGGTGCATAATATAGAAACAATTTTTACTAGGGGGGACAAAATACTAGGGGGGAATGCACTTTTCAGTAAGTCAATGCATTTATTGAAAAGCTTCACCCCTCCCTAGTCTTCATTTAGAAATCCAATAAATATATTAGGATCTTAGAAATTCTGGTTCATGTGGACTTTAAACCACCACACTTGCTGGGTATGCTTAGTTAAATAAATATTCATATTAGAAGTATAAGAGTAATTACCAAAAAATAAAAATAGAATTTCAAATCAGTAGAGGGGAAAATAAAGAGTGTGGATGATGCACCTGAAGAAGAAAGGAAGGAGAGGAGAAATAAAGGATAAAAAGAAAGGAAGAAGAAAGAAGAAAAAAGGAAGCAAAGAAAAAGCTGGCAAGAAAAACATGCCCAAAATAAAGACGACCAATGTAGTCCAAATAGATCAGAGTTTCTTAACTTTACTACTATTAACATTTTGGATGCTGTAGTTATTTGTTGTGGAAGGTTGTTCTGAGCACTGTAGGAGGTATAGTAGCATCTCTGGTCTCTACGCACTAGATGCCAGTAGCACCACCCCAGTTGTGGCAAACAAAAATGTCTCCAGACATTGTCAAATGGAAATCTTCCCCAGTCAAGAGGAACTGAAATAAATCAATAACCATAATAAATATAATCAGATTGAAATTTGCCTGTTAAAAGAAAGACTTTCATGCTCCTCAAAACAACAACAAAATCCCAACTAAGATACGCCAAAACCATGATGATGACACACAAAAAATGGAAATGGAAAGTAAAGAATGTAGAAATATATAGAGTGGGGGTACTGACTAAGAGAGGCTTGCTGTAATAATATTTTGAGGTTTTAGGTCAGGATGGCTGACTAGATGCAGGTATTGTGTGCTGCCTCCACGGAGAAGAGCCAGAATAATAAGCAGATACATTTCAAACAGGGCATCTAGGAGAGAATGCTTGGATTCATTAGAGAAGAGACATGAAGTACCAGAAGTACGTAAGGAGAGGGTTCACGTTAGCTTGCCCAGTCAGGAACTGACTGGGCTGGGAGATGGTCCTGGATGCAGGGAAACAGTAAGAGAGAAATCCCTGGAGCTCCAAAACAGGGTTTTATGATCTTGGCTACAGGAGAAACCCTTGACCCACCAGGGCCTTGTGCCTGACATATGGAACTGCCTAAAGATTGTACAGATACATTGCTCTAGAAAGGGAACCCACACAGAATCCCACAGGAATCTGAGCCTGGCACAGCCTCAGCTGGGTGCCATTTTGAGAACCCAGATCCTGGGGATTTACAGACACAGCTGTAGCCACTGTGCTGCTCCAGGGAGGGAGAGGGGAGAACAGGCACACTCACGCACCCCCTAGAGGGTACTTGCTGCCCTGTTAGGAGCTGCTGTTGAGACTGAGATAGGAGTGGACCACATTACTCACAGCTTCCTGCTCATGCTGCTTGCCTGAATGGTGCCCCACCCTCTTTAGCCCCAGGCCCAAGTTTCCCTTTTGAGAGTTTAATGCTGGGCTGAGCTCCATGCAGTTTGGGCTGATGTGGCTGTAGCCTCTGCTTGACTAAGGAAGAGCAGGGAGATCAGATCATCCTCCTCATATCTAGGACAATACTCACAGCTCTGTAGCAGGCTGCTGTGAGACAGTTGTGAATGAAACATACTCCCCACAGCTTCTTGATCATGCTGCCTGCCTGGGCAGTGACCCGCCCTCCCTGTTTTCAGGCCCAAGGCACCGCTTTGAGAATGTAGTGCTGAGCTGTGCTCCATCCTTGGCCTGAGTTTGGGCTGATGTGGCTGCTGCTGCCACCCAGCCAAGCAGGGAGAGGGGACCAAGGCTCTCCTACATATACCTAGGCCAATGCCCAATGCCTTACTATGAGCTGCTATGAGACCGAGACTTGAGTGGACCACACTCCTCACAGCTTCTCGTCCGTGCTGCTTGCCTGAGAGGGGCTCCACCCTCTCTAGGTGCAAGCCCATGGCTGGCACCATTTTGAGAGGTTAGAGCCATTGTTTGGTGACCTGGCAGCGGTGGCCACAGCAAGCATTTTGGTCTTAGGTGAGATTAAAGTGGAAGGGAAGAAGGGTCCCCACAGGCAGAATTGAGGAGCAAGTGTGGAGAGTGCCCCAGTAGTAGGTAGTGGAATTACGCTCTCTCCCATCACAAGACTGGAGTGGGAGGAGAGTTGGAGAAGCTGAGGTTTTTCCCAGAGGGCAAGACTTTCAGCCAGAGACAGCTTTGCAACCTAGAACTGGTCTGCATGGGTCACAATGGGGTGTCCCAGCCTGTTTCCTTGGTCAGTTGGGGAACAGTGCCCCACCAGCTCTGAGGAGTGGGAGGGAGGCAGACTCCACTCACCTGGAGATCTAACTCTTGATGCAGACTGTCCCTAAAGGAGGGGATAAAAGAAAATGTGAGTGCAGTGCCAGCCACTGAAGGTGGTACCACCAAAGCCTGGGAATGGACATGGAGAGGGGGGTCACACTTGCTCCGCTACCCTTCTTCTCCGTGCCCTGTCAAGGATTTGGAAGTGACTCTTCACATTGGGGTTTGGGGAATGAGGTTTGAAAGAATCTGTGTGTCAAGCTTCTCCAGCAGCTCCACCCTACTGAGGGTGAATGTGCTCTGCGGAGGTGCTTTTTGTACTTTCTAGTGCTTCCACCCCTGCTTGTATCCATCAATTCTTACTCTTAAGCACCATCTACTAGACTGCATCCTGGATTACACCACCAAATAAAATTACATTGCTACAACAAGGAACTTCTGAGAAAGCCACTGCATGAACCTATTTGCAACCAAGGAACCTGTACAGAGAGTTGGCACTCTGAAAGCACCTAGAAACGAAGCCAATTAATCACACACAATATACACCACAGTCATACCCTCAAAGGGAAAAAGAATAAATAAGAAGCCCCATCCAAATGATAGCAAATTAAAAAAAGAGAAGTATCAGCTCTCTCAGATAAGGAGTAACCAGTGCAGAGCCCCAGCAATACAAAAAGCCAGAGTGTTTCATCACCTCCAAAGGATTCCACTAGCTCCCAAGCAATGAATCCTAACTAGAATGAAATGTCTGAAATGACAGATATAGAATTCAGAATATGATGCAAAGAAACTCCATGAGATCCAGGAAAAAGTTGAAATCCCACACAAAGAAGCCAGAAAAATGATCCAAGATATGAAAGACAACATAGCTATATTAAGAACAAACCAACAGAAGTTCTGGAATTGAAAAATTCACATCAGGAACTTCAAAATACAAATGGAAGCTTTAATAACAGACTAGACCAGGCAAAAGAAAGACTTTCAGAACTTGAAGATCAATCTGTCAAAATGACCCAGTCAGTCAGACAAAAGTGAAAAATAATTAAAAAAAAAATGAACAAAGCCTTTGAGTAATATGGGATTATGTAAAGTAACCAAACCTATGACTTACTGGCATTCATGAGAGAGAAGTAGAGAGAGTAAGCAACTTGGAAAACATATTTGAGGATATAATTCAGAAAAATTTCCCCAATCTTGCTAGAGAGGTCGACATGCAAATACAAGAAATCCAGAGAACTCCTGTAAGATGCTACACAAGATGACCATTCCCAAGACAGACTTGGGGATGGATAGGAGGGATAGGACTAACCAAAGTCCACATGAAAGAAAGAACTTTAAAGGCACCTAGAAAAATGGGTCATGTTGCTTATAAAGGGAAACCTATCAGACTAACATCAGACTTTTCAGCACAAACCTTATAAGTCAGAAGAAATTGGGGGCCCATTTTTAGTATTCTTAAAGAAAATAAATGTCAGCCAAGAATTTCATATGCTGCCATGCTAAGCTTCATAAATGAAGGAGAAATAAAGTGTTTCCTAAACAAGTAATCACCAAGGGAATTTTCCACCACCAGACTGGCCCTACAATACATGCTTAAGGGAGTTCTAAATGTGGAAACGAAAGAATAATGCTTGCTACCATGAAAGCATATGTAAGCACATGGCCCACAGAACACATACAGCAACTATACAATAAAGACTACAGAGTAACTAAGCTAACAGCATTATGATAGCAACAAAACCTCATATATCAATTTTAACTTTGAACATAAAGGGCCTAAATGCTCAACTTAACATACATAGAGTATCAAATTGAATGAAAAAACAAGACTCATTCTTCTTCTATCATCAAGAGACCCAATCTCACATGTTATGATACCTATGGGCTCAAAGTAAAGGGATGGAGAAAGATATGTCATGTAATGGAAAACAAAAAAAAGCAAGGGTTACAGTTTCTATATCAGAATTTAAACCAACAAAAATAAAAAAGGACAAAGAAGGGCATTAAATAATGATAAGGGGCTCAATTCAACAAAACATCTTAAGTGTCCTAGATATATATGTATCCAACATTGGAGCACCCAGATTCATAAAACAAGCACATCTAGACTTAATGAAAGACTTTGGCAGTACACAACAATAGTCATACAACACTGATAGCATTTGATGTATCGCCGAGGCAGAAAATTGACAAATTCTGGACATAAATTCAACATGACCATTTGGACCTAATAGATACCTACAGAATACTCTACCTAACAACCACAAGATACACATTCTTCGTATCTGCATACGGAACATACTCTAAAACTGACCACATGCTTGGTCATAAAGCAAGTCTCAATAAATAAAAAAAATCCAAACCATACCAAGCATCTTCTGAGACAACAGTGAAATAAAAATAGAAATCATTAGACAGAAGATCTCTCAAAACCATAAAATTACATGGAAACAACTAAACAAATTGCTCTCAATAACTTTTGGGTAAACAATGAAATCAAGGCAGAAGTAAAAAAGCTTTTTTGAAATAGATGAAAACAGACATGGAATGTATCAAAACCTCTGGGATGCAGCAAAGCAGTGTTAAAGGAAAGTTTATTGCACTGAAAAACTACATCGAGAAGTTAGAAATGACATTGAGAAGTTAGAAAGTTCTCTAATTAGCAAACTAATCTTGTAGTACCTAAAGGAAATAGAAAAATAAGAACAAATGAAATCCAAAACTAGCAGAAGACCCATCAAAAAGTGGGCAAAGGATATGAAGAGACACTTCTCAAAATAAGACATTTGTCTTCGCCCTCTCTCGCGGGTCGGGGTTACATGGCAGTGACTGTGGCAAAGCGAGAGCCTCGGAGACGCCGCCGCTGCCACCAGCACAGCTGGAGACCTGAGCCAACACTAGGGACTNGAACACTTTTACACTGTTGGTGGGACTGTAAACTAGTTCAACCATTATGGAAAACAGTATGGCAATTCCTTAAGGATCTAGAACCAGAAGTCCCATATGACCCAGCCATCCCATTACTGGGGATATACCCAAAGGATTATAAATCATGCTGCTATAAAGACACATGCACACGTATGTTTATTGCGGCACTATTCACAATAGCGAAGACTTGGAATCAACCCAAATGTCCATCAGTGACAGACTGGATTAAGAAAATGTGGCACAAATACACCATGGAATACTATGCAGCCATAAAAAAGGATGAGTTTGTGTCCTTTGTAGGGACATGGACGCAGCTGGAAACCATCATTCTCAGCAAACTATCACAAGAACAGAAAACCAAATACCGCATGTTCTCACTCATAGGTGGGAACTGAATAATGAGATCACTTGGACTCGGGAAGGGGAACATCACACACCAGGGCCTATCACGGGGAGTGGGGACGGGGGAGGGATTGCACTGGGAGTTATACCTGATGTAAATGACGAGTTGATGGGTGCTGACGAGTTGATGGGTGCAGCACACCAACATGGCACAAGTATACATATGTAACAAACCTGCACGTTATGCACATGTACCCTCGAACTTAAAGTATAATAAAAAAAATAAATAAAATACAGGATTTAAAAAAAAAACTAGCAGAAGAAATAAAATAACTATAATCAGAGCAGAAATGAACAAAATAGAGACCTCAAAAACCATACAAAGGATCAATGAAACAAAAAGTTGGTTTCTCGAAAGGATAAACAAGATTGATAGACCATAAGCTAGATTAACAAGGAAAAAAAGAGAGAAGATCCAAATAAGCATAATCAGAAATAACAAAAGTGACATCACAAATGATCCCCCAGAAATATAAAGGATCCTCAGAGGGTACTATGATGAGCATTTCTATGCACATGAACTAGAAAAATCTAGAGAAATGGATCAATTCCTGGAAACACACAACCTCCCAAGATTGAACCAGAAAAAACCAAAAATCCGGAACAGACTAAACATGAGTAATGAAATTCAATCAGGAATAAAAACCTACCAAAAAACCAAACAACAGAAAATAAAAAAGCCCTGGACAACCAAATTGTACCAGATGTACAAAGAAGAGCTGGTATCAATTCCACTGAAACTAATCCAAAAAATTGAGGAGGAGGGACTCCTCACTATCTCATTCTATGAAGCTAGCATCATCCTGATACAAATACCTGGCACAGACATAAAAAGAAAAGAAAACTAAAGGCCGATATCCCTGATGAAAATAGACTCAAAAACAGACTAAAAAATCTTCAACAAAATGCTAACAAACTGAATCCAGCAGCATTGAAAAAAGTTAATTCATCATAATCAAGTGAGCCTTATTCCTGGGATGCAAGGATGATTCAACATATACAAATCAATAAATGTGATTCACATCATAAACAGGACTAAAAACAAAAACCATATGATCACCTCAATAGATGAGGAAAAGCATTTGATAAAATTCAACATCCCTTTATGATAAAAATCCTCAACAAACTAGGCATCAAAGGAACTTACCTCAAAATAATGAGAGCCATCAATGACAAACGCACAGCCAAAAGCTGGAAGCATTCCCCTGTAAGAACTGGAAAAAAACATAGATGCCTACTCTCACCACTCCTGTTCAACATAGTACTGGAAGTCTTAGCCAAAGCAATCAGGCAGGAGAAAGAAATTTATTCAAATAGGAAAAGAGGAAGTCAAATTATCTTTCTTCACTAACAATATGATTCTGACCCTAGAGAATCCTAAGGATTTTTTTGTACATTCGTTTTATATCATAAGACTTTGTTGAAGTCATTTATCAGGTCTAGGTGTCAAATCCTTAGGATAATAATGTTTAAGCTGAGAAACAAATAAAGAATGGAATCCCATTTAAAATAGCCACAAAAATATTGAGGATTACATCTAACCAAGGAAGTGAAAGATCTCTATAAGAGTAACTATAAAACACTGCCAAAAGAAAGGATGAAACAAACAAATGGAAAAACATCCCACACTTATGGGTTGGAAGAATCAACATCGTTAAAATGACTATGCTATCCAAAGCAATCTACAGATTTAATGCTATTCCTATCAAATTGCCAATGTCATTTTCCATAGAATTAGGAAACACTATTCTAAAATTCATAGGAAACAAAAAATGTGCCCAAACAGCCAAGGCAATCCTAGTAAAAAAGAACAAAGCCAGAGGCATCACATTATCCAACATGTAAATATACTACAAGACTACCGTAACCAAACTAACATGGTACTGGTACAAAAGTAGACACATGGACTGATGGAACAGAACAGAGATCCCTGAAACAAAGTCACACACCTACAACCAGCTGATCTTCGACAAGGTGAACAAAAATAATGTGGAAAGAATATTCTATTCAATAAATGAGCTGGAAAAACTGGTTAACCATATGCAGAGGAATGAAACTGGACCCCTTACTTCTCACCATATACAAAAATTAACTCAAGGTTGAAGAAAAACCTCAAACTATGAAAATCCTAGAAGAAAACATAGGAAATACTCTTCTAGACATTGGCCTAGGCAAAGTATTTATGATGAAGAGTCCAAAAGCAAATGCAACAAAATAAAAAATAGACAAATGGGATTTAAACTAAAGAGCTTCTGCATAGCAAAATAAAATATCAACTGAGTACAATGTACAGAATGGGAGAATATATTTGCAAACTATGCATCCCACAAAGAACTAACATTCAGAATCTATAAAGAAGTTAAACAAATCAATAAAAAGTAAATAAGCCCATTATAAAGTGGGCAAAGAACATGAATAGACACTTTTCTAAAGAAGACATAAAGCTGCCAACAAACATATGAAAAAGTACTCAACATGACTAATCATCAGAGAAATGCAAATCAAAACCACAATGAATTACCATCTTACACCAGTCAGAATGCCTATTATTAAAAAGTAAAAAAAAAAAAAAAAAGATTTTGGCAAGATTGTGGAGAAAAGAGAATGCTTACATTCTGCTGCTGAGAATATAAACTAGTTCAGCCTCTGTGAAAAGCAGTTTAGAAATTTCTCAAAAAGCCAAAAATAGAACTAACGTTTGACCTACAATCCCATTACTGGGTATATACCCAAAGGAAAACAAATCATTCTACCAAAAGACACCTGCACTCATATGTTTATCGCAGCACTATTTACAACAACAAGACATGGAATCACCCTAGGTTCCCATCAACAGTGAACTGGACAAAGAAAATGTGGTACATATACACATGGAATACTATGCAACCATAGAAAGAATGATATTATGTCCTTTACAGCAACATGGATGCAGCTGGAGGCCATTGTCCTAAGTGAATGAACAAAGAAAATCCAAATACTGTATGGTCTCACTTATAAGTGGGAGCTGAACATTGGGTACACAAAGACATAAAAGAGGGAACAATAGACACTGAGGACTCCAAAAGAGGAGATGGAGGGAGGCAGCAAGGGTTGAAAATCTGCTTATTGAGTTCTATGTTCACTACCTGGGCAATGAGATCATTAGAAGCCCAAATTTCCCCAGCATGCAATATACCCAT
Organism: Rhinopithecus bieti; assembly: GCF_001698545.2. Classification (NCBI taxonomy): domain Eukaryota; kingdom Metazoa; phylum Chordata; class Mammalia; order Primates; family Cercopithecidae; genus Rhinopithecus; species Rhinopithecus bieti. The sequence continues at coordinate 590,304 of NW_016810852.1, forward strand.
GTAAGAAACCTGCACATGTACTCCCTGATTAACAAATACAAATAATACATTAAAAAGGAAATATACTTAAGGCAAAAAGCATTATTCAGAGTAAAGAGGGATTTATTATTTAATAAAAAGGAATAATTACTAAGAACTTAACTTTAAACCTATTTTATATACTGGCATAGTTTCACAAAGTATAATGGGAAAAATTCCAAAATTACAAAGGGAAGTTGCCAATCATAGTGGTATACCTTAATATAGCTCTCTTAGAATCTGACAGATCCAGTATAAGAACGTTAGTAAGATAAATACCACAATTAGTAAGTTTGAGCTAAAGGTCACATATGGAGCCTTGCATTCAAGAAATGACATGCATGGAATATTTTATATAAACAAAACATGCACCAGGCTGCAAAGGAAGTGTATATAATTCCAAAGAGTCAATTTCATGAAAACCATGAGTATAATTTCCATAATGTAATTAAATTATAAACAAAAAAAGATGGCCCCCTAAATCCTAAAATGGCTTTGAACTAGTAAGTGTAGTTTTAGAATTGAAAGGGCTATATATTAAAACTTGTAGGGAAAAATTAATACAGAATATTATAATTCAGAGTAGTTGTTACCTCTGAGGAAGAGAAGCGAGAGAGAATAAGGGGATTCTGGGATGCTGGTACTGTTCTATTTCTTACTCTCAGTGATGGTTCATAAATAAATCTACACAGTTTGTGATAGTTAATCAAATTGTATAATTTTGATTTGTGCATTTTCTGGATTTATGTTATCCTTCAATAAAAGTTAAAAAAAAAAACCTATGGGATACAGCTAAAGCAATACACAAATGTATGTTTATATTCTCAAATATATACATAAAATAAAACACATATAAAGTAAACATGAAATACTGAAAATTCATGGGCCAAGCATTCTACTCAAGAAATTGTAAAAACAAATAATTTACAGTTTCTTAGAAATGAAGGAAGTTCCTAGTGAAAAATATTGACATTGCAGAAGAGGTTAAAGAAAACATTAAGATTAGGATTCAAGAGCCTGTTTATAAGCCTCCTCAGCAGGTTCTTTTTGTCACACTACCTAAGCGTATGGAAATAGGATGTGACAATATATTTTGGGTAAGTCCGTGAAAAACTGGAAATGATTCTTCCAAGTCACAGCAAGCGAACCACGTAGCAGTAAGTAGCCAAGGAGCTTCAGGCTTAGGTGGGCGTTCCTATTTGAAGACAGAAAGAAAATGAATAACAATTCACAAGGCAATCACAAAATATACTTTCACTTTGTCCAAGTGAAAAATCAAGCTCTAATAGTATGTTAAAATAACTGTTTTCCTAGGACAAGTAGTACAATATGGTGAAATAGAAACGGTGTTGAATCAATTCTAATTGTGGACCTTTGCACAGAAGTACGGCTGCTAAAAACTTTTCAGATTGACATTTACAGAAAACAAAGTTGATCAATTAAATCTGCTACTTTCAGCCTGTTTTCCAACACCCCACACCAATCTTTCCCCACTCGCCAAATATTCCTATGGTTAATAATTTTTCTCTAGAGAACGAGTCTTCAAATCAGATTACCAGATGTTCTCACCCCTAGGAGACAGAGAAAGCTGAGTATGGAGCAGTATCAGTAGCAAGACAAATGGCAACCTTATTCCAGCTCTGGTAAGCGTTTGTCTAATTATTTTAGATATTCTCAGAAACTTCTGGGAGAAGTGTTATGCCATTTGGCAATATTCCGTGAAGCACTTACATGTGGGTAAACAGTTTTAAAAGAGACAGAGAAATAACTGTGATTGTAAGACTGAAACTAGTTCTTCAAAATTTCCTGAATATTTGCCCAAAGTTCCTTACTACATTTAAAAACAGGTTTATTGAGATACAATTCACATACCAAGCAATTTATCCATTTGAAGCATATAATCTAATGATTTCAGTATATTCACAGATGTGTACACCCACCATCACAATTTAGAACATTTAATTTCTTCAAAAAGATACTGCGCGCCCATTAGCCATTACTCCCCGTTAATCCCATCCCTTGAGCCTGAAGCAACTGCTAAACTACTTACTGTCTCTATATATTTGCCTATTATGGACACTTCATGTAAATCAAATTATATAATATGTGGGCTTTTGTGACAGACTTCTTAGCTTAGTGTTTTCAAGTTTCATCCATGTTGTAGCACATTATCAGTACTTCATTCCTTCTTATGGTTGAATAATATTCCATTGTATAAATATACCACATTTTATTTACATATCAGTTGATGGACATTTGGGCTATTGGACATTTGGACATTTCCACTTTTTGACTAGTATAAACAATGCTGTTATGAATATTCATGTCCAACTTTTTGTGCAGACATATGTCTAACCAGTAAGTATAATGGAAGTATTCCAAAAACTGAAAAAACCCCAAATCTGAAATGCTTCTGGGCCCAGGCATCTTGAATTAAGGAATACTCAACCTGTAATGCACTGTAGCAACTCTGAGCATGCACCCTTTCCCCAAAGGCTTCTTATTGTTACTTGCTTATTTGTTTAATAACTGACTGGATTATTTTAGTGGAGTCTCCCCACAACCCCTGCACAACATTAAGCCTCTAATGTTGCTCCTCAAGAGGTGCAGCCTTGGGAATGCCCACAGTTACCCTGGGATGTTCATAGCTTTTTCAGGGCTCTTTTTGATAGTTTCTTTCCTTGACTGCATCTAGCTGTTAAGCACCACTAATTGTGGGCTGATTGCTCTAATGTTTTTAACAATGCTCTTGGGGACATAAATTTCTCCTCAGACTAAAACATTCAAATTTGGGCCCCTTTGAAGGAGTTGCTAAGGTCAGTGTTTGGGTTTTCTTCTGGTCTTTGGCAGGCTTCAGTGCCTTCTCCTAATCTCTGGCAAACCAGCTGGCTTATAGCGTTGTCTCTCTGTCTGGTAATTCCATCAGTTTCCTTTCGATTGCCTTTCACTACAACCTTTATAGTTTTAGAGAGCATCATTAGGCTTAAACTTTTCCATACTGTGTTGGAAATGAAGTCAGTCACTCTGTGAGGAGATAAGGAACTATCTGTTTTATGGGTTGCTTCTCCCATTCAGGCAAAGTCTCCAAGCCAGGGGCATGACAATGTTGCACTTTTCGCAGAGGCATATTCCAGGAGCTGAGTACGCCATGGATGGGAAGACAGTAGCCTCAGGTCTCCTCAGCTTGCCTCTGCCATTGATGAACTACTATCTTAGGAGCTGGGACAACCATGATGCTGCACCAAACATGAAGCCTCAGTCTCCCCAGTGGGGGCTGGGTGAAGAAGGCAGCCCCACCTTTTGGCTGCACTCAACTGGAACTTAGCTTCAGCAGTAGGTAGCTGTGGGCAGGATGAGAAATGCTGATGTCCTGTCTTTCTCAGGAATATGGCCCTTTAACTGGCAGTGGGGAGCAGGCAGGAGCCCTGTGCTCTTAGCTGCATCAGTCTGGAGTGCAGTTCCTATCTCCCTAAGCTGGGAGCAGGAAGGGAGGCAGTGGGTCTAGGTTCAAAGACCACAGACTCTTGCTGTCCTTACTGAGCCTCTAATAAATTATCTCAAATAAATGTTTATTCATTTGCTGTATGTGCCTGGGACCATTTCCAGATACTTTAAATGATCCTTACATAATTTTCAACAGTTTTGCTGGGGAGCAGGTATGTGAAGATCCTCACACTGTCATGCTGGAAGTGGCATTTCCCTGTGTTACATCTTGATCCTAGATAAACCCCTCAAAGACTCTTAGATTAGTTAATGTTCACAGGCATTTACAAATATCTAATGCAGAATTCTGAGTGGTTTTGCTATATTTTGATCTCTAATAATAATGTGTAAAACAAATCACTGGTCTCTGCGCAAATTTTAATGAATTTTCCAGGAAATAGATATCATGTAAAGTTTTCTGGTTATGCTATTATTACATGCTAGCATCATTTTTTGGATTCCTAGCATTAAGAGAAAATGCTTTAAAAAATGTTTGTCCAACCCATGGTCCACGGGCCACATGCAGCCTAGGACGGTTTTGAATGTGGACCAACACGAATTCGTAAACTTTCTTAAAACCTTATGAGATTTTTTCTTTTGCAATTTTTTTTAAAGTTCATCAGCTATCATTAGTGTTAGTATATTTTATGTGTGGCCCCAGACAATTCTTCTTCCAACGTGGCCCAAGGAAGCCAAAAGACTGGACACCCCTGTTTAAAATATCATCGTTTAAAAACATTAGTTGTACAGACTGAATATAACCAATGAGAATAGCCTAGAGACCTCAATTTGCAGAAATCCATTTACCTTGTCCACATGTAATAGAAACCTGCAGATGCTTGAGGCTTTGTGTATTGGTTCCAGTTGTTTCTATTTGTCCCTAAATTCTAACTGTTGTGGTTCAATCCTGGAAATGCCTACTTCTGCTCACACCAGCCAGTCTCCAGCTGCAGACCACAGCATCTCCCCCTGCCTTTTGTTGTTGTGACCTTCTAGAAATCTGTGTTTTGCTCATCTGGATTTTCTTCATCTAGTGCATCCAGTCAACTCCAGATTCCACGGGGCATGTATCTCCTTCCTCTCTCTCCTCCCATCCAGGACACTCATCTTTTATTCTTTCTAGGTCTCTTCCAGAGCCCTTTTGTTGTACCATCTCCTTGCATAATGACACAATCTTGTCTTAGGTGTTTGGAACTCAGTGCACATTTTTCCACAGGAAAAGTTTTATACATGGAAGTTGGCTTCCAAGATTATTCCAGAAAATCTAATTTAGATCCTAATGAATGTAGCAAAAAACAATGTAGCACTTACGATAAAAATAGAAAATACTAGTGTCAAAATGTCAAATGAGGTGACCATATAAAATATGCCCCCAAATACATTTCTGAAAATAATTATTAGTCAAGAATCCTTCCAATTTCCTTATGTCTACCATAAGGAAAAGACAGTTTAATTAAAATAATTCAGAGAAGTTTCTGACTATGGTAATTTTAAGTTTTGAGTTTATGGTATTTAAAACATATTTTACACTTTTCAAAATATGCTGTTCATGAGAAGTAGGTGGTGTTGGAATGGACATGGGCTTTAGGAGCTCAGACACAGGTTTGAATCAGACTGTGTCATGCACTAGTGTGATTTTGGAAAGCTCTTTAACTTCTTTGAGTCTCTGTGTGAGAAAACTGTAAGAAGAGCTGTTGACAAGGCTGCAGTGAGGAAGGAAGGGCGAAAGCACACTGGGCAGGGCCTGGCTGAGTGGCTAACAGTCAGCAGTAGAGTGAACTGGCTAAGAGAGCAGGCTTTATAGACTGCAAGTGTTCAAATCCTGGTTCCAGGTCCTATTAAGTGTGTGATCAGGACAAGTTACTTAACCTTCCTGTGCCTAACTATCTTATCATAGACTAGAGATACAAATTAGGAAATTACCTAAGAAGAATACTGAGAGGAATAAGGGAGTTGATATACATAAAACACATAGAAAGCTCTCTGTGAATATGAACTGTGATTACAAGGATAAGACACACTAAGAGAGGAGTCACAGAATGTGTGTGTATGCAAGATGGATGGGGGTCAGGGAGGAAGGAACATCTGGTGGAGACGTCTTGTCTGGCAGCAGCGAGTCAAATAAAAGCATCAGGTTCAACCTCCTAGTGATACACTGGGGTTCAAATACTGGCAAACAGGTGCAGATGTCAGGTCTTCAGGGGCCAAGGACAGGACTTGAGACTTGCAGAGTTGGACAGAGCCAAGAATTTAGAGTGGAGCAGAGACCAAATTGTAGGCAAGGTTTAGAGGCTCACCTCTGTGGGCCACTAGTTTTGTGGTACGTGTGTGGGTTAAGCCAGTTTAAGGGACTGGAGCAAGCAGGACAAGCAGATGAACACGAAGAAGGGAAGTGCAGCAGAACTCGTTTTACAGTATTACAGAAGGTGACAAGTCATTTTGTCACTTCCCATGCTTTATAATGAGATGTATCTCCAGGCAAGAGAGGGTCATGGTTTTTAAAAAAAACTATTGCTAAGTCTGTGAATTGCAACTTTTACTGGATTTTAACTCTTTACACTTGTAAGAGGGTCAGCTTTTCAAAACATGTTCACTTCTATTAGCTCATTGGTTACTCCCAACATTCCTTTTCTATAGGTGAGGATAGTGCTCCATACAGAGGCTAAATGATACATTATACAGTTAGTTGGAGGCAGAGCTGAGTTATAACATGTGCCTCCTGACCTCAATTCCCCTCCACTGGGCCACATAGCCAAATGTATGGCCTTCAGCAACCAGAGTCACCACCGAGCACTGGTAGGTGCTTGTGGGCTCTATCTAGAATAACGATCATAGTATTATTCTGTTTTCATGCTGCTGATGAAGACATAGCTGAGAATGGGTAATTTATAAGGAAAAAGAGGTTTAATTGACTCACAGTTCCATGTGACTAGGGATGCCTCACAATCATGGCAGAAGGTAAAAGGCACATCTTACATGGCAGCAGGCGAGAGAGAATGAAAACAAAGTGAAAGGGGATTCCCCTTATAAAACCATCAGGTCTCATGAGACTTATTCACTACCACGAGAACAGTATGGGGGAAACTGCCCCCCAGATTCAGTTATCTCCCACCAGGTCCATCCTATAGCACATGGGAATTATGGTAGCTACAATTCAAAATGAGATTTGGGTGGGGACACAGCCAGACCATATGAATCATCATCTAAATGGGAATCAGGTACCTTTTCCAATCCTGCAGAACCTCGGAGAAAGAAATTCCATTCAGCATCAGTTAGGGTTCCTTGCTGACGCATCATCTCAACACAGAGCATAAAGCTGTAGATGAGTTTATGTTGTTCAAAAAGTCCTCTTGAAACATTGACATAAGCAGTTAGGAGAGTTTGTTCTAGTAGTATGTCCAGGCGCTGTTGTAGATTTTCCGTCTTTACAGAAGTTTCAATGGTGGTATTGAACAACTGTGTGAAAGAGAGCTCTATCAATGTCTCTGATTTAATTCATTCTCTATAGAGAAGAAAAAATCTCTGTCTCTCTTGTTTGCATTCAGTGAGTAAATGGCAGCATGGGAGATGAATACAGTAAGTCCTCAATGTGGCCAATAGGTTCTTGGAAACCGAGACTTTAAGTGAAATTATGCACAGCAGGTCTTTGAATTATGAACAACCTTGCATTCAAAGTCATTTTGCTATTACATTGATGAGACCAAAAAAATTGGTTTCATTATATGTCATTTTGGTTAACAAAGTCACAGTTTCCAAGAACCGATCCTCAACATTAAGTGAGGACTTACTGTACTATGAAAAAGTCTAGAATTCATCCCAAAGTGATATATGATATTTGTTTTCTACACTCCCCTTTCTCTCCTATTTTTAAGAAATGGACTAATGCCAAGTTCTTGACAATATTCAAAAGCATCATCTTGATGTGAGACATGAAACTTTGGAAAATGGAGGTGAGCTGGCAGGACCAGTTTTTTTTAACATCTTCAACCCAGATTTGATAAGCCCTGTATTTTGGGGTGAGAGATGTAAGAGCAAGGTAAGCTCATGCTTATTTCTTAGCACCTCCCCAAGATAATTCTTAGGGTGTAGAAATAATGTGCTAGAATTTTCCTTGAAATTTAAGAGAAACTGATTTTGGTGATTTTAAAGGAGATTTCTACCCTGTTTCCTACCTGTAAATTTTGAAAGGAGAATCACTACTGCAAAGGTGCCCCATATTATAAAGATACTGGTAAGGCAGTAGAGATGGTGGCATTGAGGGATGAGGCCTGATGTAGTCCTACCCATTTTCTGCAACTTCTAAGTGGAGTGGAAGGAAGATAAAAAATTTCTAAAGGTCCCAAGCTGTGTGAGGAAGCTGAGCAGAACCTGAATGTGTGGCCTTCCACGGAAGTCATGGAGCAAGGAGGGATCTTGCAGCAGAGACTCAGGATAGTCCCATCAGGGCCCCGAGGAGCATGTGTTTGTGGTCTCAGGATCCACAGCCTGAGGGGTAAAGTGGGAAGTGAGGTAGTACCTGCCCAATCCCTGGGATCAAGATATATGTTCATGGTGAGGGCAGACCGATCAAAACAGACTGGCAGCTAGAAGCCTGCTAAGGACCAAAGCAGATCAGGGTCAAGACGTGTCCTCTACTTCTTCCTAGAAATAACTGTGCTGAGGCTGTGCAGGCCTCTCCTACCCACCTCTTCTACTAACAGGATGGAGCACAAAGGGAAAGGGCCCGATTGTGTCAGTCTCCTCACCAAAATAGGTCTCAATTCCCCTACGTTAAAAGGGCTTAGAGGAAGCCTACAATTATTATAGGGAATTGGGAAAGTCCTTGTTGATTCTTCTGAAAGTTTGGTTGACAAAGGTAATAGAGTGTTGTTTTAACACACTCAGGAGAAAAGAGGACTCAGCCCTCTTTAACAACCTGACAAGAAGCATAGAGGTTAAAGCCCAGTGAATATGTGATAAATATGGTACCAAAATACAACCGGTAAATCTCAAAATTCTCTAAAGAATTTCACTGTGAAATGGGTTTGGTAGAGGGTATCCTGGCCAAGACTGTCATCTACAAATATGTTTTGGATTTCTGGTTTCCCTTCTAATCTGTAGAACTCCAGAGCTTTGATGATTCATCCTGTATCGCTTTTACTTTCAGCCCAAGATATTCTAGGGCCTTTTCACTTTTATTTCTTGAAGGAGATTTTAAAACCTTGAAGAGCATAAATTCCAAAACACCCAGGATAAGAAAAGTATTATCAAAAAGTCATTTAGGTGGCATTACAGGATTTGGTAATCCTTATTTTGCTTGGGTTAATACCTGTCAACTAAAGGAAGGGAGCAGAGATATGAGAACCCAAACCCTTGCCTCTAGGAATTGAGGTTTGAACCCAGCACAGATGGCTTTTAAAGGCTGCTAAAATGAACATCTTGTTGAAAGACAGCCCAGGCCTATCTAAACAACTTGACTCCCATTTCTTTCAATTCCTCATTTCCATTCTCTCCTGGAAACAGAAATTGTTCCTGGACCTCCAACCATTATCAAGGGTACTAAATAAGACCTCTAGAGAAAAAAATCAAGCTGTCATCAGAATTGTTTGACTATTTGAAGTTCAAGAAGAATTGTTGGAATGTTATATGCAGAGATCAAAACAGACTCTTCATTGATGAAACACTCATGAGCATTATGTGGCACTAAGCACCATAGGGGATATGGGATGGGTAAGGCTTCATTTTTGCCTCCTGGGAGTTCAGGCTCCAGCAGGAGACAGAAGCCAACCACACAAGGCAACGTGGGATAACATTATGCCAGATGAAGCATATCAAATGTTTTGGATGAAGACTGATGAAACTGTTTGCTACTCTTCCCATTGAGAGGTGGAGTCTAAATCCCCTTCTCTCAAACATGGACTATCCTAGTGATTTGATTGACCAATAGACTGTAGCCGAATTGATGTTGCATGAAATCCAAGGTTAGGTCAGAAGTCCTAGAGCTCCCATCTTGGTTTCTTTGAACATTTACTTTGGGGAGAGGCCCTCTTGGAACCCAGGTGCCCTGTAGTGAGAAACCCAAGCCACATGGAGAGGCCACTGCAGGTGCCATGGGTGACAGCCCAGCCATGTGAGTCAGCCATTTCGGATGTTCATTCCAGTCAGCCGCTAGATGTTTGCAGCTCCAGTAGCAGGCTTTGGTGGAGAAGGTGGCATTTGGGTTGGGAGGAAGGGCATTCCAAACAGAGGGAGTGTCAGAAACACAAAAGCATCCAGTTAGTCTTGGGAATGTAAATGGATCAATTTGGCTGTTGCACAGGAGTTGTGAGAAATGTGACTGGAGAGATGAAACAGGAACAGGCTGGATGTGGCTTTGAATTCCAGGCTATAGAGTCTAAATTGTATTGATGGGCAATATCTGTGAAAATTCATTTAGGACCTAGGTCTGTGGAACAGTGTTTTGAAAACACTAGGCCTAGACTGGCCTGGCTTGCAGGTGTGTGAGCCAGCATTGACTATACAGGGGCATATAACAGGAAATAGAAATGTGTTGCAGGGAAAGAGCTTTATGTTTACTATTCTCCACTGTTTTCTACTGAGTGGCACGTATGGAGGGAGAGGCCTTTGTTGACTGAGTTATGTCATGGGTAGGGTATAAGCATGGATAAACAGAAAAGTGAGAGTAAGTTAAACTGTTTTGCCCAGAAAAGGAGATAGCATTGCCAAGAAGAAGTAGGAGCTGATGGGAAGACTGAGCCAGGGAGGCTGTGGTCGGGTGGGCTGAGAGGAGGTCACTGGCACCTGAGAGAACCTCTGGAGTGAACCTCTGGAGAGAACCTCTGATGCAGATGCTTGGTAAGTCTTGCTGTGTAGTGAGTAATGCAAACTCTCTGTCTTCCCTGGAAGTCTTTGGCAAAATTGACATTGCCTGCTGAAGCTTTGTGGCATTGAATTTGCTTTTGGAAAAAATGAATGCTGCTACAAAGAGGATAAGGAGTGAAAACATCCTACTCACGAGACAGCAGATGAAATTCAACTGTGAATATGAGATAAAGAAGAGAGGGTGAAATAAAACAAGAGTCTCATAGTCATATGGTGAAAGTGGGACAGGAACAAAGGAAAGAGATCCCTCTAAGTCAAAAGTGGGCGCACGGAAGGAAGAGGGACAGGTTGTTGCATAAAAGGTTTGGGAAATAAAAGATACATAAACCAATTTGGTTAAGGTCAGTGCTGTTCGAACTTGAGATACAACAAAAAACACTAACAGTGGAAGGGAATCTAGATTACTGCAGAGGATGTCTAAAGAAATGGGACTGAGCTGTGACTCTTAAGAAAGAAAGGCAGGCATGAAGGAAAACAAGCATGCTAGTTAGTTGAGGAATTCAGGAGCAAATGAAACTGGCAAAGCAGCTTTCTTCTCTTCCTCTACAGTGTTCTGTGCATACTGGGCAATCAAATCATTAAAAAAATTCTAAATTTTATGTATACACACACATATATATATAATAATCACTAACTCTATTCTAAAAACTGCATCTTTGGAAGGGCTGGTGAAATCACTCTTTTTAAAAAATTTTTTAATTTTTTTTTTGAGACAGAGTTTTGCTGTGTCACCCAGGCTGGAGTACAGTGGCACGATCTTGGCTCATTGAAACATTCACCTCCTGGGTTCAAGCAATTCTCCTGCTCCAGCCTCCCGAGTAGCTGGGATTACAGGCACCTGCCACCATGCCTGGCTAATTTTTGTGTTTTTAGTAGAGATGGGATTTCCCCATGTTGGCCAGGGTAACTCCTGACCTCAGGTGATCCACCCACCTCGGCCTCCCAAAGTGCTGGGATTACAGGTGTGAGCCACCATGCCTGACTGGAACCACCCTTGAACCATGTGTGCACCTGGGAGATTCTACCTGATAACTAGACTTATGGCTTGTGTGAGGCAAGAAGTAATTCAACGGTGTAATGGAGGCCAAAGAGATGACTTTCATTAACAACAAGAACACACTTACCTGTTTAAAATATTTTAATGAATACTGGTACATAGGATCTATTTCTGAGAGGCTTGCAATGACAAAGTAAATTACAGAGCCTTGAGTGGCCACTGGACGATACTTCTCACGAGCCACATTGATCATTTGCTCAGTGGACTCTGCTTCTTCCAGCCTGATTTTAATGGCACCAGAAGTGATCTGAATAAACATACAATAACAAATTCTTAGGGATCTGTTCCAGAAAAATAGTGGGACATCTGGAATGTATCCAGTTAGGTCTAGGGAAGAAACAAGGATAGAATGAGTTGGTGATTATAGTAAGGGGTCCCCAGGTGGAATGACTGAGTCTCAGAGTTCACTGACCTTCTGAATAAGCTGACCTTTCTTCCTTCCAGAGTTAGGAATAGGCAGAGGGCAGCAAGCAATACAAGTAGCTTTGAAAACATAGAAGGAGCACGTCTCTGAGACTCAATCTGAGTTACTTCTGCAATGCAAACACTATTGTAGCACTCTGAATTGCTCCCGAACTTCTTTGTGAGCAGTCCAGGGCTCGCACAATGAATGAAGGAATGAAAGGAGAAGGGATACCCAGGAAAATGCCCGAAAGATGGGACTAGAGAGTGGCTTGGAGGCAATGAGTGGTACCACATCCCTCCCTGGAATAACAAGGGTGACTAATATTCTTGTTCTTTACCTAGTATTCCCAGGTATAGACATATGGGATAGAAGCTGTTGTTTGTGGAGGATTATAACCCTAAGTGAGTTAGAGATGCTTTCAAGGTCTTTTGGCTTTCTGCATTTTGGGTTTGTGGGTCTGGGGAGCCCTCTGCCCAATGGACCTTCAAGATTCCCTTCTCTGTGTCTCTCAGTCTCTCTCTTTCTACTGCTGTCTGTCCCTGCCTCCCCTCCCTTCCCCCATTGTTTTCCAGAGGTGGATATCCTTAGGTTGGGAGATCCTTTTGTCTCTAGAAAGTCAAAGGGTCTAGAGCAGGGACCATGAAAAATCATCAAGGGAAGTGACTGCTCAGTATTTGCTCCATCAAAGCTAAAAGGAATCATCAAGTTCCTGTATAGACCAGTGCTTTTCAATGGACATAGAATGTGAGCCACATAATCATACATTTTCTAAATTTATTAAAAATAAAAAATAAGTGACATTAATTTTAATAATATATTTTTAATATACCCCAAATATTTTATCAACATATAATCCACGTGAAAGTTACTGAGATATTTTGTTTCTTTGGAATCTGTTGAAATCTGTTGTGTATTTTACACTACCAACACATCTTAATTCAGGTTAGCCATATTTGAAGTGCTCAACGGCCACCTATGGCTAGTGGCTACCTACCATAATAAAGAGTATAAGTCTAGACTGTTTACCCCAGCCCACCAGGAAAGGGAGGGGAAGGATTCAGTGCAGACACTGTTTCCAGGAATCAGAAAGTTCAAACTCTCCCTGTAATATCCCCTTAGGGAGCTGAAGGGGAAATAAAGGGCAGAGTTGAGTAGGAAACCCCTATCTTAATATGGGACTCAACTAAAGCTTTCAAATCCAAGTAGAAAAAAAAAAGTTGATATGGGAGCAGCTGGTGGATCGTGCAGGCCCACTAACAAATAATTCTTTATGTCTTAGGGAGCACAAGGCACTGATAATGTAGAACCCAGGGCTAAAGAGAAGGAAAGTGGATCATTTTCTTTTCTTTGCCAAAGAATATTAGAATACTATATGCCTCTGTTGAGTTTGGCAACTACTTGTAGACATTATGCCCTACAGACTTGAGGTTTCAGCCATGTTGAGAGAATATAAGACATATTTTTATGTAAGGATTCTGAGAGTTGAGAGGCATATAAACTGTAGCCAAGAAGTGGCAGGAAATGCAGCCAAGGATCAGTTTGATCCCTGCTCTATAGAAAGGATGACTCCAAGGCAGCTTCTTGCAAAACAAATAAGCCAGCTTATAGATAAAGATGGCAGTCATCGCATGTGTATCTACCTTTACTTCCTACTGAAGTTACATTAAAATTGTAGGAAAAGGCTTAAAAATGCAGAGTAAACCCATAAAGATAGGAAGAATGGGAGAGGAAATATCAATGAATTTTGGGAGCTCGAAAGCAGACAGAAGGGTGGCAATGACTTAGCACACCCATAAAATGGATTCCTACACTGGCAAAAGTGGAGAGCCACAGAACTCACTCAAATTTATTAAAAACATCAAAGGCTTAAGAATTAGTGCAAGAAGCACTCTTGGAAGTGGGAAGGGCTTAAAATAAGAATTGGTGGTAAGACTCCCTAGGTCATCTTCCTACGCCACCCACAGCCAGGGGTTTGTCCCTTTCTCACCCTGGCAGAAAAAATAGAAATTTCCTTTGGAGAAAGTAAGACAGAGGGATTTTTGATGGAAGGAAGGAACTAAAACAGAGTGACTGGGTGACTGTATGCACACTGAATGCTGAGATCCTAGCCCTTCTCCTCTCAGACCCCAAATCTTATAGCCAGATCTTCACCCTTAGCCAATGTTAACATTTAATGTTCAGCTATAATCAGGATATAACTACAGTGGGAGGCCAGAGGATGGGAAGGTGTGTGTGTGTGTGTGTTAGGGGTACAGATAACAGTTAAGATGCAAAATAAAAGTAGCTCCCTTGGCCGGCAGAGTGATTCATTCCTGTAATTCCAACACTTTGGGAGGCCAAGGCAGGGGGATTACTTGAGGCTAGGAGTTTAAGACTAGCCTGGGCAACATAGTGAGACACTGTCTCTACAAAAAACAAAAAATAAAAAAGTGAAAAATTAGTTGGGCATGGTGTTGTGCATTTGTGGTCCCAGATATTCAGGAGGCTGATGGAGGAGGATGGGTTGAGCCCAGGAGATAAAGGCTGAAGTGAGTCATGATCATGCCACTGCACTCCAGCCTGGGTGACAGAGCGATACCCTGTCTCAAAACAAAACAAAATAAAAAACAAAAAACAAAAAATCAAGAAAGCTGCCTCTGTGAAGGGAGGCATGGGTGGCTGGTGGGAAGAGAAGGCAGGGAATGCTATTTTTCATAATAAGCCTTGTAGAAATATTTCATTCTTTAAAGAGTTGGCATGTAAAACTTTGCTAAAATAAAACAAGTGGGTTAACAGACAACTGCCAGAAATAAAAATCCCAAGGAAGAATAAATGAGAGGAGGATAAAGAGACCTATGAACAGAAAAGCAAAAGGAGAGAGGAAGAAAACAAATTACTTGCTTATTACTGTTTTAATACTGCAATCTCAAGGGACTGTACAATACAAAGCAGTCAACCAGTTTTGATGTCAACAAAAGCAAAAAAGATAACCTATGTGCTTCTGGCTTAATAAAGTCAAGGGGATTTTTTTAGTAAATTATTTTGTTTCTCACAAGTGGATGAAAATCATTTTGTAAGCTGTGTTCTTAGTACACACTCCTTAAATGATGGTTTGAATCTGAGAAATAATTTACTGAAGAATTTTAAGTTTAAGGTAAAACTTCATCTTACTATCAACACGTTTTTGTTGAGTACCAATTGTGTGCAACCACCATGTGTAATCCTTGGAGAAGGAATATCAAAATGAACTATTCACAGATTCCCACTGCATGGAACTTAACAACCCAACAGAAGAGATAAGCCATGTAATTGGGTAACTGTGACATAGGATAAACAGTGACAAGTGCTGTAGTAGAGATTCAGATAAGACACTATAGAAGTTCTGAGGAGGAGGAAGTTATTTCCAACTGGGAATATCAGAGAGAGGCTTCCTGCAGGTGATGGCATTCATATGAAAGTTTGTTGTGCTTGTTCCTTTCAATTTATATCCTGTCCCAGTTCTTTACATTATGTGTTTTATTTAAGAAATGCAGACAAGACAAGAGGAGTGGTGGTCTACAGTTTCTCCAAGTTTCTGTGGTTGGCAAGGAGCCCTGACAGGCAGGCACCCGTCTGTGTGTCCATGGAAGCCCAGTGTGGCCCCCGTCTTGCTTTAAAAGCCCTTACAGGACCCTCAAAGGCTGTTATAACTTTTGAAGTAACACACTTTCCATAAATACTAAAAATATTTTACTTGCCTTTGAATCCTGCAGTGTGTCAATAAGTTCTTCATTGTCCAGAATATTTCCTTCAGAGGTAAAGAGCATTCTCAGGATTTTCTCTTCAATAGTTTTCAACTGGTTTTTATCAGTGTTGATCCTCACGATGAGCTTGATTCTTTGTTCTTCCAACTTGGGTTTTTCAAGTCGCACCACATCACTAAAACCAAAGTTTAGATACCTAAATTATGTCTCTGCCAGTGCCTCAAAGTTGTTTCTATTTTTCTTTCTCTGTTTGTAATTGTTCTTATTCTTTTTTTAATTTTTTTTATTTTTATTTTTATTTTTTTTTTGAGACGGAGTCTCGCTCTGCCGCCCAGGCTGCAGTGCAGTGGCGGGATCTCAGCTCACTGCAAGCTCCGCCTCCCGGGTTTACGCCATTCTCCTGCCTCAGCCTCCCGAGTAGCTGGGACTACAGGCGCCCGCCACGTCGCCCGGCTAGTTTTTTGTATTTTTTAGTAGAGACGGGGTTTCACCGTGTTAGCCAGGATGGTCTCGATCTCCTGACCTCGTGATACGCCCGTCTCGGCCTCCCAAAGTGCTGGGATTACAGGCTTGAGCCACCGCGCCCGGCCAATTGTTCTTATTCTTAATACTATTTAGCTGAGCATTAATGCTGATGGCCGAATCTGAATGCACACCATGTCTCTTTTGCTGGGTTTACACAGAAGCTTCTGACTCAACTACATGTCAATTCTGATCCTTTATCTTGTATTTTAGAGATGCACACTACTGAAGTTTCCATACCTTCTGCTCATCTCTTAGGAAGACCTGCTTAATACTTGATCTCTCTAATCATTCAATTTCTCTCTCTAACATTTGCTTGTGCTAAGAAGAAAACGGTGCCTGGAATATTTATGATGCCTTGAATAGTCTTTCTGTACCAACATGGGAGATTCTGAAATCACATCACCTCCATGAAATGATTTATGATTGCATATGAAAAAGGAGCCTTACCTCCAGCTTCACCCTTGTATAAACATGTGAGTTTATATCTCCCTTCACTTGTTCGTTCACAATTTGCTCCCAGTCTCCATTTGCAAGAGTTAATCTTTATTAAGCACTACTCAATGCAATGCACCCTGCTAAGAGTTTTATGTGGATTATCTATTAATCCTTTGAATGCCCCCATAAGGTGGGCACTGTGGTTATCACCCCCAGCTTGCAGATGAACAAACAGACTCTAGTGGGTCACTTCCGGAGATCACATGGCTATGAGAAGCTGGGCTTGTGCCTGGGTCTGCTGGCTCCAGCATGCACTGTTACTAGTATGCTGCCTCAAGTAACAACTCATTATTTACTTGTTATGTACATGCAGAATTCAGACACCCTGAAATTATTATATAAAGAATATTAAAAATCATAACCTCAAATTCAATTGTTTAAATAAGTTTTTCAGAAGACAGTAGTTTAAGGAATATTTTAAGATAAAGGTGAGCTCAGGAAACAGTTTGAGAGAAACATTAATCAAATTAGTCAAGTTAAGAATCAAAAAAGCCTGCCAAAAGTCTGCGAGGTGAGTTAGAGTTTCTGGAAATAGAAAGGAAGACAGAAGGAAGTGGACAGTCTGGGTGGCTGAATGGAATTCCTTGAAGTTGAAAAATGGCCTTGTGTTGCCTCAGAAGGACTAAGGCATTGTGGTTGGCATTCTCCAGGAGGCAGGGAGGTGAACTGTGGTGTTCAAAATTGAGAGGATCTGAGGAAAATTGCAATGAGCAATTGAGCACAATGAGTATCACTGCCTGTTCAGGAGCTCAGCAGAGCAGAGGGCAACTGAAATAGGTGACAGCCTGTCAGAACACAGGCAGACCCAGCTCCATCCTCACCCTGGCTGAGGGCTGTTAGCTTTCCTTTGCAATACCATAAATCTAGGAAAAATAGCAGGGAGATACTGCACCATGACTGAGTCCCAGCATTTCCTGTGTTCTTATCAGGGCACTTTTCCTTCTTGTCCCAGGCAGCCTAACATGCAGGGAGCTTAGTGACACAGCTGAGCTTAACTATGCACAGGAATAAACTGGTATGCAAAATGTTCAGCCAAGTCCTTACAATGTATTCATAAAATATGGTGAAATAACCTTTAATTGGAAAGAAGTTATCCTAGTGGAAGGTAAGCAAGTTAGCAGCTAGCAAAATAATTCCTAAAACAAGCTAGAGAAATAAGACTCAAGCTCATTAGTGACAACATGGGTAAGTCAGGATGATCTTGACTTGAATATAAGGGATAATTCTTTTGAACATGGGTCTAAATTATATGTTTCTCTATAGTGAATAAAAATACATATGTATGTATTCCTATATACATACATATGTGTATATATCTGTTGGCTAAATATATATTAATATAAAATTAATTTTGAATCAACATCAATGTTATTATTTTAATAAATATTTAAAAAATTTGTTTCCTGAACCTCTTGGCTAATTCTGATGATTAATATTAACAACTCATAATCCAATATTTGGGAAATAGGGATCTAATCACATACAGAATATACTAAGAATACATATACACACACACACATATATTTGAAGTGGACAGTTAAATACACAAAGAAACCACCTAAAGACCAGTGAAGCTGGAACAAATATGTTTGGAGAAGCTGCTTTTTCACAGGTATGGACCACTGCATTTCTAGGAACAACAGAAAGACTGACTTCGTTCACTTGCCCAAGATGGAAATCCTAGTGAAGGGAAGAGGCAGGGCTGGGCTGCCAGCCTGGTTCAAACAGTGGGGGTGGGGAATTAAGGGTCTATCCTTGACGTCCTTGAGAAGACGGCAGACAAGATCAGCTGTCTGAGCAGCTATGGAAATGGTAAAGAACTTGGCCACTTACTTGTGTTTTTTTTGATTAAGGTTTCATGTGTAGCGTTTTCACACAGCAGAAAATTTTCTTTGTCAATATTTCCTTTTTTTTTTTGAGACAGAGTCTGGCTCTGTCGCCCAGGCTGGAGTGCAGTGGCCAGATCTCAGCTCACTGCAAGCTCTGCCTCCCGGGTTTACGCCATTCTCCTGCCTCAGCCTCCCAAGTAGCTGGGACTACAGGCGCCCGCCACGACGCCTGGCTAGTTTTTTGTATTTTTTTTTAGTAGAGACGGGGTTTCAACGTGTTAGCCAGGATGGTCTCGATCTCCTGACCTCATGATCCGCCCATCTCGGCCTCCCAAAGTTCTGGGATTACAGGCTTGAGCCACCGCGCCCGGCCTTTTGTCAATATTTCTAAACAAAATATTTAGGAAACCCACGACACTCCCTTCCCTCCCCCCAACTCCCTGTTTTTTTTACCTTAACAACTGATCCTCCAGACCTGATTTTGTTACAGTGAAATTGATAATGGTAACTTTAATGCATACCTGGAAGAGAAGTACAGAGTGCATAAAAATGCTTAAGTGCAAACTAATAAAATACCTTTCTTTATTAGAACACGGCTCATTACTACCCAGGTGGATGTATCTCAGGTCTAATTGCACACACACCTATCCCCACACATACTTCAAGTGTAATGTCGCTTATAAAATCCTCATATTTTTTCGCTGCCAGTATGAGTAACAATCTTGTTCCTCAGACACCACAGTTATAGAATCCTAGATCGTGTTTTATGGAAAGGTGAGCCAGCGAAGGATTAAAAGCAGTATTTTGGAATTGATAGCTTGCGTTCAAATTTGAGCTGCACCCTTTAGTGACTGTGTCATCTTGGACGAGCCACTCATCTGTGCTGAGCTTTAGTTTCTGATATTTAAAAATTTGGATAATTATAGTGAAAACTCATAGGGTAGCTGTGAGAACTAAATGAGGTAATAAAATCACTTAGTTACTTATGACGCAATGTGTCTTTGCTTGAAAGAAGCTATTACTGATAATAAACAAAGTTTTATATATTTTGTCTAATAACATTTTAATGAAAAATTATGGCCGGGCGTGGTGGCTCAAGCCTGTAATCCCAGCACTTTGGGAGGCCAAGACGGGCGGATCACGAGGTCAGGAGATTGAGACCATCCTGGCGAACACGGTGAAACCCCATCTCTACTAAAAAATACAAAAAACTAGCTGGGTGAGGTGGCGGGCTCCTGTAGTCCCAGCTACTCGGGAGGCTGAGGCAGGAGAATGGTGTAAACCCGGGAGGCGGAGCTTGCAGTGAGCTGAGATCTGGCCACTGCACTCCAGCCTGGGCGACAGAGCAAGACTCCGTCTCAAAAAAAAAAAAAAAAAAAAAGGAAAATTATTACTATAATATATTCTGACATCACTCGATAAGTCAATAGCAAAAACCAGTAAGTATAACAAGGGTGTGTGAATGAACACATGGCATCATACTTCAAGGATTTTGCAATATGGTAAAATTACATATTGTAAGTTTGTAATCTTTATCTTATTACAAAATCCTTGAAGTAGGATTGATCTCTTTTTAGAGATGATTGACTTGAGGATCCTGGAAATGGGATAATTTGACCCCGTGACATAGCTAGGCTTGGGTCATGTGGGCAATACACCCTCTCAAAAGTTAAATAAGTGAGAAATCAAAGAGTGAAAGTTGGCACATTGGTCGCACTTCTTTTTTGGGGGCAGTATCCATCACCTCAAGCATTTATCATGTCTTTGAGTTAAAAACATTCTAATTATGCTCTGTTAGTTATTTTAAAATGTACAATACATTATTGTTGACTGTAGTCACCCTGTTGCACTATTATACACTAAATCTTATTTAGTCTATCTAACTATATTTTTGTCCCCATTAACTATCCCTACCTTCCTGCTCCCCTCCATTCTCCTTCCCAGCCTCTGGTAATGTTGGTCACTTGTCTAAACTCTGAAATGGGACTTGGGACATGAGCCCCGGTAGTGGCTGTGTAATTAAACTCCTTGAGGCTGACGAGGAAAATCCTAACTTAAACTTTCAATGATATTTCCCCATCTGATTCAAGAAGTGTGTCAATTTCATTCAACCTGAACACATCTGGTGAAGACAGATAGCTATGAGCAATTCAACAGTCAAAATGAAAGTGACACTCTTTGGAATGGTATATTTAAGGATATTTTTGGGAGGGTTGTGGTGGTAAGAAGTAAAGTTCTGAGGTCAAGTTCCTTTCCTAGGTAAGAGCCTGCAGAGTGCACAGATGTGCCAGGAGCTGGGGCAGCACCTGGGCATGTGAGGGGGGTTGTAAGGGGGGTTGTGGCCAGGGAGAGTCCCGTGGGAGATCTGTGGGAGGGGCAATGGAGCTCCAGCTGTCTTCATTTCTGTTGCAACTACCTTGGACACTGTAGTACTAGAGTAGGGGTTCTTCTACAGTCTTCTGAGTCTCAGGGACATATGTATGGAGTGGAGCTCACACAGCTCATCTCAAAGAATCTAAGAGCATGAGAAGGGGACAAGATACCCCCACCACCCATAACTCTAAGTGTAGACACTGGACCTCTAGATCATGATTCTCTAGTGTTGTCTTCTTCCTAGTTTTCAAATGGGTGACCTCTTTATTTGGGCACGTATGCTGTGGGCATTTGCACATTTAAATAATGACACCTCCTCCTCCCCCACACCCCAGCCCCATGGACTCCCAACTAAGCTCTGATTCATTTATTAGTCATAATAACAGGGACAAAAATAGTCTTTGCTGATGGAGGAAAGAGAGAGTTTAAAAGGGGGATGTCCTGTGTTTAGAAGGAGTGGCTGTGGACCAGAGGGAGATGGCGAGGGCACTGGAGAGGTGTGCAGTGGGGTGAGACAGAGCATCGGCCTGGGCCCCAGTGGGCAGGGGCTTGCAACCTAACTAGATGGTGATGACAAGGGTGATTGGAATCAGAATCAAAGCTCAGAAGAGAAGCAAGAATGGAGGATGGTGGAAGAAAGGGGAGTGTATAGAAGACAGGGGAGAATGGGGGAGAGCTTTCCCTTCGGGTGGGAGCCCATCAAACTTCAGAGATTCATTACACCATGATAATCCAGTTAAGTTGAGAATTCTAGATGAGTAGTTCATACCTCAGGCAGATAGTGGGGATTTGGCATTTTGGTTGTCATATAGAACCTAAAGTTTTTATCATAATCAATGTCTGAGTCTCCAAGACGGATGAGTAGTCGGCCACCACTGATAAAAATTTGTTTCAAAAGAATGGGTTCTAGAGCTGGATCCAAGGTTTCCTTAAGCTTAGAAATTAAAACAAAACAGGACAACACAAAAAGAAGCAATTAAAATAGATAGCATCAACTTCACAAAATTCCTTAGGCCTCAAAATGTACTGTGAATGAACAATTTTCCAGTGATCTGATGGATCTTTATTAACATCCTCACACTACCTCTAACAGTACCCATTTTCCAGTGAGCATTTTATTAGCAATCTAAGGAAATAAGAGCATCTGAAGGCAATATATCTATTTACATTAATCTTACACACTATTCATTTCCATGAGAAGAAGAGAGAAGCTGGGTAGATTAAATCATTGTGGGTTGGACTTCAACAGGCCCCACACAAATGAAGATCTGTTCAGTTTCATGGTTGTTTAAAACCAGGGATTGGCAAATGACAGCCTGTAGGCCAAATCTGGCCCCATGTGGCCATTTTTCTATGACTCTTGAGCTACAAATGGCTTTTACCTTTTTAAGGGTTGTAAAACATACAAACAAAAAAACACTAAACCAAAACAAAACAAAGAAGAATATGCACAGAGACTGCATGAGGCCTGCAAAACTGAAATATTTACTCCCTGGCTCTTTACAGAAAAAGTCTATGAACCCCTATTCTACATGACCATTATGCCTTTTTCCTCAAAGTGAATCTGACTGTTGGTAGGAATGTGGGCATGCAGACATTGCCCAGGGATCCCATCAGAAACATCTTTATGTCAGGACATATGTGATGGGGTCCCGTGGCCTGGGGCTTTCAAAATTTGACTGTCATCCATTGTAACACATCTATTTTACATTGTGACATGGTACCCACACATGTAAATTCTTCAAACAAAAGTTTATGAGATAACATTTACCTTTATTCAATATAATTTTGGGATTCAAAAAAACTCTATTTCATTTGAAAATGTTGATTGAGATGGTCGCAACTGATTTCATGCCCATGAATGGGTGGAGACAAAGTTTGAATATATCACCCTAGCAAAGTAGAAAGCAGCTAGGTGTATAATGCTGATGACCCCAAGGCACAGAGAGTGGGGAAGAACCAGTCAGAGTGTCCTGTTCCTGGCTGGGGCTCTGACAAGGGCCCATCCACTCTCCCAAGAGCAGTCCGCTACAGTTAAAACACTCTTCTGTCCAGAGGCAGAACATCACAGAAAACCTTTTGTCCGCTGCCATGAAAGAGGAAAGTCCCTCAGGATCTCGCATGTCATGAAGTAAACCTGAGTTCAGGAATCCAGTTTGGGGCTAAAATACCTGTGCCAAAGTTTTCTAGAGACTTCATTCTCTCCTGTGACTGGGATCCATTACAGAACCACCCTCGTGTTGGTCAAGGCCAAGCTTGGTCACACTGAGGCCCCTTGTGCTCTTTGTGGCTTGAGTGGGGAATAGTGTAACTTGCGGATTTCCTAGGCAGGCAAGGCTGCTTGGATAGTTTATGTAACCCTTCCATGCCTCAGTTTCCTCATTGACAAAATGGAATAACAATAGTAACTATCTTGTGATGGGGCAGTGAGGATTAATGAGTTAATATACATAAAATACTGAGAACAGAGTCTGGCATGGAGTGAACATGCAACAAATATTAGTTAATGCTAACATATTAATTATAATTCCTAGTCATCATGCAGGTGCTGCAGCTAAACTGCCCTGGTCCATGGTCTTTTTGAGCTTTCTTTCTTTCTGATGAAGCAGTGATACTTCTAGGCACGGTTAAACTGAGACTCAACTCACAGCCCATGTTTTTGCTCGCTCGTTCTTTTATTACTTATAGGAAAATAAACCATGATCATTAACCAATCTCTTTTGTGCCCAGGGCCTTTGTGCTGTTCCCTTTGCTTGGGAAGTCCTTCGCTCTAAGCCTGGCATATGGCTGAGCCCATCACATAGGTCACAGCTTAAATTACTCCCTTTACCCACATATCTAAATCAGACCAGCCTTGGTGGCCTACCCATTGGTGACTACCAGCCCCCTCTTTACTCTTTCAAATCTTTGATCACAAGTTTCTTCCCCTCCCTCTCTCTCATTTCTTCTCTCTTTCTTTCTCTGTTCACTGTCTCTGTCCCCACCTCGATTGTAAGCTATTGAGGACAGAAACCACATCCATATTTTTTGCCACTGGTTCTCAAATAATGTTTGAATGAGGGAACAATTTAAAAAACATCCATTCTTGCAATGATAGCCAAAGAAATGGAGCACCTAGACTCAACAAACAACACTGCCCTCCCTCCTCCTCCTCTTTTTTTTTTTTTAACAAAAGTTCATTCTTATCTAATTCACTCAATCCAATTCTGACTTACACCCAAGTAAAAAAATAATGTTTATACCCACTAGAATATTTTACTGGCTTCATATCATTAGTGTATGTACATAATCCTGACCGCACTACTGTTGTGAATTTTCAGGGCAGCTCACCATCAACGGCCATAATGAGGCCTGTGAAACAGCAGTGTCGGGAAACAGAGGCCAGCCCTCTTAACACTAAAACAATGTCTGAAAGTCAACAGGTCCTCCCTCCTACCCCTCTTGCAATGTGATAATGTATTGTTTAAGGAGAAGAGGAACCGGTTTGACCAATTTGAAAATGGAGTTGACTGGTGTCTTTAGCATGACAGGGATGTGGCCTATACAGGATTCCAGATATGATTTGAAAGTTGGGAACTAACATGAGAAAAAGAAGTGAAAATCAAACCTCTTCCAGTAAGACAGGTAAACCAAGTCGGATTGAATTCTTGAGTATTTGTAAGAAATTACTATCTGTAAGCTTAATGATTTTTAAACCACTTTTGCTTTCCTTGTTCCTTATCCAACGGTTTGCCTGTTTGGAAAAGCACAGAGCAGAACATTTGCTTCAGAGCATAATAAATGGCTAGAAAGCGAAAGCTTTAGAAGAAAGTGTGGAAATGTTATTCAATCTAGAAACAAATTGGAAATATATAAACTATACTGCCCTGCCTCCCGGCAATAAAGACATCTTTTAAGCCCAACGTTTGGGACTCTTCTTTTTGTTTAGATGTGGAAGAAATAAAGAAAAGAGTCATCTGGGAACAGAGATCATGCTTATGGTATTCAAGTTGGTCTCCCTTGCTTACACGGTGGCTCCCTCTTCCAAACCCTATTTAGTACAACTTGATCCATGAACTTAGGGAGTCAGAAAATGGGATGCTGTCAATTGTAAATTCCAGTCAGGCTTGCCCTAATATTCGATCATATCCTGACTTCAATCTCATTCCTCAGACCTTTTAGGAACAAGGACTACAGAAGAATGAAGATCTGTGGATTTCTGACCTCACAGAAAACAAAAAACAAATGGTCAGTCCCCTAAACAAAACCAATCAAAATCAAGCATGGGAGAACTTCAATTCTTTCTTTCTTACTTTCTCATCCACAAAATGAGGGAACTGGACTAGAGGACTTTAACACTCTCTTTTGGGTCTAAATCTCCACATACGTCAAATCTAAATCTCAAAGTACACTGAAGCCCACTTTTATATTTTTTAATAGCTAGCTCAACATTAAGCAGAACCAAAAGTCACTCTCTGAAGTATTTGCTACACACCTGATCTTGGGGATCAATCATCAAAGGCCATCGTCTGCCTTGAGTAACCAAAATGCCATTTTCTGTTGATATCAAGTCACGGGGCAGCCCATCAGTGTTCCACTGCCGTATCTCGTAGGGATCTCCAAGAATGTTAATGAGACTGAAGGAAGGATCGATTGGGATCTCCAGAGACTGACAGTCCTGGATCCAACACTCTATAAGCTGTAGAAGGAGGAAGCATTACTTGAGTAGAGCCAGGAAAACTCAGTAAATGAGGGCACATGCAAAATGTGGTGGGCAGCAGTAAGTCAGTGGCTCAAGAGCTAAACCCTCCCAGTCTCCACAGATGTGCTGGCATCAGAGCATGGGACACAGGAAGTAGACCAAAATCAGGAGGCCTAGGTACTTTATACCATTAGTTACATGTGACTTTGGAAACATCATTTCCTCTATTTGGACCTCAGTTATCTCACGTGTAAATGACTGGGTTGTCACAGTGGTTTTCAATCAGGTTTGTATTTTCCTTGTTGGGAGAGTCTGAAAGCACGTGGAGAAGTTTGGGGTTATCACAATGACTGAGGGTATACAAGCAGTCAGTAGATGAGGGAAAGGGATGTTGGCATATTACCTCCTTCAATGAGTGCACAATAGAGACCTGTCTGTCCCCAAAAAGCACAACTGGCCCCAGTGAGAAATATGGCACCCTAAGACCTGAGAGCTCCTGGAGAGTCTATATGAGGGTACTACATCAGGTTTTATAACTCAAGGACAAGGGTAAACATTTTTAGGAAGACATTTCAAAAAAATGACTGTAAAATTCTTTCAAATAATTTCATTTCCTGGAAAATGCATGTAGATGAAACTTTTATTCTCTGATAAATAAGAGGCCGGTCTTTCTTTTTTTTCTCCCTCCCTCTCGTCCTTCCTTCGTTCCCTCCCTCCCTCCTTTCTCTCTCTCTCTCTCTTTCTTTCTTTCACAGAGTTTTGCTCTTGTTGCCCAGGCTGGAGTGCAATGGCGCCATCTCCACTCACTGCAACTTCCGTTTCCTGGGTTCAAGCAATTCTCTAGCCTCAGCCTACCGAGTAGCTGGGATCACAGGCACCCGCCCCTTTGCCTGGCTAATTTTTGTATTTTTTTTTTTTTTTTTAGTACAGACGAGGTTTAACAGTGTTGGCCAGGCTGCTCTTGAATTCCTGACCTCAGGTGATCCACCCGCCTCGGCTTCCCAAAGTGCCGGGATTATAGGCGTGAGCCACCACACCCGGCTGAGGCTTTCTTTCGTATAAAGATAAAAGCCCAAGGAAGCACAGATTCCTCCTGGTCCTGCCTGCTCCTTTCTGTTGACTGGCCCTCTGTTGCAGTTTCACCAATTGAGAACATCTCATCCAGGCTGGCTTTACGTGCCACTTCTGATCATAAGGGTAGGGGACTCACTGTCTCTTTTCCTTCCCCCAGGTTTTTGAGCTGTGTAAATGATGAATAGCTTTCTAAGACAGGAGAAGGAAGGGGAGGAACGTGTTAAGGAAAGCCTAGGGGTAGACCATCACTGGCTGATGGGGGAGTGAAGGACTGTGAAATATATAAGGAAATTCTACCATGAAGAACCTCTACAGGGTAGAGCCTCCATCTGAACTCAGAAAAATGAACCACCCCTGGCTCCAGTTTCAGCTGCTTCTTATCCCTCCTTACAGAAAGCAGGGTTACTCACTGACTGCCTGTACTGGGCTGTGAAAGCCCCATAGTAGGCCACACAAGCTGCTGCTATGAACACGTTCCCAGTGATATTTGAGATTTCTTCCTCAAACTTCTGTATGCTTTCTTCCCATCGAACCTGCTCATCTTCCAATGCTGCCGTCAGCTTTCCAGCACGTACTAGACGTGCTTTTGTCAGGGCCATAGTCTTTGCTAGAAAAATTTTAAGAAAATCAGATTATACTATTCAATATTTTCATAAAGTATTAAAAGCTTATTTACCTGTTTCTTTTTAGAGCAGAACAGCATTATTTAACTAATGATGTCAATACATCTCTATGAAACCTTACACCAATTCAGCATTCATTCCCATTTCAGAATCAAGTCTAAGTTTGCCTTTTCCATATCGAGAACTCTGAAGACAGTGTTTTCTGTATTCTTGTAGTATTTAGTTTCCGGATCAAATTCACATACTGTTTTGTGTTTTAATGTAACATGCTCCAGTAAGGCTTGTTCAGGTACAGGATGTTAAATATATAAAACACATGAGTTCTTATTTGATCCTAGAAGGCTAATGAAAATACATTCTATACATTGGATAAAAGCTAAAACCTGATTCCCAAAAAATTCTTCCTACTTCTGAAAATCAGGCATTTCCTGGCCAATGTAAATTTTATGAGTTACTTACCCAGGCTTTCTTTTTCATTTACACCTTTGTCATACTCATCTTGTAAGGCCCGTATTTGATCTTCTACTTGTCTTAGTAATGTCTGCTTTTCTCTCAGGGTAGCCATGGTAATGTCAAGTTCAGCCTAATAAAATCAAGCAACTGTTTAAGAACAGGCCCAAAAAGAAGGCTGAATTTGCCCATTAATAATACAGATCTAAAAAAATTTTTATATATGTTCCTCTTTTCATGCCCAAAGACTTTGATGTGATATATAAAGTTAAAACAAATATGAATTAGAGTAAAATACAAGAACAGAAGTAAATGAAACAAAACAAAATCAATAATAAAGCCCAACAAAATAAATCATAATAGAAAAACAGGTATACTGAGCATTTGGGATGAATTAGGTATCATAATGGATTATTAATTTTAAATGATGCAACAAATTAAATATTCATGCCATAGTGGAAACTAATATTTCCTAAGTAGTTCTCCACATGAGAGGTCTGCAAACTATGGCCTGCAGGTCAAATCTAGCCTGCTGCCTGTTTTTGTACAGTCTGCAAGCTAAGAATGGTTTTTACATTTTTAAATAATTAGAAAAAAATCTTTAAAAGAATAATATTTAATGAACTGTGATAATTGTGTGAAATTTGAACTCCAGTGTCAATAAATAAAGTTATATTGGAACATAGTCACGCTTATTCATCTATGTATTGTCAATGACTATCTCTGCGCTGCAACAGCAGGCTTTGAGTGCTTGCCGCAAAGACCATATAGTCTGCAATGCATAAAATATTGGTTCTTTGGGTCTTTATAGAAAAAGTTTGCCAACCCCTGCTCTATAGCCATAGTTCTTTCAGTAAGCTGCTCCACTAAATGATCATTCTTTTTTCTTCTTGGGAAGATGAAGGGCCTCACATCCAATGACAGGGTTAAAGGTGGTTCTAAAACCTCAGATGACACCATCAAGCATGGAAGTATTTAGCAAACAGAAATACAGACCAGCAGATGCTTGAGCTAAAAAGTACCTTAAAAATAACAGATTAATTCCCTTTTTTTCAGATGAATATACTGAGGAACTCATGTTCCTCCTATGCTGAAAGAAGGCTGATTTCAGAGGCAATTTCTGAAAAACAATTGCTAGCTCTTGTTTAAAACAAAAGCTAATTTCCAAGAGCTTTGTCACTGTCTATATTGCGTAGGACCATAGTAACATTATACAGAGAACTTGAATGATTGGCGATCATGGCCTTCAATTCTACAAAATATCACATTACAGAAAATGTACCTGTGCGGCACGGAGCTTTTGTCTTTTTGGTTCAACGACCTTGACCACTTGAGAGTACAAATCCATAGCTCTTACCCACATGCACATAGATTTACATGCTTTGGACACTTTCTCCACTTTTTCAGGCACAAAATCAGGATTATTAATATACTTTTGAAGCTTTGCCAATATCTGAGGCTTTATGTTCTCCTTATCATATTCTAAAAGCCTTTTTAGAAAGTTAGAGTCACCAAGAAGTTGCTTTGCTGATGCCCAATCAGGCCTGAAAGACAGACATGATATATTAATAGCACTGAAATGAAGCAATGTAAGAACAAAAGAAATGTATTTCTTTGAAAACATTATGATATTATCCCAATAAGCGGGTAATTTTAATCTCGGTACTGTAATTCTAGTAATTGGTAGTTAGGTGCACCACAATTAATTCATGGGGCGAAAAGAAAATGGGTGACTAAGGTTCCATGCAACCCAGCTTTGGTAGAGAAAGAATTACAAAATCGTAGTTTTAGAAATGTAAGGCATTATAGAAACAATAGTTTTATTTTTAAAATGCCGCAGGCACTCACATTTTACGTCCTTTGTCATAGTTCCCACCCTTAAAATCACCTGCCAGGACACTGCAATTGCTTTCTAACTGGGCTTAACGTCTCTTTGAACTTTGCTCTTCTGAACTTTTGCCAGATTGATCTTTCTACCATGAAAATCTGATTAGATAAAAAACGTTCAACGATTCTCAGTCCCAACAGCTCTCTCTCTGTGCTCTGCAGAGCTCTCTGGGCCCTACCGAGGTACCAGTTTAAGGGTCAGTGGGAACTTCTCCACCCTGTCTCCTGGAGGCCTGGTGGTGATGTGGTGCTCTGAGCCCTTTGCCCAGTTTTACATAGAAAGATTCATTACAACATAATTTTATTGAAAAAAAGTTTGTATCGCTAAAGAAAGTTTGAAAACTACGTATCTCCAAGATGAAATCTGAAGTGTTTAGTGCAGCATTCAAGACCTTTCAGGATGTAATCACTGGTCTCCTGCCCAGCCCCATCCCATTCCAAGAACATCAAAGCTCATTCCTGAGCTTGCCTATGGTCCCACTATCCAACTGAGCATTGTTTTCCAAGAAACCTGCTTGCACATCCCCAGCTGGACTTAGGCACTGTTTGCTCAGCACTCCCAATACTATACAACTCTCACGTTGTAATGAAATTATTAGTTTTCATGTCTGCTTCCCACTAGCCTGTGTATATCTTGTAGAGAAAAACATATCTTCCACCATCTAGTACAAAATAGATGTTGGGGAAGAAAATGTTCCTTGAATCAATTTGTTGAATGACCAGTTGAAGCAATGAGAAGGTGGAGAAGGGAATGAATATATAAATTACCATGGAGGAAAACAGTAAAGAACTCTTACTAGGTATCATGGCAATATGTGATTCTGAATTACTCACTTGGCATTCAAGAGAATGGAGATTGCTTCCATTACTGTCATGACCAAAGCTGGGGGCTTTGTAAAAACTCTGATTTCAGATATATCTGCCTTATCTAAGGAATCCAGTGCTTTGTTGGCAGCATCCAGTGCAAGTAGTGCCTCGTCAAGATCTCTTTGAGCATCATCAGCTATTGCTTGGGTTTCTTCAGCTTTGACTTTTGCTGTTGCTTCGTCCTCCTGCACAGTGTTACGGACCTAACCATTGAAACATGACTGCTTAAGTGGCCTCATTATTTGAATTTTAATGTTTAAAACAAAGTCAATAATAATGAATCATATTTGTCCTTTGGATTAGAGTAATGATGAAAGGCTATTAGCTAGATTGCATTTTATGCTCTCCTTTGTCCATCTATGTCATGCCAATAGCATAATGAATATAAACTTATAACAAACAGTTCCATCTTAGGAGAGACGCAGTTGCTTTACATTTGTAGGTGGTGCTTTTCTCAAAATTCTCTGTCCCATTCATTGGGCTGCATTAATTCTTGGGGACAGAGCCAAACTGATTTAGTAAAGGGAGATTGTTTACAACTTAAAAGCATTTCTAATTGCTAAAAAAAAAAAAAAACTTTGCTAAATCTATCATTTAATTATTTTAATAATATATATAATTACAAATCCAATCGTGTCTCACTGTATATAAGTAATCAGTTGCTGACTAAAGCCTTTTCCACATTCTCAGGAACTGCAGCATACCTGATCGGCACTTTCTTGATCCACTGCCAATTTTTCCATCAGGGCTTCAACATCTTGTGATTTTATTAAAAGTACGGGCTCTAAAGCTGAAAGATCTAATTTCATTTTATCTACTAGTATGTTTGTTTCTAGTAGCTTGGTGAGACCATTCTTCACCCGATCTTGTGCCTAAGTGACAATGAAAATTTCTATTATAATGAGTATTATAACTCTAAGTTTACTGGTATCAAACACGTATTACTCATGTATTAGACTTTTACATCTACAGAATTGGTAAATCAGTTTGTAATAATTCAGGTTGTGAACATATTACAAACTGGGAAATGTTCAGGTAATGGAACTCTAGAAATGGCCATGACATTCATCACAGTTGTTTGGATCCATGCCCTCTGGCCACAGCAGTGGGACGTCACTGGGCTGTGGCTCACTGACAGTGAGGACCACATGGTACTGGTTTTATTCCCTGTGGTAGCATGTTGAATGAGTGAGAACCACATGGTACTGCTGTTTTTATTCTCCGTGGTAGCATGTTGAATGAGTGAGGAACAGGTCCAGATGTGAATCCCTGGAGGTTGCAGCTCTGGAAGCTTGTTTGCTCTGGCTAGCAGGGCTGAGGACCCCTAGGGAGATGAGGTCCAGAGGGTCTAGCTCTGGCTGCTGGATTTGAACCCACTTCCCTGTGGTAGAAAACTCTTGACCATGATCAAAGGGGTGGTATCTGGTAAAGGAAACACCTGGGAAGAACTGCTTTTCTAAAGTGAGTCAGAAAGCTTGGCTCATGGCCAGGTGTGGTGGCTCATGCCTGTAATCCCAGCACTTTGGGAGGTTGAGGTGGGCGGATCATGAGGTCAGGAGATGAAGACCATTCTGGCTATGGCGAAACCCCATCTCTACTAAAAATACCAAAAATTAGCCGGCGTGGTGGCGGGTGCCTATAGTCCCAGCTACTTGGGAGGCTGACGCAGAAGAATGGCACAAACCCGGGAGGCAGAGGTTGCAGTGAGCTGAGATAGTGCCACTGCACTTCAGCCTGGGCGACAGAGCGAGACTCCATCTCAAAAAAAAAAAAAAAAAAAAAGAACACTTGGTTAAAATGGGCAGATTTCAAAATATTGGTCAAGTTATTTCACAAGGCAGGCATTTTACCAGGTAAAATCCTCCAAAAAATTTAAATATCTATATTGTAAGTGCTTCCCTTTTTGGTGTGTTTAAAATGTAGAAAATTGTAGGTCGTATTAATATCCTGATGATGATGATGATGGCAGCTTCTATTTTCTGAGCACTTTATATGTGTCAGATCATAGTTTCAGGAATTCACTAACAGTGTCTTAAATTCCACGACAAGCCAACAGGTAGACACAGATTTTTGTTTAGCCTTATTTTCTACTAAGGCTTAGAGAAATGACTAATGTGCTCAAAGTTGCACAGCCAGAGGCAGAACACAGGCTGTACATAGTTTGGCTGATACCACTGGCACATGTTCTTTAAAACACCATCTGTATTGCTTAACAAAATGTTTTCCTCTGTATTAAATACCACAGAGATGACAAGTTCACTGCATAACTTTGATGGTCTTGTGATGCCCATATCATTCTACTGAGTAAGGATACTTGCATAAATGACAGAAGGAATATATATATATATATATATATATATATATATATATATACATACATACATACACACACACAATTCTTGAGAAAGGAGAAGGCCCTCAGACCGACAGCAGGAAACCCTTTTTGGTCATATTTTAGGTTGTCAGGGGCACATGTCAGGATGGAGAAAGCCTGATATGGTTTGGATCTGTGCCCCACCCAAATCTTATGTTGAAATGTAATCTCCAATGCTGGAGGTGGGTCCTGGTGGGAGGTAATTGGATCGTGGGTGCAGTTTCTCATGGTTTACCACCATCCCCCCTTTGGTGCTGTCATCACGATAGTGAGTTCTTGTGAGATCTGGTT
The DNA here is from genome assembly GCF_001698545.2 of Rhinopithecus bieti. Lineage (NCBI taxonomy): Eukaryota > Metazoa > Chordata > Mammalia > Primates > Cercopithecidae > Rhinopithecus > Rhinopithecus bieti. The sequence continues at coordinate 623,320 of NW_016810852.1, forward strand.
GTTTAAAAGTTTGTGGCACCACCCCCCTCTCTCTCTTGCTCCTGCTCTTGCCACATAAAATGTGCCTGTTTCCTCTTCACCTTCTGCCATGATTGAAAGTTTCCTGAGGCCTCCCCAAAAGCTGAGCAGATGCCAGCATTATGCTTCCTGTACAACCTGTGAGCCAATTATATCTCTTTTCTTATAAATTACCCAGTCTCAGGTATTTCTTTATACCAGTGTGAGAATGGACTAATACAGGGCCCTGACAGGTAAGACAGTGCATAGAGTTTCCACGCATTCTCAAAGTTCCGAGTTCAAGGAAAACAATATTTTCATGGACAATATTGAACCTACTGAAATAATCTGCTTCCTTTTTTCAGACAGCATAGACAGGTAAAGATTGATAAGCTCCAGGTAGGAGGTGGGTGTTGTGTAGTACCGCCTGCGCAGCTCATTGTAATAGCGCTCTGCCATGCTGGAGACACTCAGGTGAACGTTCACGCACATCAAGGGAAGCTTTTCTTTCAGATCCTCATTTCCAGTATTGACTTGTGAGAAAAATGTCTGTGACACAGAAAGAAGTGCTTCTCTGGGCCACTGTGAATCAAGGAAAAATCTAGAAAATCTATTGTGTCATTTCAATAACATAGTTTAATACCAAGAAAAACATATTTCTCAGGAACTCCTCCTTGCCCAGTCCCCTCTTCACCTAGTTAACTCCTACTCATGTCCATGGTGCTTAATGAACTGAAGGGCTCTGTCCATCTGAGGGGTGCCTGGGTCTGCATTTACTGACCAGTATGTCTCCACATTATCATGCACAACAGAAGTTGTTCAATAAATATTTGTTGACTGAATGAATTAATGATTGGGTGTTTCTAGTATTCCATAAATAAATCATATATGTTATAGGGACCTTATGCTCTCACTCCGTTTGTTACATAGTTGGGACCTCACGTCCATCATTATATTACTGTCCTGCACACCTCAACTCCTTTGCTCCTCTCTTGCTTCTTTGAACTCACCTGAGCATTGGTCAAATGCAACTCTCTTACTCCATGCCTGCAACTGTGCAGCCGAGCATGGCTGGAGAAAAATGCACAACCTTGCCGATTAGTATCACTTTAAATTTATGATAATTAGCTCTTAGTGCAGCCCAGAAATGCTTCTACCTTTTTTAATACATCAGTTTTGTGCTCTCCTGAGTATTTCACACCCGATTCTACTTCCTTAAACTGCTAACACTTAGTCTTTCTTCTTCACTCTCAGCTGATGACCTCACTACCCATATCACTAAAAAATAACAGCAATGAAAACAGAACTTCAATGAGCTCTTATCCCCACATCTTCCCACTACCTGCATCTGTGCTCATACATTTTGCCTCCCCACTTGTTACTCAGGGGTAGGCTGTGGATGCTCCCTGACCAAGTCAGCCCCTTCTTTGAGGACTCATTCTCATCCCTTCTTGCTTAATCAAGGTCACTGGTCCCACAGTGCTTAACTCGGTATGCTGCATCATCAACATATTTATCTTTTCTGGATCATTTACATCAGTACACATGCATGCCGCTTGTGTTTCACATTTAAAAATACTTCTCTCTTGACCTCACACGTCCCCTAGCTCTTGCCCCATCTCTCTGCTTTCCTTTGGGGCAAAACTCGAAAGTGTTGCCTATAATCATTGACTCAGATTTCTCTCCCCTCTTCTCTCTTGAACCCTTTCCCCCACCGTCCATTGAAACAGATTTTGTGAAGATTGCTGATAACTTCCACATTGCTAAATTTAATGGTCTCCTCTTCCTTTACAAATTCTGTTTTGTCTTTGTTCTATGATTGCCACGGTCATTCCCTACATGAATAAATTCCTAGTAGGCTTTAAAGCTAATACAAGTACCCATGAGTTACTCTTGGACAATGTGTTAACCCCTTTAAAGTCAAGCAAGTCCAACTTCTCAAACAGATATCCTGGGATGTCACCAACCTGCTCAAACCAGTCAATGGTGCAGCAGTTCACAAGCGATGGAAACATCCTGCACCGGGACCGAAAGGCCTCCCCAACTGGGCTCATGCAGAGAACAATGTGCAGCTTCTGACGCACTCTGCTGATAAAGTATTGAAACACCTGACAAAAAGAAAGATATTTTTTCAATTTAAAATAATGATTAAGCAACAATGAAAATCAGTGTTGGCCAATGCACCTGAGGCTCCCAATATCAAATATAAAATGTCAGTATAGTAGACATGTAAATTTTCTTATTCAACATTCACTCCAACCTCTTTCTCTCACACAGTCTGGAAAGATTAAAAATGTCGTTTTGCAAACTCCATCGCAGCTAGGGTTCTGGATGTGATTTAGGTCCCTTTCACCCGTGTACTTGAGGAGATCATTTGAATAAAGGGCCATTCATACAAGGTTTTGCTGTGGGGCAGAGGACATCTGGGAGAGAGGGCCAGGGTGCTGCACAGCATCAGGTTTTACAAGTGCAGAGTCTGGCAGAAGTCGCATGGTATGGGAGGTTTTTTTTCTTTTTCAACTTTTATTTTAGATTCTGGGGGTACATGTGCAGGTTTGTTACAAAGGTATAACGAATGATTCTGGGGTTTGGAGTGTGACTGATCTTGTCACCCAGGTTTTCAACCCCTTTCATCCCTCCCTCCCTCCCTGCTCTTTTATTCTGCGGTGTCTATTGTTCCCATCTTTATGTCCATGTTACCCAATGTTTAGCTGTAAGTGGGAACAGGTGGTATTTGGTTTTCTGTTTCTGCACTATTTGCTTATGATAATGACCTCCAGCTGCATCCATGTTACTGTAAAGGACACGATTTCATTCCTTTTTACGGCCATGTAGTTTTCCATGGTATACACATGTCACATTTTCTTTATCTAATCCATCATTGATGGGCACCTGAGTTGGTTCCATGTCTTTGCTGTTGTGAATAGTGCTGCAGTGAACATACAGGTGCATATGTCTTTTTGGTAGAATGATTTATTTTCCTTTGGGTATATACCAGTAATGGGATTGCTGGATCAAATGGTAGTTCAATTCTTAGTTCTTCGAGAAACTATCCTGGAGCTACTATCTCTGGAAGTGGCTCCTGATTTCAGCTGCTTCCTGATGTGATGGAGGACACATGGCTCTGGAGCTGACAGTTGACACAGAGGCACACTGACTGGTTTAGTGGCTCCCTGCTTCAGCAGGAATGGTTGTGGCAGAGGCAGCTACCTCCTTGACCATTGACTTCTACAGTGTACATTTTATATTCATTCCAAGGAGTTCAGTCTGGAGTTTCTTTCTTTGGCCCTTCCAATGATTCTGTATCCCTTTAATAAATCCCTTCCTGCTTACATTAGCAGAAGTAGACTTGCATCTGTACCTATAATCTCCGACCTAGCAGGAGAGACAATTCCCACAAAGGGAAACAGTAAAGATATAAGAAAGAACAGCCAGAAAGTTAAAGAAGGTGCAGAAACCAGGAAAAATGCTGGGGTGAGCAAGTAACGGTGTATGGGATCTAGCATGGTGTTGGAGAATGGAAGCGTGCAGCAGCCACTGTTCCTGAGAGAGTGAGAGAAAACACATTCCTGCTTTGTTGTGTTGTAACATTGCTGCTAGGCAAGGGCATCAACAATACTAGACCTAAGCCTTCAGCTCTCCACAGGAGGATGCTGCAGTGTGCGAAATAAACTGGTGCTTAAAGAGGAATAAGAGAGGCTGGCCAGCTTGGACAAGACTATGACCTCCGTGGGACAGTGGGATTTCTGTTTTCTGCTTCCCACAGAACTTTCTGGAAGTCTGGTGCACCAATGCTTTAAACACCGAAAATAAAATACATAGAACACAAAGGAAACCAATTATATTGAAAAATATTCTATTCATGGACCCCTTCAGGGGATCAGTGAATGGTTAAATAAAAGGTGAAGAAACCTTTTTGTGATAAAGCCACATAACTACTCTGGCATGTCCTACCTCATCTCTGTTCCCCTCGGAAATTCCTACTTCTTTTGCTCTTGGTCTGGTGGCCGCTAAAACCTGCTCCAGTTCATCCTTTTCAAATAAATTAGGCACTTCACCTGAGTTCAGGATGTTATTTATATCTTCTAGGAACTCCTCCACTACAATCTGTAGAAGAAGGCAGTGATCATTACAACTTGCTCAATCATTTTCCGTTTATTACTAAGCAAATATTTATTCTAAAATTCACAGGAATCGATTGTATCTTTAAGAGAATATAATCTTAAAAATTACACGGAACCCTGAAGTTCTAACATAGTAAGTGCACTGATTTTTCATTTTTCCTTTGTGTTTTGTTTCTTAGCATGCATTCCCATTTTACCTGGGTCAAGTCATATGTGCAAGTATTTTATATTCTGCCTCCTTCAGTTACCATTTTATCATTAATACTAACCCATAGTTCTGTAATGTACTCATCATATTTATCACAAATATGGAAGCAGAATGCACCATTGAGCTGATGCACTATACATTTACATGGACAGAGATAGCTTACACTCTTGTTTATAAGAACAATTTTAGGCATATAGCTTTTCTCCTTAGTTGGATTATTTTCTTGAAACAAATTCCCAGGAGTGAGATTACCAATTAAATGCATAAATATTTTCTGGATTTTGAAGATTTTACTATTTCTCATTCAATTCCAGTGTGACTTCATCGATTTTAACCTTTATTTTGTTAATTTGGAAGGTATAATAAATGCTTTCTTTTGGAGAATTTAGTTTGGATGTTTTTGATTATTGGCAAGGGAAAATATTATCCCATATTTATTACTGTCCATTAAAAAATTGACCTAAACTTTGCAACCATCTGCATCTTGGAGTTTTCTTTCAAATTTGTATGAGTAATTTACATATTTTGAAATAGACTTTTTGTCTCTCAACATTGGTGCATATTTAAAAGTAATCTCTCACCCTTTATTTCAGCTAACTTTTTAGTTATATAGAAGTTTGAGTACTATACATTTAACTATGACAAGATATCTGTTATTTTATTTTCTTCATTTGAAACTTTTTGCTTTTCTTAATGAACTTGGTATAATTGTGTCTGTCAATTTTCCCCAAGAATAAACAGTCGTTTTCTCTGTTCTAATTTACTTCTGCTGTTATCTTGTTTCGTTTTCTTATGTGTCTTGTGACATTTTTCCCTCCTAAAGTTTTAAGTAAACTAATTTGTGTAGCTTCTAATTTTGATTCAGATCTATAAATGTAAATTTGAGAACTGTTGGGTTGTATTCCATAGATTTTATTTATATTAAGTTCATTTTCTTAGTCTCTAAGAGATTTTGACTTTCTTGATTTTATATGAATATTTTAAAGTCCTAAGACACATCATTAATTTCTCCTTTGATTAAAGCATGGGCAAAGAATGAGTACGGCTTATGCTTTTCACAATTTAATAAAAATTTCTTTAAATCTAGTATGTGATTAAGTTTTATAAACATTCAGTAGTAGAAAATATTTGCTTTCTCTGTAAAATATGAAATATAGTATATAGCTATTAATTGTAGCTTAGAAATTACATTAGGCAAAATATCTAATCATACTTATTTCTACTTTGTATTTGTTAGTTACAACCAATTAAACTCTATTTTTAACATCTTGCTTCTCTCAATTTCTTCTCACACTTGTAATGTTTTGTGTATATATATAAGTTCCTGTATAGACACATGCACTTTTCTTTTTGTTACGTTTACTCTTCATTACTGCAGAACATTTGAGATTGATTGGGGCTTTCAACAGAATGCAATAACTTTTTGTCTAAAGAGAAGCAACACAATATGATTTGATCTTTGGAGCTTTAATACTTGGAGACTTTTTACATAACTTGTTTGATTTTTTAAAGCAATGTTAAAACACTATCAGAAATATCTTAATTTTAGGATAATTAGAAACTACAGATAAGCAAAACTAAGAAAATAAAAATCACTCACAATCCCATGATTCAAATGTTTTCTCTTTGTACATGGGGCATACATGTCTAGATATACATTAAAATTTGTATGTTTCTATAATTTTAAAGTTTTTACATAGTGCTCTAGTATATGGTTATATCAGATATTATGTATATGACTTTCTCTCAGTGGACATTAATACTCTCTCAGGTTATTATTTAAAAATGTTACAGTAGATATTCTCATAAGTGCAACTGTATGTAGCTTTGATTATAATGTAAAAGAAATGTAAAGGCTTTACCTACATATTGCCAACTACTTTCCAGAAAGATTTTGCTAATTTATAATCTCCCAGTGAAGAATAAACAGGCCTATTATTCCCACACCTCTGCCAACACTGTATATTATAATTTTTAACCTTTATCAACTTGCAAGGCCAAGTCACTGACATTTTTATTTATTACAATTCCCTTCATTAATGGTGAGGTTGACAATTTCTTCAGGTGTTTAAAGCCCTTTGTTTTCTGGAACTGTGTATTCACATTCTACCACATTTTTTCTATTTCTTCTATAGATGTGCTTGACTTTTCCTTTTTCATTTGTAATAAGTATTTTTATAATAGGATACAAACTCATTGTATGTCATTGATATTAAAATAGTTTTCCAATTATTTGGTTGTATTTAATTCTGCTTACAATATTTTTTTTAAAAGGTATGCATCGACTCTATCACGTTTTTATTCCTTGGCTAATTTCTAGACAGATTTATTTTCTCTAAAGAGAAAATATCCAGGAATAATCAATGTAGAAAGTCCTCTGCTATAGAATTAATTCGAGATCAGTTAAATTAGCTGTCATAGATATAGATGTAATCCTACTTCAATTTTAAAGGTAATTTAACCCAGAAGATAGCCCTTCGTTTTTCCTTTCTGTAAGTAAAGGCATGTTTCCCTAATTGAATTTTTGGTAAATTATTTTCTTATATGCACTTTTATACAGTTTATTACCTTCTGTTATCTTTGCCGTATCCCTCAAAGAAAAGTTAAAAACTTACTTCCTTGACCTTTGATCAAATTTAATTACTAAGAATTTAAAGAAGGGAAACAATATTTGGTAAAATAAATAAAAATGCATTATAAAAGTCTTTTACAAGCTGCGGGAAATGTGTTATCAAAGGGAGCAATCCCTTGAACTTCATCCTACAAACTGTTCAAAGCACACACCCGATTGTAACACCCATACATTTCCTGTTCTTACCCATGGGCTATTTAAACACACACCTGGGTGTCGGTGAAAAGGAAAACCATATTCTTGTCTTCTACACCAGCCATTTTGTACAACTTCCTCAGGTCTTCATGAAAACTATCATAATTATACCCCTGGCTGAGTTCAATCTGTAAACATTTGTAACCGCATATATGAGCTGCAAGTCTCGTGAGTGACTGCTTTCCTGTGCCTCCTACTCCGACAAGCAGGGCATTGCCTCTTTCTTGACGTATCATCCGAGCAATCCTGCAAACATCAGAGCAGAGAAAGGTTTATTTCAAGTTCACAGACATGGCTCCTGCTCGGAGAGCCTGCCCCAGAACTGAAGGCTGGTAGCCAGTGGAGTCTCCTCCCGGGGCAGGATGCTGCAAGGGAAGAGCAGGCTGCATCTGAGGCCAGGGTTTGGTGAACAGCACTGCTTGGCTTTTCTCTTTTCCATCCTTTCCCTCATTCCTAACAGGCTGTTCAGTCTCGGCCCTAGTCGTACAAATTTACAATAAAGTAAAATCTCTTTTCCCTGAAGTCTGAAGGACTTTGTTGGAGACCCTACTCGATCTAGGCCACAACTTATATTGTCAATTGGCAAGCCCAGGTTTCCATTTATAAGAATGAGCAAGCAGAAAAAAATCACTAAACCTAGAAAAAGACACCATAGTGCAGAAGGAGAGATCAACAGAACACCTTGAAATGGATTTACTGCAGGATACCAACAAAATTTTAGAAAGTTTCTGATTCATGTTAACATGAATTTTGAAAAGCACTGCAATGATGATACTAGAGAGAGAGCACTCAGAAAGGAGTAAACCCTCCCCTTGCAAATTTAGGAAAAGTTGAGTAGAGATGGAAAATCCACTAAACTGAAAACCTGAGTGAAAGGTGATGAGTCTCACAAATAGAATACCGTGGAGAGTTGAACAGGAAAAGTAGAGGTCAAACTCCAGGATATACCCAGAACTCAGAAAAAAGATAGCAATCTTAAAATAATGGGAGAGAAAATGGAAGATAAGGAGGGCAAATCTAGGAGAAACAAATGGAATCCCAGAGGCCACATCATAGAAATTACAGGAATGAGAAGGAGGAATAGAATTGAGACAATGGTGACTGATATGATAGAATAAACTACTGGGGCTGAACCCACAGCCCCAAAGATCAAGAAAGAAAACTAGAGGAGAGACAAAACACTAAATATTTCCTAGGAGATCTATAAGTAATTTACATGTAGAAATTTTATAGTAGAAATCTATGTTTTAAACATAACTGAAAAGTTTATGATTATCTAATGCAGAATAATGGATTATCCCCAAAGGAACAAATAATTTTAGGCTGGCTTCAGGCATCTATTCGACAAGATGACATTTTACAAGACAGTGGTTAGAGGGAGAAAAATACCATGTTATGGCTCAGAGAGTAAATAATCTGCAGAGCCTCCCTAAAAGATTCCTTGAAGATATACAGAAGTATGAATGAAATTTAAAAACCTGGGAAGGGGGAAGGGATATCAGTATAAGGGTGACCAGTATGTATGAGAATCAATTCTATACATTGTTGTTAAGATGATAGAAAAGGGGGTGATAATGTCAATAAATTCTTCTTAGGAAGACACAAAATATAAACATAATTTAAAACTTATCATTACCAATGTCTAAAATTTAGAAATCATGGGAGAAATGTAAAAGCAGGTTTAATGATTTTTCCTCTTCTTCCCCTTCCTTATTCTGGCAAATTATCTATCTATCTATCTATCTATCTATCTATCTATCTATCTATCTATCTATCTAATCTATGTAGATTATTTATATTGCTGATAATTGAAGAAAACAATGTCCAAATATTTTAAAATTATAGTGACTTTATTATTTTTTGATTATGAAAACATCACATGGTCACTGTAACTCATGAGAGAAAACCATTGCTAACTCTTTCCCACATATAAGCTCCATCATGGGGGCGTGGATGCTGTCCATTTCTCTGTGAGAACAGTGCATAGCATTTGGTGGGTGCTCCATCAATTCTACGTTCAAGTAACCAATTTCTAGAGACTGTAACAGTTAGTTACTGTACACGTCATCTTTGGTGGCACGAGATAGGAGCTATGTAGTGTAAGAATAGAACAGGGAGTCTACGAGGACTTATTTAAAAAGTCTTCCTCCAGGACAAGGCACAGACTCCCAGTCATTATTTAGGATCTTCTGAAATAAGAATCAAACTGAAATTTGTTTCCTCCACCTGTACACCCTCTCCTGCTCCTCAGACAGGTCCACTTTTTCCATACCTTGAGTGACTAGGTAAGACGGCTTTGTCTAAAACCAGGGTCAGCAAACTATGGCCTGCAGGCCAAATCTTGCCCCTTAACCATGTGGTTTTTTAAATGACCCATGAGCTAAGAATGGTTTTTAGATTTTTTTTTTAATGGTTGAAAACAACTTTTAAAGAATGTTCTCACTCATACGTGGGAACTGAACAATGAGAACACTTGGACACAGGGTGGGGAACATCAGATACCTGGGCCTGTCGTGGGGTTGGGGGAGGGGGGAGGGATAGCATTAGGAGATATACCTAACGTAAATGACGAGTTAATGGGTGCAGCACACCAACATGGCACATGTATGCATATGTAACAAACCTGCACGTTGTGCACATGTACCCTAGAACTTAAATTATTAAAAAAGGAGTAATATTTCATGATATGTGAAAATCCTTTGAAATTCAAATATTAGTGTCTATAAGTAAAGTTTGTTGAAACATAGCCAAGCTCATTCATTCACTTGCTGTCTGTGGCTGCTTATGCATTATGACAGCAGGGTTGAGTAGCTGCAGTATGATCTGCAGAGCCTGAAATATTTTCTATCTGGCCCTTTACCAAAGCAGTTTGTCAACCTCTTCCCCAGAACTTTTGGCCAACTCCTCTACTAGGATAACGAAGACCCATAGGCACCACTGTGATTACTATGTGTCTGCCACAGTACATATCTACTGAGAGACACATCAGATGTCTGTTTGCTTATTTCCCTTCAGCTGCCCAGGCGAGTAAAAAATTGAGGGAAGAATGAATAGATAATAATGTTTTCTTATTTTTCCCATAATGCACAAGTGTCCTACAGTTGATGAAATGTTGAATATGATAAAAATCTTGCACTTTATATGTCACTCTTTCCTTATTTCATGTACATTATTATTAATAGTAGTTTGATTATTTCTATCAGAAACTACTGGAAACAAATTACTTGTCCGTTCTGCTTTGTAGTATTATCTTTTTTTCTGGCAATTTACTTATAAATGGATTGAAAACTTCCCCTAGTAAGAATTCTCTAATTTAGTAGGTAAGCTACATTTTCTCTCACGTAGCAGGCAAGAGATGGTTCCCCTAATTAGTGGCTTAAATACTAATAGATTTGTTCTACTATCCTTGGAGCGTGGTGACAACTTTGGGGCACACAATGGGTAGAAACTGCCTGGTGCATTTGCTCTTTGAATGTACAAGCTCTGAAGCAAAATTTTCCCCCCGAGTTAGAAGACTTTTACTTACCCCGTGTTAAAAAGCCAAAAACTAAAATGTCACCAACAAATGGAAATGTAGTATGTGCTAAATTACTGAGTATTTAGTAATTAATCCATAACTCACTTTCACAACAAAGTCCTTTCCATTGCCAATCAGCATTAGGTGTTTGAACGCTCTTACAAGCAGAAATATGTTTTCTCTGATTCCTTACTGATCCTCTCTTGAATAAAAGAGGACAGTCTACATCATTATTTACATGGCAGTCCTTTGTGCATCTGAAAACCAAATCTTCACCATTCTACAAATGGTTTTTAATTTCCTGCTATAATATTTTAAGCAAACCTTGAGGGGCCTGGTAATTCTCTTTCACAAAAGTAAGAAAGATTATAAATAGAATTAAGCCAACTTTGCCTATGGTCTGGTCTATTCTCCAGGAAGTTTCTCAGACCAAAATGCTTCCATTATTTTTTTCCTTGTAGGCTTAGGGCCTGCCTGAGCGATGGGAATAAAAGTTGTTAGGGGATAGCATGTGGGTATGCTACCTGGGGGACAGAGGGGAAGCAAGTGGCATCTGGACAAGCCAATGACAAACGACCTATGTTATAACACTTAAGCTGTGACAAACACAAATCTTGAATTAGGGCTAAAGAGATGAAATATGCAACAGGTGAAGACTTTATTTGCTTATGGTTTATGTGAAAAAAATCTTAGGGATTTAACTGTCAGTATTAACAAGGACCAATGCTAAAATGCAGTTGACACAGGAAAAAAACCAAAGCCATGAAAATCTTGCTACAGCAATAGACCATGGGAAATCCTACTCTCACTGTATTTTACTGTATTTATTCCACAGAATATGGTATCAAATCTGGATGCTGCATTTTAAGTAGAACATTGAAAAATTATAAAGTGCTCAGATGTGAAGACTGGAAATAATCTCTAACAGGCAATAAGAAAGATGTGGGATAATCTTGCCTGGAGAAGATAAAGCTAAGAAGAATATGGGAATGGTCTTCAAATATTTGGAGGGCTGTTATGAAAAAAGTGAGCCCATTTTGGGTAGGGGTACCTGCGGTGGAGTTAGAGCCGAAGCACTGGCTGTGATCCCCACCTGCCACTCACTGACTAGAAGACTTTGGACCATTTACCTAATCTCTTTGTGGCACATTGCGTTGTCCAAAAAGTGGCTGCAATAATGCCTCTGGTCCTACTTGCTCTTTGATTCCATGAAGAGATAGGGTCTCTGTCCTCTTCTTATGACCTTGAGTGGGCCTGTATGACTGCACTGACTAGAAGAGCACAGTAGAAATGATGCTATGTGACTTCCAAGACTATGTCAAAAAGGTTGTTTGGCTTCTGCCTCGCTCTCTGTCTTGGGGTACTTGCTTTTGGAGCCCTGAGCCACCATGTTGAGAAACCTAGACACCCTGATGCTGCCATGCTGAGAGACAAGTGGAGAGACTACTTGGAGGCGGAGATGCTCCAGGCACTCCAGCGACGGTCTGATTGCAACTGCAAGAGAGATGCTCAGAGAGAATAGCTGGGAAAATTGAGAGATGATAAAATGAATCAGCTAAGGATAGGAGTGGCTTATTATGTAGCAACAGAGCACTGGGACATTCTCTGAGCCTTACTTGTAAAGAGATTATGATCCTAAGCTACAGAGAGAGTGTTGTACCAAGTAAATGAGATGCTCCATATCATGGTTTCATACCCACACTGAGTGACTTAATCATGACTGCTTCACAGGATGGGATGGATACCAGAAGCACAGGAGGCAGATGTTGGCTTATCCTGGAAAGACCATTTTAGAATTAGGACTGTCAAACAGAACAGGAGCCACTTCAGAAAGTGTGCCCCAAGGACTGCAGATATTTAGGCTGGATGCTTATGAATGTGTCAAGGGTGTCCCCCACAGGACACTTGCAGTGGGTAAGAGTCAGACTCGCAAGCAGGTGAAATCTCTGATCCTGGATTGAACCTGTTTTGCTATAATTTTGAAGTTCCTCTTCTTTAGGCATGCATGGAATTAGCCTTGTTATACTGTACGTGTATCTCTGTAAACAACCCCACATCCTTTTTGTAACAAGACAGAACAGATAAAAACAAACAAAACCATCAATTAATATTTAGCAAAAATAATGACTCTGGGGATTCCATAGAAAGCTCATTCCACAAATATTTAAAATATTTTAAACAATAACTCTTAAGTTATGGTGAGAATTAATAAAAGACCTCTGACCATCTAGCAATCTGTTTAAAGAGTTTATACAACTTATTTTTTTACCCTTTAATACAAAAAATATTAAATCAATGCATTATTGGGCGCCTTATAGCACTATACCTTGAAACATGTTCTATAGCATCCTGGAAGAACACCAACTTTACTTCTTTGGGATTTGTGAGATTATAATCATCAAGATAGTCCTGTAGAACATTTGCAGTTTTCTGTATATCAGGCATGTCATCATAAATCCGATCAGCTTTATCTGCTCCAAACTATAATTTATGTGAGAAGAACCAAGTTGGATTAATTCTGATAGACACATAACCTGGAAAATCCATTTCATTTAACTTCTTCAAGAGCTACACTGGAATTTTGAAGGTCTTTGCAATAAAATTTACATAGGAGCTCAGAAACAGGGTTTTGGTATTTCTCACAATGCTACATTCCGATTTCATTTTTTTTTTTTTTTAAGACGGAGTCTCTCTCTGTTGCCCAGGCTGGAGTGCAGTGGAGTGATCTCAGCTCACCACAACCTTCGCCTCCTAGGTTCAAGTGATTTTTCTGCCTCAGCCTCCTGAGTAGCTGGGATTACAGATGCCCACCACCACTCCCAGCTTATTTTTGTATTTTTATTATAGACGGGGTTTCACTGTGTTGGCCAGGCTGATCTTGAGCTCCTGACCTCAAATAATCCACCCGCTTCTGCCTCCAGAAGTGCTGGGATACAGGTGTGAGCCACTGTGCCAGACCTAGTTTCATTTTTTTGTTGTTAGGTTATTGACATTGGAAAAGCTAACTGGTTAAAAACTATGCATAGCAGACTGCTATTATTATAAAAAATCATGCCAGAACTATTTGTAGTTTTTAAATAGCAGCCATCTAGGGTTACCTAAATTGTTGAAAATTAAATTCAGGTGTAAACTGCAGGGAGTCGAGTCCTTGTTTTAATCTATTGATGATGTCCCTTCTCTATCGTATGTAGCAACTGCCCCAGGGGCACTTTCTCCTGGACTGTTTTACTAAAACACACACAAGCAATGCAAGAAGAGTCTAGCTGTTCTTTTTCTGTTTAGTCCCTCATCTGATAATACAATCAACTAGAAACACACAGGAAAAGAATCTTCGAAAACAAACTTTGGACATACTTTTAATAATACACATAAATATATACTTTACAAAAATACATAGTTTATCTTTTTTATTTGTCAGTGGTAATACTTATCTAGAGTGGAGTTACCAGAGTGGTGAGGTATTGCATACATATAATCTAATGATGAGTTCCTTCATGTGTTGAACCAGCATTGATTGAGAGCCTGCTACGTACCTCTGTGCAGGAACCTGGGAACTTAAGATGAACAAAACCAGACATGGTCTCTGCCCTCTTGGAGACACTGGGAATGTTTTACTCGAACAAGAGGCACCTTAGTAAAACAACATGGCTATCTGCCAGTGTAGGCAGGACAGTGAGATAGCAGATTTATTCTAGGCAGGTCAAGAGGGTAAAATTTACCAGAGGGTAAAATTAGGTCCAGAGGGTAAAAATTAGACAGAAAGTATTGCAGAGATGGGCTTGAGGAACTCATAAGGGAATAAAAGGAAGTTAAATATATAAACAAATTGCTACTAATTAGAGTTACTCTTAAATGAAGAGAACAATTCTCTTAACTAAGTAGCTTCACTAAGTAGAGTACAATAAGGGGGAAGTCCTGAGTTAAGAGACTAGACCTCTCTGCTTCCTTCCAAACTGAATACCTGATAGCTCTCTGATTCAAACTGTTACCAAAATGAATGTAATTAGACCAGGAGTCAGCAAACTTTTTCTGCAAAGGGCCAGATAGTACATATTTTAGGCTTTGCAGGTCATATGGTCTTTATCACTACTACTGCACTCTGCTGTTGTAGAGCAAAAGCAATCATATAAAAAAAAATATATATATATATAAATGGCTGTGGCTATGTTCCAAAGAATTTTGTTTACAAAAATAGGTGGCAGGCAGATTTGGCTCATGGGACATAGTTTGCTGACATCTGGCGTAGATCTTAACTCTTCACACATGTGAAGTTTTTATAGAATATAAATTTGAATTGGAAAATAATGCTTTATAATTTTCAAATGAGGTCAAGTCAGTTTAACATACTTACCTTAATGAAATCTCCAAATATGATGGGCTTATTCAAAAAATATTCCAGGTCAATTGCAATTCCAAAATGTTTGTCTATTTAAAGAACAAAACCAAGTTTTTAATATAATGATAATCTTGAATGGAATATTTTAGTGATAAAACATACAGAATAACAGCTGCTACTTTACTTAGAAGACTTAATTAATATATATAAAAACTGAGAGAATGCTGTGTTAACTCCATGCCGCTTTAGTTTAGCTGATAATCTCCCAAGTTTAAGATTAAGAATACTTAACAAATAATTTAAAACACTTGCTAAATAATGAATATTGGATACTTATTTAAGAAATAAGAAGTATTTTAAAATTATCCTGGCTTTTGTTTTATTTTGAGACGGAGTCTTGCACTGTCACCCGGGCTGGAGTGCAATGATGCAATCTCAGCTCACTGCAACCTCTGCCTCCTGGGTTCACATGATTCTCTTGCCTCAGTCTCCTGAGTAGCTGGGATTATAGGTGCACACCACCACATCTGGCTAATTTTTTGTATTTTTAGTAGAGACGGGGTTTCACTATGTTGGCCAGACTGGTCTTGAACTCCTGACTTTGTGATCTGCCTGCCTTGGCCTCCCAAAGTGCTGGGATTACAGGCATGACCACTGTGCCCGGCCTATCCTGGCTTCTTATCAGACAAAATGCTCTTTCTCCTACTTTCTCTCCTCTACTTTAAACTTCATAATAAATTAAAATACTAACACTTCCTGAATTTATTTATTTATTTTGGTATTTTTAGTAGAGATGGGGTCTTGCCTTGTTGCCCAGGCTGGTCTCGAACTCCTGAGCCCAAGGGATCCATGTATCCAGCCACCCAAAGTGCTGGGATTATAGGCATGAGCCACCACGCCCGGCTGACCCTTCCTGAATTTTAATAAAATTATTTTATCATATTGCATAATATTTCATATATTTTAATATATATTTGAACCTTCAAAGAAAATAACTTTTACTCATAAATTATGAAAATTCTTTTTGTGTTAATTGTTCTTTGTGGAAACCAAATTGCTTTTCTACTCGAGTAAAAAAAAAGAATAGGTAAAGATTCATATTTACTGGCCATTTCTGTCAGAATAACATGGAAATATTGCTTATCTTCATTATTAATCAAGCGATCGTGGAAGACTCTTTGGCATTCATGGCAAAAGAGTCTAAAGATCTGAATTTCTCCTCTTATTGTTCCTGGATCACATTGAAGGATACCTGTTTTTTAAGAAAAGAAAAAAAAAAAGAAAAATTCTACATTTGTAGAATCTCCAGTAATAGTTTAATTAGGAAATCCTTAAGTACAACTTCACCCTCACATTGCCAAAAATGACTGCTTCCCCGGTGGATATACACATATACGAATAGTGACTTCATTTATCGATAACAACATTGGGACACATTATTTGACAAAGACATTTCTGTCCCTGTTTTGTGATGTTTCTTTAACTGAGCATGTGAAGTGGTCAGACTCCACCATGTAAGCAAGTGGATCCCATTGTTACATGAGCTGCAGTATGCTAACTGAAGGGCCTCACCTTACTTTAAAATAGACTGAAGTATATGTATTTACTTATCTTGCAACTTTCCTCCTCCCAAGGCTTATACTGTTTTTGAAACTCCCATTTCTCTCTTTCCCAATGTCAGTCCTCACCAAATGCCCCTGGCCCTTCCGGCTTCTACTAAGATTATTCTGAGGACTGATTTCATTAGTGTAAATTGTTATTGCAAACACAGTTCTAATAATTTCAAGTTACAATCAAAGCAACAATGTACAGGAATTCCTGGAAATGGTACTTCTCCACAGAGACCACCAATATGGGGCTCCTGACACTGTAGACGGGGGCAGGGAGAGTGTCTACTGTGCATGTGGACACACGCAGCAGAGAGTGGGTACCACACAGCATGGTAGGTACTGCTCATGTTGCTTTGGAATACTAGGGTATTTCTGTAGATAATGATGCTACCTGTTTTTTGCATCTCACATTTGTGTTTGTGTGTGTGTTTGACATATATGTTTCTTGAAATGCTTGAAGTTTTTTTTTTTTAATTATACTTTATGTTCTAGGGTACATGTGCACAACATGCAGGTTTGTTACATATGTATACATGTGCCATGTTGGTGTGCTGCACCCATGAACTCATCATTTACATTAGGTATATCTCCTAATACTATCCCTCCCCCCTCCCAAATGCTTGAAGTTTTAATTATTTTCAGTTAATATTTGTAGAAATAAGGAAATTTCTAGGACTTTTGATGAAATGTGGAACCAAGGAGAAAGAGATTCAACATTGGAATTTCCTGTGTATTTTAGGATGTGTCATTTCAGAAGTAAAGTGGATCCTGAATTTTGAAGCTCAAAAATTATCTTAAAAATAGGAATAGAAAGGCAATGGGGAAGGATAATAAATAAATGACAAGATTAGACAATGTCTGAGGATCAGTGAGTGAGTCTGAAGCAGTTCATGAAAGAAACGAAGTCATAGTCTAATGTTTTCTAGGAAAATTGAGTTCATGAATAGCAGGACTAAACTGCTTATAAGAGGGCATGATTTCAGTGGAGGAAGAGGAAAACAAATTATTTTGTCATCCTGTGGGAAGGATGGTGTGCCAGCTTTGAGAGTCCTTCAGGCTCTTGAAGGAGGAAGAAAAAGAAAAGAGTGACAGAGCTTTCAAATTGGGAGTTGGGAAGATCAGGAACCTGTGTGAGAACTGTGCATGAGGGAGGAGCAGGAGGGGTTTGCAGGGTTCTTAATGCCTAAGCTCCTGCCATGGGCCAGCATCTCTTAGTTCATTCCCAGAGTTGTTAATGCACAACAGGTAATGACTTAGATTGTGATGAAGACGGGAAGGAGAGCTAGCTTTCAAAGAGGCCAGTCATTGCTTCACAGGAAAGCACTCTGCAGCTTCTACTTTGGCTACTTTGCAGATATTGAAAACAAACTTATAAATGTTAGTTAGAATCTTTTTAGAGAAAAAAAAATATTGGCTGGGCACAGTGGCTCACGCCTGTAATCTCAGCACTTTGGGAGGCCGAGGCGGTGGATCACCTGAGGTCAGTAGTTCAAAATCAGCCTGACCAACATGGCAAAACCCCGTCTTTACTAAAAATACAAAAATTAGCTGGGCATGGTGGTGTGCACCTGTAATTCAAGCTTCTTGGGAGGCTAAGGCTGGAGAATCGTTTGAACCCAGGAGGTGGAGGTTGCAGTGAGCCGAGATCGCGCCACTGCACTCCAGCCTGGGCAACAAGAGTGAAATTCTATCTCAAAAAAAAAAAAAAAAAAAAAAAAAATTAAGAGTGGTGTAGAACAAAGGGCACTGGATGGGGAGTCAAGGAATGAAGCAGATCATGGAGCAACTAAGAGTTAGTGTCCTTGTATACAAAATCAGGGGAGATTTGTTTATTCGTCTAGACATTCATTCATTCAGTGCCAGGCCCAGTTAGGCACTGGGATACAGTGGTGAACTAAGCATACAGCCCTTGGGGAGCTGACGTCCTAATGGGAGAGACAGATACATAAACACACATATATGCAGAGAAATATGTGTGATATGATTACAGGTAATAGGAGCTATGAAGGGACACGGGAAAGTTTTGCTGAGGAGGTGACTTTGAGCAGGGAAAGTGAGCCATGTGCATATCTGGTGTCAGAGCATTGCAAGTGACATACAGAGGTCCCCAGGCAGGCCCGATTTCAGGAATGGCAAGGAGGTGGCAGTAGCAAGGAGGAAAGTGGTAGGCAATGAAAGGGAGAGGGAACCCGGATCCAGATCACTCAGAGACTCAACACAGGCAGGTGTTGGAAGCAGCCTCAGGAGGGTCTCAGCAGGGCCCATGGTTGGCTGCTGTACAGAGGGCAGAGCTTGGTCCCTTTGAACAGGGTAAATGGACAACTGGAAGCAGGAGATTAGAGAGGAGGTTCGAGGGGTAGTGGATGGAGTGGTGAGGAGTGGTTAGATTAGGGATATATCCTGAAAATAAAGCTGTCAGGATTATTCATAGATTGCACAGGGGTTTTCAAGGTTCCTGGCGAGAGCAACTAATGGTAGTCTCCTCTGGGGCTGGGGTACGTATGGCCAAGGTGGAGGGGAAAAGCAAGAGTTCCGTTTAGACATGCCAATGTAGCAGGCCAGCTGGATGCCTGAGGGCGCACACTGAGAAGGAAGCTGGATATGCAAGTCAGACTCTTAGAGTAGGGGTGGGAGCTGGAGGCAGGCACTCTAGTGCCATCTCTGAGTAGACAGTATTTGACGATATAGAATTGACCAAAATTACTGAGGGAATATGTGTGTAGATCTGAAGACCGAGCCCTGTGGCCCCAACATTTTGAGGTAGGGAAGAGGAGGAGCAGCTATCAAAACAGACTGAGCGACAGCAGGCAGTGAGGGGGGACCGCAGGAGAGCCTGCCCTGGACCACTGGAGAAGGTGGGGAGGGGTGAGTTGTGTGGACACTGCTGTGAGGTTAAGGTGCCACTGAGAGCTGACCAGTGAATCTGAGCAGATGGAGACAGGACTCAGGTAGAGTGCAGTGTTGGGTATCACACTTTGATTGACATATATTGAAGGGAGAACTGGAGGTAGTAAGTGAGACAGGGAGGAGAGACCATATTTTAAGAGGTCTTTCTAGAAAGAGCAGAGAAATGGGAGGGGTACCATCAGGGGATATGGGACTTACAGAAATTTTTTTTTTTTTCAGATGGGAAGTATGATAGTGGCTTTTTATGCCATTAGGCATGATCCAATAAAAGAGGAAACTTTGAAGATGAGAAGAGAAGTGGGAATAATAGCAAAATCCTTGAATAGACAGGAGGGTATTGGGTTCGGTACTAGAAGGAGCACTGGCACTGATAGATGCAGGGGCAGCTCAGCCCAGGGAAGGAAGATGCAGGTTGTCTGGGAGATTTAGAGGCAGCCCTGGTCCAATTGCTTCTATTTTTTTTCAGTGAAAGACAAGTAATCAGCAGGGAGTGAGAAATGGGAGGCAGTGTTGGCCATGTGAAATAGTTGTAAAGCACTCAGCCTGAACAGGAACAGGTGATGGGATTTCTGGGTGAGTCACAGAAAACTGCATACATACAATGTTACTGAGAGATTTGGGGGCCAATGGAAAAGAAGGGAGGGTGCAGATCAGAAAATGAGGGTTCAGTACTCTACCTTGCACACATTTGGATAAGTCCCTCAAGTTAAAGATGTAATGGGACTTGGCAGGTGTTGGCAGGAGGTCAACACTCATTTTCTTATAAATCTCAACTGAGGCTTCGACAATGCTTGATGCAGTTTGCTTTACAGCTGGTGGAAAGTCACTCAGGAAACCATTTAAGATGGCCTAGAATCAGAAACATAATATGAGAGGATTAGATTTATTTTAAACCAAATATCTATCTTTTAAGTACTCCAGATGACATATTTTCTAATAACAGAAAGCCAAATTCCAACACAAAGTCTTCTGGTATCAAAGCTCTTCTGCTTATTTCAGAAAACATTCTCGAGGATGCACTCACTCCTGTCTTCTGTGATTGTTTTGTGATGCCTGAGTGGCATTCATATCTGACTAGTGAATTTACATGAATGTACTCTCAAGTGATTTAGACCTCTGCTTGAGGTGAGTCCAAGGGGTCATCAAGAAGGGCACAAACCCACCTGAAAAAGAACAGAAACCCTCTCTCTCACTTTTATGGATGAATGACCACCACTCTCAAAGATTTTCATCTTCATGTATATTTCAAATGTGACTTACTTACAATGGTGAACTCCTTCACATTCAGCTTCCCCATTTCAGTAGCTGGCCATTCCCTCCTAAGCTCAGATCAGGAGCTTGGAAGTCTCTGTAGACACCTCCCATTCTCTGTCCCGCACAATCAATCTTGAACACATTTCTTGGGTCTATTTGCTTCTCTCTGTTTCCCCGGACATCACCCCATTCTGGGCTACACTCTTTTAAATCTGGGTTTCTCCCCTCTCTCCTTCACTCTGGCCTCTCCACTTCCATCCTGGTCTCCCTGCCGGTCCACCCTTCCCCCAGCTCCCTCACTTCACCCCTCCCTTCCATTGCTCCCTGTGTCCCCGCCACACTAGTCTGAACACCCGCGCTCCTTCCCATCTCAGGCCCGTGCACTACTGCTCCCCTGTCTCTGTGCCTAGCCCTCTCCGCTTGGCAGGTGCCTTTTCAGCCTTCATGTTTTAGGTTACATGCCATCTCTCCAGAGAGGCCTTTCCTGATCACTCAATCTAAAACAAGTCCTCCCATCAGTCTCTCTGATCTTCTCATCCATAACATCACAACTTGAACATGTGTATTTATTAGCTAGTCCTTGACCCCCAAGTGCTTGGAAAAATCATTATTGTTTTTTAAATAGATAAATTCTTATCACCATTAACCCTGGGGTAACTCACGGGAGAAGCCACCAGAATGCATATCGATGTTTGCAAGTTAGTCCAATCTGAAGTTGTGACTTCAGATTTGGTGTCATATATGAGATCTTTTGAAATAAACCTGAGTATTTGTTTTCAGTGGGCCTCCTGTTTAACATTTGCTTTAACTTGTGAGGATGACCTCTTCAGGTATCCCCTCCTGGGACCCCAACATGAGTTTAACATACTCCACATGGTCTGTATTTTATGTAGGACCATCCCAAACCCAATCTTTAAATTTGATGAAAATCTGTCCATTTGTATGTGTATGATGGAGAATAGACAAGCTGATAATTTTATCTATATATATGTTATAGGTAGGTAAAAAGCTCCAGCCTTCTCTTCTCCATGACACAAATACAAATACAAATACAGTTTCTAACATATGCATGAGTAACTGTGTGTCTGTATCTAGATATCTCATTCATCTATTCATTATCTGCGTCCGTGGAAGAAGATCCATGAGGACAGGGATGATATACCAATGTCAGGCGTATGGAAGGTGCTCAACAAATATTTGTTTAATGAATGAATTAAAGGCTACTAAATTGGTATCCATACATTAAAATTAGCATATCATTATAAAATGTACTGAGGACCACAGCCTGATATTTTACTTAAGGATCTGGCTTACATGATCTGCCTGGCAACTTTGCAAAACTCTTACTAAGAACATGCACACAAGACACAGCCAGATTTGTCAGTTTTGGGAGAAGGATTCTTTGGCATAAGCACATTATCACTAGTTTATGGAGCCAATCATGGTTTTCAGTTACTGCTGTTATAGCTTTCTAACTAGAAATTTCATTAAATTTAATTTACCTGGTTGTGTGCTGTTCAGTTCACCCTTGGAGTGTATAGTGATGCATATTTTGGCACATAAATTTCCAATAAGTAAACACTCAGGTTTGTGTGAACTGTGTGGTCCAAGAAAGAGTCACTTATAATGTACATATTCCAACTGAGCAAACCGTGACTGGTTATTAGTGATGCACTCCCTGCATATATGCACTGATTAACTAATTTGCAATAGACTATCAAAGAAAGTACAATGATAGGACTAATTGTGTTAACACTAATAGGTGATTGAAAACATTATATATAATATACATGTACTATTTAGATTTATAGGCTTCTTTTATATAGTAGAAATAAATCTATTTATATATGTTGCTAACAATAAATTAGCTTATTGATTTTGCTCTTCTTCAATTCTTGACTACATCCAAGTTCTTTCTCCTCCAAACAGTAATGAAGGACAGGACAGATGGGTGATGAATTATTGGGTCCTGCTTAGGTGAGCTGTGATGAAAAATGAAGTTTGAGATCCATGGGCCTAGAGCAAGTTCTTTTTTCCTACAGGCAAAATACCCTGTCCGTTGTAATGACAGCAATATTCTTTCCCACCTGAATTCAGTCCAACCCGGTAGCCCCCAGAATCTCGCAGTTTTGCAACGTATCATTTCTATTTCCCCTTATAGTTAGTGTGGGTTTTAAATGTAAACCTGTAAAGTTATAGTGGGAAGAAGCAGCTCTATCACAGCCAGTTTTCAGCTGTGATGTGCTTGCTGGACGATGTTCCCATGGGTGACACATTTCCATGGACATGATAATCCCACAGGAGGTTGAGAGTTGGGGACCATGTCTTTCCCAGTGGCCCGGACTTCACTGTATTCTTCTCACCCACAAAATAGAAATCATTCCATTTTGGAATGATGAAATGACATTTTTGTAGTCATTACCCTGAATCTGCTTTAACTTAATAAAAAATGAAACAATTTGCAAATTCAGTTTCTTCTAACCAGGCATAAGTTTCTTGAGACACCCCTTACCACTCATCACATCACGGTGGATCTGTGGTGTGGTTGGGAATCACGCACTTCCAACTTCAAAATATAAATATAAAAGTTCTCAGAAAAAGTGTGCAGGGGCTTAGACAACCCCTCTAATGGCTTTGGTGGTTCCTGTTATGTCTTGTTCTATACTCTGGTGCTTAATTATAGGAGCTAAGCTCCCATCCTTTCATATTTTCTAAAACACTCTCCCAAAGTTCTTCAAAATGTGGCAGTTTTTATATATCTTTGTGGCATTGCTCCTAAACAGCTTATTGGAACTACTTCAATTTATTAAAAATAATTTCCCACAGAAATAAGCTATTTAAATACAAACAGAAAACTCCTTTCCACGTACTGAAGGTTGTATACATGTGGAGTCTGTCCCTCTTGAGAGAGGGCTTCCATTGGAAGAAGTCGATGCTGGTAATTGCCACATCCTTGGGCATCACTGTCCACATCACTGTCATCAGCTTCTCCAGGCCAGTCACCTGAACTGTCTTATTCTACCTTTGCACACACCTTACCATTTCCTGCCTCTGCAGTTGCATTCACCCAGCACTTCCTGTTCCTAAGATCCGTTCCTCCCTGTCAATTCCCAGCATCCCCAAGCCTCAGCTCACAATCTCTCTTGTCTAAGAAACCTTTGCAGGTTGGGTATGTGGGGCTTTAGTCATGCTGCTTCATATTCTCTTATTGTTCTACTCAAAATAATGCCTCACAATCTGTTGAGCACTTGTAGGGCAGGTGCTATTATTTTTCCCATATAAAGGATGGAGAAGTAGCCCTTTAGGGAAGTTAGTACAGGTGGACAAAATATAGGTTATTGTTCTTTGTGAGAGTGGCCAAGAAGATGAGTTCTGTTTTAGGTGTCTTAAGCTTGAGCTCTCTGGCATATCACGTGCCAAGTTTGGTGGCAAGTGGACACACAGACCTGGTGGTTAGGTATGAGATGAGCACAAAGGCAGGGGCTGGGTAGTGATGAGATCTACTAAGAACTGTGTGTGCAGTGCTAAGTGGCAGGGACCTAAGATGCAGCCTTCTCTAAAGGTAGGGGTTTTGTTTGCACAATCTTTCTGCATTTCTAGAACTCTCTGAGACCAACAGATACAGAAGGCAGTGATGCAAATGCCTGCCAGCTACTCTCCAGGAGTCCATATTTACCTGCTTCCTGCTCGGGAAAGAGACGGATAGATGGACTCCTTAGAAACACAAGACACCACTTTGATTGTGGGAGGCTTGGAACACATATATTTTCTTTTCCCCCTTTTGCCTAAGTTAGAATCAACACTCACCTGAAAAATCTGTTTCAGACTGTGATCTGAGGGCACTGGGAGGCACAGCATGCTGAAATGTCTGATGAAGCGGGGAGTCACAGGGTTGCGGCCACCGCCTGGAGGTGCACATGCCGATACAATTGTTACATCCTGTGTGCAGAGAAATCCACTTGGATCACTCAGCAGAGAACGAAATGCGACCTGCCTATCCCAATGGTAGGACTTCCCAAATGCCAGCATTGCATTACATTTTTTGTGCATGTTAAATGACTTCTCACAATCACTCCAAGAGACCACTATAATTACACCTATTTTATAGATTAAAAAACCAAGGCCCTGGATGGTTAAATAAGTTGCTCAAGGTCACTCAGCTGATTCATCTACTTTATATAAATACCTTTATGTGAAACTGTAATCTTAAAAACTTTGTTATCTGAAGATAAAATACAGTCATTCTTTCAACAAATATTCATTATTCATGGTAGTTAAGTTTAGTAAAGTTGGCTGGAGCACTGGATTAGTGGATACTGAACCATCGCTCCTAGGGTTAGGTTTCTGTGAGTCTCTGTGATGACATTTTTGTCAACTGACCAATACATAACTTTGTTTTATGTGCGTTTCTGTTTAAAACGCCTTATTTTATATTGTTGAGTCATTAACATTGAACTCATGGACCACAGCACTATTACTCATGCCTAAATGAAATTTATCAAATTCATTCATTTTTTTCAGTAAGGCACATCACAGCCTTTTTGTATTTAGGAATAGTAGACAGCACTTTAGCACTACACTTGGGCCATTTTAAATGTCAAAATCACCAACAGAAGGCATAAAAATGTGAAAATGTGGCCTCCAGTAGACTGTGAAAAGGGCAGTTGTTTACAGCATGAGAGCTGAAAAAGAAGGCAGAGTGTTGTCTTGTTCCACCTCATCGGGGAACTGTGGGTTGGATGGTAGAATTTTTCGCCACTCCGTACATTTCTGCAAAAGACAGAATAAGTGCTATGAATATTGATTTTGCAGTTACAAATTTTTGTGAGCAGGTGAATCTTCAAACATGGAATCCACAAATAGCCTGGGCTATTGTGAATTAAATGGAAAGCAAAAGCCCTGTGGGTCTAATGGAGAGAACATGCCACCTATTCCATCTGAAAGCAGCTTTAGTGGGAAGGACAGAGGTTAATAAATCAATGATCTTAAAAATAAATGTGCAACTTTGGGAGGCTGAGGCAGGCAGATCACTCAAGTCCAGGAATTCAAGACCAGGTTGGGCAACATGACAAAATCCTGTCTCCACTAAAAATTCAAAAAATTAGCCAGGCATGGTGGCATGAGCCTGTGGTCCCAGCTACTCGGGGGGCTGAGGTGGGAGGATTACTTGAGCCCTGGAGGTTGAGGCTGCAGTGAGCCTCTATTGTGCCAGTGCAGTCCAGCCTCAGTGACAGAATGAGACCCTGTCTCAAAAATAAAATAAAATAAAATTGCAATAAAATCACAGTAAGGTTTTGAAGGAAAGGGATATAATGCTGAGGCAATGCTTGATGGGGGAACCTTACTTAGTCTGTGGGTCAGAGAAGATTTGGCCAAGGAAATGGTACTTGCAGTGGAGAGCTGGAAGCTGACAGGAGCAGAAGACAAGGCCATAAGGGGTGAAGAGAGCAGATGCATTTCTAGCAAAGGGAAGAGTGTATGCCAATTCCTTTGGTAGGAGGAAGAATCTGAAGACCAAGAGGAAGGCACTCTTGATCTCAGCTCTACAGTACCAAGGCTTGAGGTGGTACCAAGGCTGTCTCTATGTGAATCAGTTCCAATAAACAACAGCTTACTACGTACAAGGTATTAAGCTTAGCAGGGGCCATAAAGATGAGGGAGATGGAGGTCAGGAGCTCAGAGTCCAACATGAAGGAATGCAATACAAGATGAGCACATCAACAGCTGTGACTCAAGATGGAATGTAAAGGCCATAAAGACACACACAGTGCTCCACGTGGATGAAAGAGGAGCTCACACTGGAAATGGGGGTTTAAGGAAAGACCTTGTGAGCAAGGCAATTTGGAGATGGGCCTTGAAGGAGTAGGAGGATTACAAGGGAAGAGCTGGAGAGAAGGGCCCTTTCAGGTAGAGGACACTATCACAAAGGCATGCGGTGGAGGATATGGGTGCATTCAGGAGACATAAAGCCTTCTGCCTCAGTGGGACTGTGGGACATGTGCAGGGAGCAGCAAAAGACCCTTGAATCAGAGCAGCCATTCACAGCCATATGTGGGAGCCTCAGAGTGCCAGGGCAAGGCATTTCCATGTGATTTGTTTGGCAGAGAGGAGCCACTGAGCACTGGCCTGGTGGGAGGTTTGGCAGTCATTCCCTTCCCACCCTCATCCCCATGGCACTGAGTCAGGGGAATTCTAAACCTGCAAAGGGCATGTGATATTCTCTCCTCACTGCGTTGTTGGGAAGATAAAGTTAGATAAAATTATTTGGAAAGTAAAAAAACCTTATACGCAAAAGACTGCTTTCTTTATAAAGAGGCCTAATTACATTCTCTTTTTAGGAAAGGTTTTCCTGTTTTAATACAGGCTGTAAATACAGTCTGGAAGAAGAAAACTGCTGACTGCTTTCCAGGAACTGAATACAGGTTCATCTTCCATCCGGGACTTCCTGTGTTGGAGAATGAGGCCCCTTTCTCAGGACCTACTACCTCCGCCCCCATCAGTTTTCACCTCTGCACAGCTTGAACCCTCTCTTCAGTCTCCATTTATCCCTCTGCCTCTTACACTCATCTTATTTTTCACTTCAAAGAATGTTTGTGCCTTATTTAAGCTCTCATTTTGATAGACAGAAAGTGCTCTACCTGGATTTCCCAGGGAACTGGAGCTTAGCAACGTGGGCAGGGAGGAATCTTAGCTGAAATCACATATTCAGAAGCTGAACGGCCTGGGCTCTAATCCCAGTTTTGCCACATACGAGTAGTATGACCTTGGACCAGTCACATAACTCCATACTCTTGGCCTATTTCTTGATCTATAAAACAAGGCTGATAGCATTATCCATCTTGTAGGGATGCTGGGTGCTAGCAGGTGGGAAACACTTAGAATAGTGCCTGGTACAAATACTTGTTTTTATTGTGAGCAAAACTAAACATGCCCCCTGCCCTCTTCTTGTCAAGCGTATTGGTTTCTGCTCTCCAGAACAGAAATGGGGCAGTCAGCCTAGGTTCCCCCTTCTCCCTCTTGACTCCATACCCCACCTGTGATGGTTAATACTGAGTATCAACTTGATTGGATTGAAGGATACAAAGTATTGATCCTGGATATGTCTGTGAGAGTGTTGCCAAAGGAAAGTAACTTTTGAGTCAGTGGGCTGGGAAAGGCAGAATCACCCTTAACCAACCCTTAAATTGTGGGCACAATCTAATCAGCTGCCCATGGAGCTAAACTATAAGGAGGCAGAACAATGTGAAAAGAGTGACTGGCCTAGCCTCCCAGCCTACATCTTTCTACCATGCTGGATGCTTCCTGCCCTTGAACGTCGGACTCCAAGTTCTTCAATTTTGGAGGCTGGACTGGCTGTCCTTGCTTCTCAGTCTGCAGATGGCCTATTGTGGGACATCGTGATCATGTGAGTTAATACTTAATATACTCCCTTTTATGTATATATATCTATTCTGTTAATTCTGTCCCTCTCAAGAACCCTGACTAACACACCACCAGTCCTGCTGATCTGCCTTCTGGCTTCTAAACCCTTCTGACCACACGCATCACCCCAGGAGGTTCGACCCTCATCTCTTGTCCTCTAGGCTACTGCAGTTGCCTCTGTTCTTGCTTCCTTTTTAGCCCATCCCTCCCCTGCAGCCAAGGGAATCTTTCCATAAAATTTCATTCAGCAGCTCCTCAGCACTTACAGGATAAATCCAGTTTCCTCCTCATGGACCCACAGCACCATGGGATGTGACCTCTGCCTCTCCTGTTGCTTTGGTGCTCATATTTCACACCACCTTAGTATTTTACATTCCCGCTTCTGGGGTATAAAACGCTCCCTTTCTCTGCTTTGGCATGCATGCCTTCAGAATCCAGCTCCAACATCACTTCCGGGAGGCTTCTCCCATCCGCAACCCAGCCCCACCCCTGAAACTCTCCTGTCTCTCCCCTCTCACCACTCTGCATTAGAAATGTCTGTCCACCCCAGGGCACAGCTAAACAACAACAACAACAACAACAACAACAACAACAACAACAACAGCAGAAGAAACCTCTGCAGACACAAACGACTCTGTCTGACAGCTTTGAAGAGAGCAGTGGATCTCCCAACATGAAGGTTGAGATCTGAGAATGGACAGACTGCCTGCTCAAGTGGGTCCCTGACCCCTGCATAGCCTAACTGGGAGACATCCCCCACTAGGGGCAGACCGACACCCCACACCTCACACGGTGGAGTACACCCCTGAAAGGAAGCTTCCAAAGCAAGAATCAGACAGGTACACTCGCTGTTCGGCAATATTCTATCTTCTGCAGCCTCTGCTGCTGATGCCCAGGCAAACAGGGTCTGGAGTGGACCTCAAGCAATCTCCAACAGACCTATAGCTGAGGGTCCTGACTGTTAGAAGGAAAACTAACAAACAGGAAGGACACCCACACCAAAACCCCATCAGTACGTCACCATCATCAAAGACCAGAGGCAGATAAAACCACAAAGATGGAGAAAAAGCAGGGCAGAAAAGCTGGAAATTCAAAAAATAAGAG
>NW_016810852.1:655813-661342 GCF_001698545.2 Rhinopithecus bieti
ATACACCATGGAATACTATGCAGCCATAAAAAAGGATGAGTTTGTGTCCTTTGTAGGGACATGGATGCAGCTAGAAACCATCATTCTCAGCAAACTATCGCAAGAACAGAAAACCAAACACTGCATGTTCTCACTCATAGGTGGGAACTGAACAATGAGATCACTTGGACTTGGGAAGGGGAATATCACACACCAGGGCCTATCATGGGGAGGGGGGAGTGGGGAGGGATTGCACTGGGAGTTATACCTGATGTAAATGACGAGTTGATGGGTGTTGATGAGTTGATGGGTGCAGCACACCAACATGGCACAAGTATACATGTGTAACAAACCTGCACGTGATGCACATGTACCCTAGAACTTAAAGTATAATAATAAGAAAAAAATAAAAAAATAAATAAAAAAAAAAAGAAATGTCTGTCCACCCTCTGAAGCTCTCTGGGAGGCAGGGACTGTTTCACTTGTTCATGGATCTCCTGAATCAAACATGGCAAAAACTCAATATAGACTGAATGCATTGAATTACAAGGAGGAAAAACTGCAGCCACATGTTATGGGCTGAATTGTGTCCCCTGTCCCCAAATCATATGTTGAAGTCCTAACTCGGCGTCTCAGCATGTGGCTGTATTTGGAAATAGGGTCTTTAAAGATGTGATAAGCTAAAATGAGGCCACTAGGGTAAGCCCTAATCCAGCATGACGGGTGTGCTTATAAGAAGAGATTTGGACACAGACAGACACAGAGGGAAGCCCATATAAAGACATAGGGAAAGAGTGTTCAGAAGAAATCAATCCTGCAGACACCTTGTTCTTAGACGTCTAGTCTTCAGAATTATGAGAAAACAAACTTCTGTTGTGTAAGCCACCCCATTTGTGGTACTTTGCTATGGCAGTCTCACAAAGTATACATCATATTTCCTTGACATTTAAATTTAAGCACACCAAGTAATTTAAAAGCTAAAGTAACCTGTATTTCTTTCCAAAATAATTTGTTTCTGTCATAAAATCCCCCAAAATCTTGATACTGCCGAAGTAATTCAATCGGAGGCTGAGAGCCATAGCGATCCAGTCTGGGCATGTTTAAATCATCAACAAAAATCACAATTCGTTTGTTTCCTGGTGCTCCTAGGGAAATAAAATGAATTTAAGAATTATGATTTTCCCCTAGAAAATGTAAGACAAAGCTAGGGTATGGCTTTGGACTCAATGACATCCTATAGGTCATAAAGAGCTCAGTTCTGAGTCCTGCCCGGCGGAAGAGACTTCCTTCTGGCCCCACCCAGGCCCTTGCAGGAACATGTGCTCCTGGTCAGGACGACCACGTTGTCATGCCAGGTGGCCCCTTATCCTCACTGTCAGGGCACAAGATGGTGGCCTCTCTCCAGCAAGGAGTGAACTTTTCTCTGTCTCAGCCACTGTCCCCAGCAACTGTGCGGCTTAGGCATGAGTGAGGAACATCAGTTTCTTTCCACAGTAGGAAGAGGAAGAATGCCAAATTTTCCTTTCATAAATGTCATCACGGCACCCTCACAGGGAAAACAGATTAGATATTCAAAAGTGTCCTGATCACATCAAAGGGAAATCCAGTGCAGTGGGGCTGCACAATACCACATTTAAATAAATATACACACATTAGAAATACACACATTAGAAAAAGGAATGAGTGATAGCAGAGGAAAGAGAAACCCGATGGGCAAATAGCCATGTCTCTGTGGTTGGGATAATTACGGGAGGTGATTCCAAGGCAAACTGAGTGATTCACTCCATGCTGTGGTCCCCTGGAAGCCAAGTAGCAGGATGGGGGGGCCAAGGAAGGGGTCTAAGAGAAACCTTTGTAAAAATTTGGGGCCTCCACCAGAAAATAGAATGGCATCTGTTGCCCCTTGCCTACCTGAGCAGGAGAGAGGGGACAGAAAGAGGAGGCAGTGAAGCAGCTGGCAGCACCATTGTTTGGCATGACATGGCCTGCTAGATGGTGGGCAATGTGGGAGGCAGCCAAGCCTGAGCCCTGACTGGTGCACCACCCCAGAGACTGTGGACTGAGCAAGTAGGCCCCAGTTGCAAGAGGCTGCAGATGGACTGCTGGAGAGTGAGGGCTGAGGTCCTGACTCCCACCCACAGGGAAACTTCCAGTGGTGAGGCCAATGCCTGACCTACAGTTCTTTTGGGAGTTGCTTACAAGAGCCCCCTCCTGAAAGCCTGCCTCACAGACAGCATGGATACCACTCAGTGCCAGCTACAGAAGCAGGGACCAGCCACAGAGAGGCCCATCTGAGCACTGGTTAGATACAAGAAACTTGTCCTTTCCTTCTTCTTCTCCATTCCCCGCATACTCCAGCCTCCTACAGGGAGGTTGGGGAGGAGTGACGAGCATCCCATGACCCCTTCACCTCCAGTATGTACCTGCAGCCACAAACCTGGCTTATGACAGAGGAGAGGAGGAACTTTGAATTGGGTATTGGATTGAGGCTTAGACTGGCCCAGACTCCAAATGTCTGAAGGTGACCAGAAAGTTATGCCAGTTATCTAAGCAGTTAATAAGGGAGGGTGGGGAAGCTACCACAAAACCTGGCTGAAAGCACTGACTGAAGAAAAAACCAAAACAGTCTATACTTATTCCTCAGAGTTCAGATAATCCAATGTGCCAAATATACAGAGGTTTGTTTATTTTAAATCAGGTGAAATCAGTGCATGTTGGAAGAACCTGGGTGTAGAGAGGGAGAGCCATGGAGTGGCAGAGATTGAAGATGTTCTGAGTTGAAGGTGATGATAGAAATAAATGACTTGCTTGGCAACACTAAGACATCTACATAGCTAGCATAAAAACGCCATCAACAGAATCACCTTTACAAGTAAATTAAGCAAATAAAATATCCAATTGTCATTTTATTACATGTACTATTTATGTCATTTATTAGCTTAATGAATAATTTCTGTGGGACAAACTAAAATAATGATTCTTACCTAGAATATTTTTTCTTTTTCTCTCCAGTTTTGACTCAATGATCTCCTGTGTCGTTGCAGATGAAGTTTGAGCAGAAAAATTCAGATAAACAGGGACATAACCAGCTGATTCTTGAATTTTATTTAGCAATCCTTTTGCAATCACAGACTTAAATTAAAATAAGTTAATTAATGTCACATCAATATAATCTCTTTCAGTTATATCTGTAATAATTTGGCACAATAAGTAAGAAACACGATAAAAAGAGAGAGGTTAAAGCCAGATTGAAATGTCTGCTTTCTCTTACTGGAGATTCCGTTTAGTTACATTTTTCAGAACCAAAGAGATATTCTAATCTGCACTATCTTAGCAAAACGTTTTAATTTAATTTCATGCCAAAATCCATCTTGGCTACTCTTCAAGCCAATTTATGGAAAGAGTCACAGAAAGATGCAAATTTCTTTTAGAATAAATTTTTTTGGGAAACAGTGAAATTTTATGTGGATTCTCCAAAACTTACAAGCCTCATCAGTATTCCTCCCTCCATTCTACTTTAACAAAAAACCCCAGATAATCAAGGATACCATTGTTGTGTCAGATACAAGTGAACAGGCAGGAGGGGATGGGCTGATCTCTATCAACAGTCTTTTGGGAATGCAAACTCCTCTGGCCAGTTCCCATCCAACCAGTGCAGTGGCAGCCCCCAAAATACCAAGGAATAAAACATAAAAGCCCCTAAACACAAATGCTGGCCTACAGGACTCTCTAGTTCATACAGTATCAACTCCAAGAATGCATTCAGAAACCGGCAAACTTTAGAACAATTCCTAGGATCAATATAGATTCAGCATAACATTCTTCCTGCAAAAACGCTAAAAGCTAAAAAAAAAATTCCTCTCAGAAATAATATTACTTCTGGTGCTAACAATTTGAAGTCCACCATGCCCTCACATTTGGAGAGGACTTCTTGTTTGATGTAAGTTTCCTACCTTGCCCACTCCAGTTATTCCAGTAAACAACACAGAATGCTTGACTGCCAGTAGTTTTTCCATTAGGTACCCATAGCGCACTGTGTCAGTTGTGGGGACAAGCATTTCAAAAAATGGAACATCTCGGTTGTATTTGAAGGTAGGTATGATTCGTTCCCAGGGATCCAACCGTTTGGTGTCAAAGTCCATATGAATGCTCCACAGATCACCAGAACTGGGAAGCTAAAGTACAAAATTAAACACCACTTTCAATAGGGAATAAGCAATATTGACACACAGTAGTAGATATATTTATATAGAAACAAAGGCAGTCAAAAAACCTAAATGGATTTGGATTTCTTTTTTCTTTGTAGATACATAGTTATTTAGGTATCTGAGACTAGTGATTTAAACCAAATCATGCAACACAATGCATGAAAATACCTGTTATAGTGATTATATTAAAACCCATGCCAGAATTGTAAAGCATTTTTAATTAAATTTAACATTTAGGGGCTTACTCTATGCCAAATACTATCTCTGATGCTGAGGACAAGTGCTGAATGAGATCCAGCCTCTGTCTTCAATGACCTGGTAATCCCCCTGAGGGACATAAGCACTTCAGTTAATACCCATGGGGAAATAAGGGCTCTAAAGGAGTTTATTACAATCACACACACACACACACACACACACACACACACACACACACACACACAGAGCAATGGCTCATTTCTACTTGCAGGGGAGTTATGGTGATGGCTACAGATTCAGGAAGGCTTCCAGGGGTGGTAATGCTACAACTCAGACTTGAAGAACAAGCTGGAGTCAGATGAGCAAAAAAGGGATGGCATGGGGTGGGAAAGAACGGGTTCAGGATTCAGACTAAAAAAATAGAATTAGAAGTCTGATGCCATGGAAAATATGGTGTATACTGGGAAGCACGAGAACGCTGCATACAGTGAGATGAGGCTGGAAATAGAGATGGGCCAAGTTTTAAAAGCTTTACTTTTTAAAGATCTTAGAGCAACAGTTCAGTGTGGGATTCTAAGCAGGTAGGTAACATCATCAGATTGCATTTCAGAAGTTTCATTCTGGCAGCTGTACAGAGCAATATTGCTTCAAGGTCATTTGACAGTGACTTTTAGTAAGAAATTCATTTTTCATTGTGACTCTGTACATACATATATATGTGTATCTACAAACATGTAAAATATTTACCTCTACTATGTGCAATTCACTCTACTTTTTTTTTTATTGTTATCCAGAATCAAAGGTTTTCTTTTTTTTTATTTTTTTATTTTTATTATACTTTAAGTTCTAGGGTACATGTGCACAATGTTCAGGTTACATATATGTTGGTGTGCTGCACCCATTAACTCATCATTTACATTAGTTATATTTCCTAATGCTATCCCTCCTCTCTCCCCCACCCCACAATAGGCCCCAGTGTGTGATGTTCCCTGCCCTGTGTCCAAATGTTCTCATTGTTCAGTTCCCACCTATGAGTGAGAACATGTGGTGTTTGGTTTTCTGTTCTTGTGATAGTTTGCTAAGAATGATGGTTTCCAGCTGCATCCATGTCCCTACAAAGGACACAAACTCATCCTTTTTTATG
>NW_016810852.1:665233-675907 GCF_001698545.2 Rhinopithecus bieti
GGCAGGCCTGGTGGTGAGAAAATCTCTCAGCATTTGCTTGTCTGTAAAGGATTTTATTTCTCCTTCACTTATGAAGGTTAGTTTGGCTGTATATGAAATTCTGGTTGAAAATTCTTTTCTTTAAGAATGTTGAATATTGTCCCCCACTCTCTTCTGGCTTGTAGAGTTTCTGCCGAGAGATCCGCTGTTAGTCTGATGGGCATCCCTTTGTGGGTAACCCGACTTTTCTCTCTGGTTGCCCTTAATATTTTTTCCTTCATTTCAACTTTGGCGAATCTGGAGTTGCTCTTCTCGAGGAGTATCTTTGTGGTGTTCTCTGTATTTCCTGAATTTGAATGTTGGCCTGCCTTGCTAGGTTGGGGAACTTCTCCTGGATAATATCCTGCAGAGTGTTTTCCAACTTGGTTCCATTCTTCCCATCAGTTTCAGGTACATCAATCAGATGTAGATTTGGTCTTTTCACGTAGTCCCCTATTTCTTGGAGACTTTGTTCATTTCTTTTTACTCTTTTTTCTCTAAACTTCTTTTCTTACTTCATTTCATTCATTTGATCTTCAATCACTGATACCCTTTCTTCCACTTGATTGAATCGGCTGCTGAAGCTTGTGTATCCATCATGTAGTTCTCATGCCATGGTTTTCAGCTCCATCAGGTCATTTAAGGTCTTCTCTATGCTGTTTATTCTAGTTAGTCATTTGTCTAATCTTTTTTCAAGGTTTTTAGCTTCTTTGCGATGGGTTCGAACATCCTCCTTTAGCTCGGAGAAGTTTGTTATTACTGATCATCTGAAGCTTTCTTCTCTCAACTCGTCAAAATCATTCTCCGTCCAGCTTTGTTCCATTGCTGGCAAGGAGCTGCGTTCCTTTTGAGGAGAAGAGGTATTTGATTTTAGAATTTTCAGCTTTTCTGCTCTTGTTTCTCCCCATCTTTGTGGTTTTACCTGCCTTTGGTCTTTGATGATGGTGATGTACAGATGGGGTTTTGGTGTGAATATCCTTTCTGTTTGTTTTTTTCCTTCTAACAGTCAGGACCCTCAGCTGCAGGTCTGTTGGAATTTGCTGGAGGTCCACTCTAGATCCTGTTTGACTGGGTATCACCAGTGTAGGCTGCAGAACAGCAAATATTGCAGAATGGTAAATGTTGCTGACTGATCCTTCCTCTGGAAGCTTCATCTCAGAGGGACACCCAGATGCATGAGGTGTCGGTCGGCCCCTACTGGGAGATGTCTCCCAGTTAGGCTACTCAGGGGTCAGGGACCACTTGAGGAGGCAGTCTGTCTGTTCTCAGATCTCAAACTCTGTGCTGGGAGAACCACTACTCTCTTCAAAGCTGTCAGACAGGGATGTTTAAGTCTGCAGAAGTTTCTGCTGCCTTTTGTTCAGCTATGACCTGCCCCCAGAGGTGGAGTCTACAGAGGCAGAAAGGCATCCTTGAGCTGCGGTGGGCTCCACCCAGTTAGAGCTTCCTGGCTGCTTTGTTTACCTACTCAAGCCTCAGCAATGGTGGACACCCCTCCCCAAGCCTTGCTGCTGTCTTGTAGTTCAGTCTCAGACTGCTGTGCTAGCAGTGAGCGAGGCTCTGTGGGCATAGGACCCTCTGAACCAGGTGTGGGATATAATCTCCTGGTGTGTCGTTTGCTAAGACTGTTGGAAAAGAGCAGTATTAGGGTGGGAGTGTCCCGATTTTCCAGGTACCATCTGTCATGGCTTCCCTTGGCTAGGAAAAGGAATTACCCAACTCCTTGTGCTTCCTGGGTGAGTCGATGCCTCATCCCGCTCTGTGGGCCGCACCCACTGTCTGACAAGCCCCAGTGAGATGAACCCAGTACCTCAGTTGGAAATACAGAAATCACCCGTCTTCTGTATCACTCATGCTGGGAACTGTAGACTGGAGTTGTTCCTATTTGGCCATCTTGGAACCTCCTCAATTCACTCTACTTTCTATTCTTTTTTTTTTTTTTTAAACCTCAAGGTATAACATAACCTTTTTTGTCAAATATTGAGTCTCTTTTAGATAATTTCATATATATAAATATTAATATAACCACCCTAGATTAAAATATAGAACATGTACAGCACCTCAGAAGGCTTCTTTCTTCCACTTCTTTGTCAATACTAGTTTGTCTATTTGATATCCTTTCACCAATGCCACACTCTGAACTGCTGCTGTTTTACTGTCTTGAATTATTGAAGTCATGTAGTTTAAGTCCTCCAAATGTGTGTTCCTTCAAGATTATCTCAGTTATTTTACATTTTTATATAAATTTTAGAACGAGATTGTCAGATTCCATGGAAAATTTTGTTGGGGTTTTGGGACTGAAGTTGCCTAGAATCTTCAAAATATTTTGGAAAGAACTGATAACTTGATAAAAGTATCTCAATCCATGAACATAGTGTATCTCTTCATTTATACAGATCTTTTAAAATTTCTCTCAACAATGTTTTATACTTTTCAGCAGAGGTCTTTCACATCATTCATTAATTTTATTCCTAAGTAGTTGGTATTTTGTTACTTTTATAAATGGCATTCTTTTAAATTTTCATTTGTTGACTCTTTGTGGACCTTATATCCAAGAGCCTTACTAATGTACTTATTAATTGTAATCATTTGTTTGTAGATTTTTTAGGATTTTCTACATATTCAGTCATTTTTTTCTGCAAATAATGACTATTTTACTTCTTCCTTTCCAAAGTTTATATGTTTTATTTCTTTTTCTTGCCTTATTGCACTAGTTAGACTCTCCAATATAGTGTTTACTGATAGTTGTAGTTGAGGATATTTCCTTTTTAAAAACTGGGTTGTGACCCTTTCACTTGATTTCATGACCAATTAATAGATTGTGACCTTTAACTTTAAAAATACTGGTAGAGAGGGTGAATTAGATATGACTGGAGCAAAAGCAAAGGAATAATAAATAGGATATTTTAATAGCCCATGGAAGAAATAATAAGAATCTGGGTTATCCAAAGGCAGCAAGGATGAAGACAAAAGGACATATTTAAAAAAAATACTTAGGTGATAAAATTTATTGAATACTGACATATTATTTAATTTACATTCTATATTCAAATATTGCCATTTTTTCCAATAATATAATTTATAGCTATATTTTTCCAAGTCCAAGATCCAATCCAGGATCATGCATTGCATTTAATTATCTCTCTTTAGTCTCCTTTTATTCAGAAAAGTCTTTCAACTTTGTCTCTTATGACATAGATATATTTGAAGAATATAGTCCAGTTTAATATTCATTGGTTTGGGTTTTCCAGGTGTAACCTCATGATTAGATTCAAGTTATACATTTCTGAAATAAATATCACAGAAGCAAGATTACATCTTTCACAGTGTCCCATATTAGGAAGCAGGCACAGGTTTGCCTTGATGTTAATTAAGTTAAATTGATCATGTAGCTAAGGTGCTGTTTACAAGCGTTTTTTTTTTTTTTTTTAAGTAAACACTTAGAAACTATGTAAATACTGCTTATCATGAAATCTCTACCCACTAATTAAGTTAAATTGATCATGTAGCTAAGGTGCTGTTTACAAGTTTGTTTTTTTGCTTTTTTTGTTTTGTTTTGTTTAGTAAATACTTAGAAACTATGTAAGTACTGCTTATCATGAAACCTCTACCCACTAATTTCAGTAT
Source organism: Rhinopithecus bieti (assembly GCF_001698545.2). Lineage (NCBI taxonomy): Eukaryota > Metazoa > Chordata > Mammalia > Primates > Cercopithecidae > Rhinopithecus > Rhinopithecus bieti. The sequence continues at coordinate 668,879 of NW_016810852.1, forward strand.
TCATTGATGATTCCTGCCTAAATCAATTATTACAATAATGGTTGCAAGGTGATGACTTTCTAACTTTATCCATTATTCCTTCTGCATAGGTTAGTTGGTATTAGCTATAAGAAAGAGTTTTTCTTTCTTCCCTACTTATTCATTTAGTCATGCATATTTTATTATGAGTATGGATTTTATTTTATTTTATTACAGATTTTATTTTACTAAAAGGGTTATGATCCTATACTATGATTATTGATTTTGATGCTTAAATCTATCCAGTTTTGACCAGTGGAAGTCTCTTCAAACTGCCTTCTGTGTTCTTTTGACATGTCACATCATTCTTTGAGCACTTTTTTACTATGCAACATAAAAGAGTTGTTTTGTATTTTCCCTGATCCAGTCTTGAAATCAACTATTTTACAAAGAATTTCTCATTTTCTTTAATGGAGGATGACAATAGTATTTAAAAATAAGTATACCAGATATGCTCATTGCTGCTATCAAGGTGTCTTTGTGTCTAGTTCCTTTCAGCACATGGACTAGAAAATTATATGTATATAAAAATTTATATATATATAAAATGGACTAGAAAATTGATGTATACACACATCAATTTTCATACATTTACTTATTTATTTAAAGACAGAGCTTTGCTCTGTTGCCCAGGCTGGAGTGCAGTGGTAAGATCATAGCTCAGTGCAGCCTCAAACTCCTGGGCTCAAGAGATCCTCTTGCCTCAGCCTCCTGAGTAGCTAGAACTACAGGTGTGCACCATTGAGCTTGGATACTAAAAAATTTTTTTGTAGAGACAGGAGTCTTGCTATATTGTACAGGCTGGTCTCAAACTCTTGGCCTCAAGTGGTCCTCCTGCCTTAGCCTCCTAAAATACTGGGATTACAGGTGTGAGCCATGTGCCCAGGCAATTTTCATACAATTACATATATGTATGTTAACATTTTGAATATCAATGAGTACTGAGACCTGCAATTCCAATCCAATAAAACAGAGTGCATTCTAATTTTTCTCCTTTCATATTTTTAAATCCCATCTCTAACAGTGAGAAATTCATTGCCATTATTCTCAATATTTACTTATTTAGTCAATCTTAGAATATATACCAAGTACATTCCAGCAATTCAGAATAGCTAACCAATCACACTGTTATTTTCACACTGCGAAAAATAAATTTACTGACTAGAATTCAATAGTTGTTTACAGCAGAGAGTTTTTATATACTTATACATCTTACTTTTAAATATGACTAGGAGAGGGCTCCTAACTTAAAAAATATGATAAATGTTATCTATGGTTAGAAAACATAAATACTTTTAGGAACCAGCTTAGTGTATAAGTTATATTTTCAATAGAACTAAAGCTTTTAAAGTTTTAATCTTAAAATTTAATTTTAATGATTCAGAATTATTATGCTAAAATGTAATTTATTTGGTTCTTACCCTGGCATCAGGATTATCATCAAATTGTGTTCTAATAAATGTATCAAAAGAATCCCAATAGTTTTCGGTTAGGTTTCCACCCAAAGACCACAAATAACAGAATACAAAAGTCTGACATAGTATAGTGTTCAGTTTTGTTTGTTCCTGAAAGAATAAAGAGAGACAGACTTAATATTTTATATATAAACATAAAAGAATCCTAAGCTGCAAAGTGTAAAGGTATTTTCTTTCATTTAGACTAATACATTTTAAATGGGCACAGTGTATGTTTCTTACACTTCATGCAATGGTTCACAGAGTAGTGTTTTCTTATAGTTATATATTATAATCACTGATGAGAAAATGAATGAGAAGGAATATGAAGGGAAAAAAAGTCCAACTTTGTCTTTCAACTGATTATTATAATTTTTTAAATACCTGCATGAAGGTATGTAAGCAGATTGAGAATATCTTGTATTGGGAATATGTTGTAGACTGTAAGAGAATTCAAAATTGAGTAGAGGAATAAACTATACATGCTAACGTTCCTTGTAGCTTTGAGATTCTATGAATGTAATCATAGCTATTAGTCCCCTGAAAATTAACTTAAAATCAAATGGTTATATTTTAGAATGGAGTCATTTCTTTGCAAGGAATTTATATAATAATCTAATTTTTCTAGCTTCACAGCAGTAAGAAAACTCTTCATACCATTGTCAAGTTAACTCCATCTTTCCCAAGTATCAAGGACTCCAATAAGCAACAGAGTGTAGTAACTTTGCTGATGTCCACTTGTGGAATTGCTTGGCTGCACTTTTTATTGATAAAATGTAAACCTTCATCAACATAATGTTGGAAAAGATTTAATATATATTCTTGGGTTTCCTCATTCAGCTGAAAATGAAACAAATGATAGTTTAGCAAGACCTGATAAATACATAATTCAGTTTAGAATTGGGTTGGTTAAAATCTGGATATTTCTATATATTCAGTGATCTTTAAACGAAAGGCTATAACTATCACAACATACTAAATAAATTAAATTTTAAGGAAACCTTCTATAACTGGGAAGGGATACATGGGGAAAATTATGGGTAGTTGATTGTGTTCTATTTCTTGGTCTGGCAATGGGTTCAGAGGTGTTAATTTCATAATTATTTCTTAAGCTGCCAATACATAAAATATTTAAAAGTGAATTCAGTCCCTCTCACTACTCTTATTCAACTTTGTCCTGAAGTCCTAGCTAATGCAATAGGACAATAAAAGGAAATAAAAGGTATACAGATTGGGAAGGAAGAAGTAAAACTGTCTTTGTTCACAAATAACATAATTGTCTATGTGGAAAATCTACCTAAATTGACAAAGCAAAACAAACAAAACTGGAACTCATAGGTAATTATAGAAAAGTTGCAGGATATGAGGTTAACATATACAAGTCAATCATTTTCTTATACACCAGCAAGGAGCAATTGGAATTTGAAATTAAAAATACAATACAATTTACATTACTGCCAAAAATAAATTAATTATAAATATAACAAAATATGTACTAGATCTATATAGACAAGCTATAATACTCTGATGAAAGAAGCTAAAGAACTACTAAATAAATAGAGAGAAATACCACATTCATGGATAGGAAGACTAAATAAGTCTTACGATGTCAATTTCTCCGATGTTATCTATAAATTCAACAAAATCTCAGTCAAAATTCCAGCAAGTTACTTTGTGGATTAATTGACAAACTGATTCTAAAGTTTATATGGAAAGGCAAAAGACCCAGAATAACCAATACAACAATGAAGAAAAAGAACAAAGTTGAAAAACTGACACTACCCAACTTCAAGACTTACTATACAGCTGCAGTAATCAAGACAGTGGGTTATTGGTGAAAGAATGGACAAGTAGATCAATGGAACAGAATGGAGAGCACAGAAATAGACCTACATAAATACAGTCAATTGATTTTTAACAAAAAAGCAAAGGCAATCCGATGGAGAAAGGACAGTCTTTTCAACAAATGGTGCTGGAACAACTGGATATACACATGCAAAAAAACGAATTTAGACACAGACCTTATACCCTTCCTAAAAATTAACTGAAAATGGATTATAAATGCAAAACACAAAATATGAAGTTTTTAGAAGATAACAGGAGAAAATCTACATGACTTTGGGCTTGGTGATGACTTCTTAGGTATGACACCAAAGGCATCATCCATGAGGGAACAAACTGGTAAGCTGAATTTCATTAAAATTAACTTCTACTCTGGGAAACACACTGTTATGAGACTAGAAGATGAAATATTTATACAATGTGAAGATTGTAAAAAAAAAATCCAATGCTAAAAAGAAGTAAGTTACCAAACCACAGAAAGACATGGAAGTACCTTAAATGAATATTACCAAGTAAAAAAAAGCCAGTCTGAAAAGGCTATGTACTATACAATTTCAACGTATGACATTCTAGAAAAGGTAAAACTACAGAGATAGTAAAAAGATCAGTGGTTGCAGGGGTTAAGGGATGGGGAGGAGGGATGATATTCAGAAGGTAGAGCTCAGAGGACTTTTAGAGCAATGAAACTATTCTGCCTGATACTATAATGGTGGAAACATGACACTATGCATTTTTAAAAACCCATAAATTGTACACAAAGAGTGAACTCTAACACAAAGTATGCACTTTGGTTAATAATAATGTACGAATGAATACTGGTTCACCATTTATGCAGTGTTAATAATAGGTGAATAATAGTGTGAATAATGGGGGTGAGGGAGTACATGGGAACCCTCATTTCTGTTTAATTTTTCTATAAACTTAAAACTGCCCTAGGCATAAAATGTCTGCTAATTTTAAAAAAGTGAATTCAGAAAAGTTAAAAGTCTTAAGGTAGCCAATGATAAACTCTCAATTCTGAGAATTACTGTCTTTAATAAGGTACTCTGAGACTAGACCATAATATTCTTAAAATGTTCATGCAAAGAAAGGAGGAAAACAATAGTTTTCTGGCTCATCTTTGGAGGGGGAGAGGCAGAGACGAAGAAGGCTTATTTGGAGTAGGGGATGAGATGTGGGGGAAACATCTCAAAGGACTACTTGTTCAGCTAAGCTAAAGAGAAAAATTCTGTGTTAGAATGGAGAAGCTACAGAAAGTAGTATGAAACTGATTTGTTTTGAATAATAATGTATAAGCTTTTCTTCAATTTGGGTGGAACTGTACCTCTGAGGTTAGAATGTGTCTTAGGTCTTGCACCTACAATTGGGGTAGGATGTAAATGGGTTTTCTTTTACCTTTGGCTGTCATAGGTGTTAGGGGCTCTGAAAATCCAAAAACAATGACAGTTAGGGTCTAGACTTAAATATTCTTTTTCTTCATTTTGGTTCTGTTTTATTACTCCCAAGCTTTCTGCAAAGTCTCAATGCCTCAGGCTGTTGTAGTTGTGTTTTTAGGGACTCACAAAAGTGGCTTGTGTTTCAGTCTGGGGAGAAGCCAGACAGAATAGGCAGGAGGCAGTGTGAGTACGCCGGCTGGCAGGCTGGGGTAACAAGAAATGAGGACAGATTTGGGGAGTATATAAACATTCCTGGAGGATTCTAGGAATCCATAGGGAGGACCAGGTAAAATAATGGAGTCCCCTCAATCAAGCACCATGAGTCCTTAACATATTGTTATTTGTGCACTAGAAGGCAACGTGAGTCCTGACAGATGGAGATATTGGGGAATATCTGATTGCACTTACATTTTTAGAAATACCCTTCATCCAAGTTTTAACATAAGGCATCCATTTCAGTTCTTCAGGATCCACAAACACCATTCCACATCGACTGACAGTTGCAGGGGAGGCAACCCGCAGATCTTGCACCTAAAGTTGAAGAAAGTTGAGCAGGAAACCGCTAATATGATACTTCCTTATTTCTCCAACTTCAGTGTTCACACTTATAAAATGATTCACACTTTTAAAGTCTAACTTAACATTGAAAGGCTTTGTGTGGAAGAGAGTGGGAGAGCAATAAGTAATTAGAAATGCAAGAACAAAGTTAAATGAGTATAAGGCGAAAAAAATTCCCACAAGTACAGGAGGATACTATCAAATTCTATGGGCAGGGCTATTTTTCTTTATTCTCTTTGCTTTTCTCTTTTCTCCTTTTCATTCTTATATTAGAATCCCTGGCACATAGTAGGCATCCAATCAGTATTTGATGAGTGAATAGAACACAGGTGGCATTCTTCATAATGTTTGTAGCTGTACTTGGTCCACATTCCTCTCCCAATCCCTCATCAAATATTCATATCACAGTGGGATAATTTATTCTTATTAAATATAATAATTTTTAAATTTAAAATGCATTTCAAATGATACAAAGCGCTCTCTCTCTCTATTTCTTCCTCTCTCTCCCTATCTCAGGGAAGCCAGAATTTACTGTACTTCCTATTTATAGAGATAAGAACATTTGAGACTTTGACTGTCAATCTATTACAAAAGGATAATTTACAAGTAAACAGAACATAATAATAGACATTATAGATAGTAAAGGCTACATCAGTGTGAGAAAAAATGTAATAATGGTATGCCAATTTAATGAATGATTTCACTCCACAGTAATGTGTACACTTACCTCAAAAAGCATGTGAATTTGAGGTGTGAGTTTAATCCTCTCACTGTTAGCCAGGCAAAGCATCTTGTTATCATCCAGCACTGTATTCATGTTTTCAATCCAAAGAGCATCTACTGGCCCATCACTGATGATCCATTTATGGTCTTCTGAAGTATCATTCACAGCTGCTCGGACACTCAGTGCCATCAAACCATCTTTCCACTCCAAGGTTAAGTTATTAACCTCTCCATATAATTCGCCCATGGTAATTGATTTAGGGTTGAGAACGTATGTTTTAACTGGTTGGTAAAAGGGATTGTCTATCCCAAGTTTTTGTAAATTCCCTAAAGTTTCTGCTAGTATTCGGTAAACTGTGGTCTTGCCACCTCCTGTTGGTCCAACTAACATAACACCATGCCTTACTAGCATTGTTTCATACAACTGTATCACCTTTCTAATCATACACATCTCAGGCTGAAGATTTTGCCCATTCATGACATCCACAATTGTTGACTGTAAAATACCATAATCATGTTCTGGAATTTGGACTCCAGGAAAAAGGTCAGATATGATTCCACTGTTAAAACAAAAGTAAAATCAATTAGGAGCAACTGGTCATTGATACTTTCCCATATTTGTTACAATCAATTAAATATTATGAGTCTTATTGTTTCTCCTTGATCTTTCTCTTCTGAACATGTACAGTATTAGTTTGTCCTACATGCTGTACCAGAATCTATCATTTTGTTTGTTTCCTGTATAGTAGACCAATGTTCATAAGTATATTGGGAGCTTCTTGGGAGTAAGCAGTTTGTTTCCTGTATAGTAGACCAATGTTCATAAGTATATTGGGAGCTTCTTGGGAGTAAGCAGTATCTCTTGTGTTTCTTTCTGTATTTCTCACAGTACATGGCACAGTACCAAACATATAGAAGGTGATGAACTTATTTTTAATTATTTAAAAAATTATAAAATATCTCACTTAAAATTTATAATTATTTTAAAATTATATTTA
>NW_016810852.1:676209-691129 GCF_001698545.2 Rhinopithecus bieti
ATTTTAAAATTATATTTAAAATTATATTTGTAGCTCAAATTTTCCTAAAATCACTTACATATGCTCATAACTGTATGTGGCTATTCAGAAAAATAAGATGAATATAGAATTAAAATTAGTATTATGCAAGAAGGGAGGAAGGAAAAATGTGACTGTTTCTATAGGAAACAGTTGATATGAGATGTTTCTATGGGAAAAAAGAAGCTAAATCTTTACCTCACATTATATACACAAATACATCTGTGATACAGTTAAAACCTTACATAAAGTGACGAGAAAGTACTAGAAGAAAGTACAAGAGCTAAATTTTGCAACATTTGTGGTAAGGCGGTCTTTCTAAGAAAGGCAGGATATCTACAACTGTAAAAGAAGTTGACAGAGTGAAAAAAGAAAACAAACAGACAAAAATCAAACTTCTGTGAGATAAAAGGCTTTATATACAAACCTAAAGCATGAATGAGAGACTTAGAAAAACATTTCCAATGTTTATAACAGATAAAGGTTATGTGTTTCTATAAATCAGTAAGTAAGAGTACAATAGGAACATGCTCCAAGAATAATAATTATAAATAATGAACATAGGAAATGATAGCCAATGACTCTAATAGTTACAGAAATGAATATTAAAATAGGCTACTACATTTGGCCTCTCTTTAAAACACTTATGGGGAAATAGGCACCTTCATAAAACCACGTATGTAAGTGTAAAAGGGTAACTCATCTTTGGAGGACAATTAGATTGAATCTATTTAAATAAAAAATGTGCAAACCCTATGACCTAGGAAACTTACTTTCAGGAATCTCCCTTGTAGAAATATCATACCTGTGCAAAGATATATGTATAGGAATGTTCATTATTAGCATAGAAAACAATTAGGAAAAAATCTAAATGTCCATATGTAAGACCTTTCACATTAAAATAGTTCTATAGGTTTATTATGTCTCAAAGTACCATCTTATATAATAGCAGTCTAGCAGCAGTACAAAAAAATAGACTCATGCATATATACTAACATGAAAAAGATGCTCAAGATATGTAACTAATTGAAAAAGCAACAGCTGTAAAAATAGAAATGTATTAAATGTTACAATCAATTAAATATTATGAGTCTTATTGTTTCTCCTTGATCTTTCTCTTCTGAACATGTACAGTATTAGTTTGTCCTACATGCTGTACCAGAATCTATCATTTCTCTGATATCAAGAAATGTCAACCAAGTTATTTCTCCGGAAAGATGGAACAGACTTACTTTTCCCTATTCCTTCCATTAAGTACAACTAAAATCCCTGTACATTAAGTAAGATAAATTAAAGAAGACTCTGAAAGGTAGAGAGAAGGCAGACTGGCTAGGTACTTAAGATGCAAGCAATAACAGCGTCGAGTCTCTTGTGTCTTTTTGTCTTTTACATCCTGGCAATCCAGAAATGCCAATGGGCACAGATTTTTAAAAAAAGCCCCAGGAAAAGCTTACCGCCTTTATCCAAAGGACCAGGAAAGGGGCAGCCCAGCAAGACAGAAAACTTTTAGGCAATAACTGCTCTACTCTAACCAAACACCACTGAAAACTCCTGGGGTATTTATTCCTACCCACACCAGCAGATACTGAGTATGGAGCCCAGACTTCCACTCTAGCTAGGGTGTAACAAGTCTCCTGAAATTCCTCTCCTCATTCCCCCATGGTGTCAGAGAAGGCCATATAGGGATGTACTTTCATCCTCACTGGTAAGTAATGATGCTCCCTTTGGTATTAGTGGAGACCATATGGGAAGCCTGGACTCCCAGCCCTCCCCAGGAATAATGAAGCACCCCTTCTTCTCTCCGATGCGTGGCATCAGAGGAGGCTCAGTGGAGAGTTAGGACTTTTTACCACTGTCCAGGGGTAATAAAGCTATCTTCCCTGTGGCATCAGTGGAGGTTACGTGGGGAGCAGTAATGAGGTATTTCTACTCTTGTATCCAGGACAATATCACTGGAGGACTGCCAGGGAGCTGGAACTCCCACCCCTACACAGCAGAAATGACTGCTCCCACCAGACATCAATAAAACTTGAATTCTATCCCCACCTGGAAGTAACAAAGTTGCATTTCTAATTTCTCTTGCTGGTGTGGCATCAAGAAAAGCCAGCTAAAACAAGTTTAGATAAGATCTAGAGTCTCATAACATAATATCTCAGATAAGTAGGTTTCAATAAAAATCATTCATCATATCAAAAGCCAGAAAGATCTCAAACTGAACTAAGAGAGACAATCAATAGATGCTAACACTGAGATGAGAGAGATGTTAAAACTGTCTGACAAATGTATTTTATTTCTTAAGGGATACGGTCTCACTATACTGCCCAGGCTGGCCTTGAACTCCTGGGCTCCAACAATCTTCCTGCCTCAGCCTTCTGACTAGCCAGGACTATAGGTGCATGTGACTACACACAGGTGAGATCGTTATCTTAAAACAGACATCATGAAAATGTTTTAAGAACCCATTATGAACACATTAGAAACAAAAGAATATAAGGACATCTCAGCCAAAAAAAAAGAAAGAAAAAAGAATATACAAATAATCTGTTAGAAATTTTAGAACTGAAAAAAATACAATAAAAAATCAACAGATGGGTTCAAGAGCAAAATGGAAGGGATAGAGGAAAGAACTGGTAAACTGCAAGACAGAATAATAGAAGTTACCCAATCTGAACAAGACAGAGAAAATTGTCTGAAAAAAGAATGAGCAGCCCTTGGAGACCTATGGAAATATAACAAAAGATCTAACATTTTTGTTACTGGAGTCTCAAACGATGGGGAAAGATGAAAGAGCTGAAGAAGTATTCAGAGAAATAATGACTGAAAATGTCACACATTTGCCAAAAAGCACGAACCTACAGATTTAAGAAGTTGATCAAATCTCAAACAGGATAAACCTGAAGAAATCCATATGAAGAAACAACATAGTCAAACTTCTAAACACGGAAGACAATGAAAACAATCTTAGCAGCAGCCAGAAGAAAAAAAAGAAATGACACCTTACCAACAGGGAAAAAAAACCACACAGAATGATAGCAAAATTCTCATCTGAGACCATGGAGGCTGACAGGAAGTGGTACATCTTTTTAAAAAAATGTTTTATTTTCAGTTCTGGGGTACATGTGCAGGATGTGCAGGTTTGTTACATAGGTAAATGTGTGCCATGGTGGCTTGCTGTACCTATCAATCCATCATTTTTCAGCTCCCACTTATAAGTGAGAACATGCGGTGTTTGGTTTTCTGTTCCTACACTAGTTTGCTGAGTTTATGGTGCCCAGCTTCATCCATGTCCCTGTAAAGTACATAATCTCATTCCTTTTAATGGCTGCATAGAATTTCATGGTGTACGTGGGAAGTACATGGTACAACAGCTTTCAAGTACTGAAACAACTGTCACTCCAGAATCCTATACCCAGGGAAAATATCCCTCTAGAATGAAGGCATATAAAATAAAGACATTCTCAGATAAAGGAAAAGGAAATGAATTTGTAGTCAGCAGATCTACCATGAAGAATGGCTAAAGGGAATTTCCCTAAGCAAAAAGATACGATGAAAAGAAGCAAACTTGGGGCATCAGAAAGGAAGAAAGAACACGATAATAAAAATATGAGCTCCTATTATGAACATGGTATTACCATTCATTGTGAAACGTAATTGTATATTTATATATAAGCATCCTTCAGAGAGATGCTGTGGGTTTAGTTTCAGACCACTACAATAAAGTGAATATAGCAATAAAGCAACTCATTTTTTGGTTTCTCAGTGCATATAAAATTTATTGCTATGCTATACTGTAGTCATTTAAGCATGCAATAGCGTTATGTCTAAAAAATGTACATACCTTTATTTAAAAATGCTTTATTGCTAAAAAAGGCTAATGACCATCTGAGCTGTCGGCAAGTCATAGTCTTTTTGCTGGCAGAGGGTCTTACCTCAATGTTGATAGCTGCTGACTGAGCAGGATGGTAGTTGCTGAAGGCTGGAGTGACTGTGGCAATTTCTTAAAATAAGACAACAATAATGTTTGCCATGTTCATTGACTCTTTTGTGAAAGATATCTATGTGCATGTGATGCTGTTTGATAGCATTTTACTCACAGCAAAACTTCTTTCAAAGTTGAAGTCAGTTCTCTCAAACCCTTCCACTGCTTTATCAACTATATTTGTATAATAGTCTGAGTCTTTTGTTGTCATTTCAACAACATTTACAGCATCTTCACCAGGAATAGATCCCATCTCAGGAAACTACTTTCTTTGCTAATCCATAAGAAGCAACTTCTCATCCATTCACGTTTGATCATGAGATTGCAGCAATTCAGTCACATCTTCAGGCTCCACTTCTGATTCTAGTTCTCTTGCTGTTTCCACCACATCTGTAGTTACTTCCTCCACTGAGGTCTTAAACCCCTCAAAATCATCCATGAGGGCTGGAATCAACTGTTTCCAAACTCCTGTTAATGTTGACATTCTGTCTTACCATGAGTCATGAATGTTCTTAATGACATCTAGAATGATGAATCCTTTTCAGAAGGTTTTAAAATTAACTTTGCCTGGATCCATTAGAGAAATCACTATCTATGGCAGATTGAGCATCACAAAATACGTTTCTTAAATAATAAGACTTGAAAGTTTAAAGTACTCCTTGATCCAGGGGCTACAGAATGGATGTTGAGTTAGCAGGCATGAAAACAACATTCATCTCCTTGTACATCTCCCTCAGAGGCCTTGAGGGACCAGGTGCATTGCCAATGAGCAGCAATATTTGAAAAGGAGTCTTTTTTTCTGAGCAGTAACTCTCAATGGTGATTTAGCCCTTTTCTCATTTAGAACAAAAAAGGGCAGCTCATTTAATTTTATATAAACATGCTCTGTGAGGCTGAAAGAAATCTGATTGCTTTTCAGTGTGAAAATAAAATGTAAAAACTGTTCTTGGAGTTATTTCTTAACAGAACTAACATTAGAATCATCCAAATCATCAGAGTCATCTATTTTGGAAAAATCAGATTCATCAAATGAATCTTGGGCCAACGACTATTAAAAAAACAATGTTAACATTATGCATAGGAATGTTATGCCTTCTAGGATTTGACATTTTCAGTGATCAAGAATTACTATGTTTTGTAAGTGGAAATACCACTACTAAAAACAGAATGCTATAGAATGATGCCTTTTGTTTCCAAAGTCAGTATACTAGAGCAATGTGAAAATAATAATAAAAGTGAGATAATTCCTGACAAAGTTATCTCGGGTTAAATTGTGCAGCCGCAAGTACAAATTCTGCGCTGCCAATGAATACTCTCAGGGCAAAAGGGAAAAGGGTTAAAATATTCAGTAAACCATTCTCTAAAGAGACATGCTGTCATCCAGGCCCTGTTGTTTCATTTTTAGAGCACAGGCAGAGTAGATGTAGTGTAATTCTTAAGGGCCCTAGGGTTTTTGGAGTGGTAAATGAGCATCGGCTTTAACTTAAAACCACCAGTTGCTTTAGCCTCTAACTAGAGTAAGCCTGGCCTTTAAAGCTTTGAAGCCAGGCGTTGGTGTCTCCTTTTTCACTATGAAAGTCCTATATGGCATCATCTTCTAATAGAAGGCTGTTTTATCTACATTAAAAATCTGTTGCTTAGTGTAGCCACCTTCATCAGTGTTCTTAGCTCTGGATAACTTACTGCAGCCTCCACATCAGCATTTGCTACTTTACCTTGTACCTTATATGTTATGGAAATAACTTCTTTGTTTCAACTTCATGAAGGAAACTTCATGAAGCTAGCTAGAAAAATAAGTTTGAAGCTAGCTACTTCACCAGGAGTAGATCCCATTGCAGGAAACTACTTTTGGTTGGGTACGGTGGGCTCACACCTGTAATCCCAGCACTTTGGTAGGCTGAGGCGGGCTAATCACTTGAGGCCAGGAGTTCAAGACCAGCCTGGCCAACAGGGTGAAACTCTTCCTCTACCAAAAATACAAAATTAGCCAGCAGTGGTGGTGTGCGCCTGTTAGTCCCAGCTACTTGGGAGGTTGAGGCAGGAGAATTGCTTGAACCTGGCAGGCAGAGGTTGCAGTGAGCCAAAATTGTGTCACTGCACTCCAGCCTGGGTGACAGAGTGAGACTGTCTCAAAGCAAAGAAACAAACAAACAAAAAATGGCTTTCTTTGCTAATCTATAAGAAGCATCTCCTCATCCATGCAGGTTTTATTATGAGATTGCAGCAATTCAGTCACATGTCTGCTAGCTTTGAACTTTTCTTCTGCAGCTTCCTCACCACTTTTCCCCCCTTTATAGAATTGAAGAGAGTTAGGGCCTTGATCTGGATTAGGCTTTGGCTTAATGGAATATTGTGGCTGGTTTAATCTTTTATCCAGACCACTAAAACTTTCTCCTTATCAGTAATAAGGTTACTTTCTGTTTCTTATCAGTCATGTATTCACTGGAGTAGCACTTTTAATTTCTTTCAATATCTTTTCTTTTGCATTCACAATTAGGCTATTTGGCACAAGAGGCCTAGCTTTCAGCCTATCTTGGCTTTAGACATGTCTTCCTCACTAAATTTAATCGTTTCCAGCTTTTGATTTAAGGTGAGAGGTGTGTGACTCCTCCTTTCATCTGAACACTAGTGACCATTGTAGGGTCATTAGTTGGCCTAATTTCAATATTATTGTGTCTCAGAGAAGAGGGAGGCCCAAGGAGAAGGAGAGAGATGGCAGAACGGCTGTCTGTGGAGCAGTCAGAGCACACACATTTATCAGTTAAGTTTGCTGTCATGGATGGGTGCAGTTTGTGGTGCTCCCAGAACAACCGCAATAGTAATATCAAAGATCACTGATCACAGATCACCATAACAGATATGATAATAAAAAAGTTTGAAATATTGTGAGAATTACTAAAATTGCCACATATACACATGGTAAATACAAACTGTTGGAAAAATTGTGCTGATAAACTTGCTTGATGAAGGGTTACTACAAACCTTCAATTTATAAAATACATGACATCTGCGAAGTGCAATAAAATGAAGTGAAATAAAATGAGGTATGCCTGTAGATACCTCTGCCGTCAACACTGGAGACACAGACAGTCACATACATAGGATCACAACAAACTAGTATAGGAGCCAGTGCCAGGGTAGGAAAATGTGAGCTGTAATTGATAAATTGCTTTAGGCTAGATGTGGAGATGTCTGAGAGTTAAAAACTCCAGGGGCATCCAGTCATGGGGTGGAGGGGCACATCTTTTGTGAGTTTTACCTCTAGGAGCTCAACCAGGTTCTTAGAGTAAATATCTGAGAGAAATCCCATCATGTGAAAATTTTTGCAATCTATGCATCTGGCAGAGGTCTAATATCCAGCATCTATAAGGAACTTAAACAAATTTATAAGAAAAAACAAACAGCCCCATTAAAAAGTGGGCAAAGTACATGAACAGGCACTTCTCAAAAGACGACACACATGCAGCCAACAAACATGAAAGAAACTCAACATTACTGATCAATAGAGAAATGCAAATCAAAACCACAATGTGATACCATCTCATGCCAGTTAGAATGGCTATTATTATTATTTTTTTTGAGATGGAGTTTCACTTTTGTTGTCCAGGCTGGAGTGCAATGGCACAATCTCGGCTTACTGCAACCTCCACCTCCTGGGTTCAAGTGATTCTCCTGCCTTAGCTTCCCAAGTAGCTGGGACTACAGGTATGTGCCACCATGCCCAGCTAATTTTATATTTTTAGTAGAGACAGGGTTTCACCATATTGGTCAGGCTGGTCTCAAACTCTTGACCTCAGATGATCCACCTGCCTTGTCCTCCCAAAGTTGTTGGGATTACCGGTGTGAGCCACCACGCCTGGCCTAGAATGGCTATTACTAAAAAGTTGAAAAACAACAGATGTTGGTGAGGCTGTGGAGAAAAAAGAATGCTTTTACACTGTTGGTAGGAGTGTAAATTAGTTCAACCACTGTGGAAAGCAGTTTAGTGATTCCCCAAAGAGCTAAAAACAGAACTACCATTTGACCCAGCAATCCCATTACTGGGTATATGCTTAAAAATATATAAGTCATTCTGTTATAAAGACACATGCATGTGTATGTTCATTGCAGCATTATTATAAATAGCAAAGACATATAACCAACTTAAAAACCCATCAATGAGAGACTGGATAAAGAAAATGTAGTACATATGCACCTTGGAATACTATGCAGCCATAAAGAGGAATGAGATTATATCCTTTGCAGGAACATGGATGGAGCTGGAGGCCATTATCCTTAGCAAACTAATGCAGGAACAGAACATCAAATACTGTATGCTCTCACTTATAAGTAGGAGCTAAATGATGAGAACACATGGACAGATGGTGGGGAACAACACACACCAGAGCCTGTCGGAGGGTGGGGAGTCGGAGGAGGGAGAGGGTCAGGAAAAATAGCTAATGGATGCTGGGTGAATGCCTGTGCAGCAAACCACCATGGCACGTGTTTACCTACGGAACACACCTGCACATCCTGCACATGTACCCTGGACCTTAAAATAAAAGTTGGAAATGAAAACAAAAAAAAAATCACATTTGGAAAAAAAAAAAAAAGAAATCTCTTCATGCTTCTGGCAGGGGAGGGGAAAAGAAACCATTATGAAATAGGCTGGAGCACCCTGCTTTTTCTAATAAGAAGAAGCCAGGATAATTAATCAGAGCCTAACCTGCTAGAGTTTTGTCAGAGCCTAACAGACCTGGGGGAAGGGAAACATCAACTCCAGCTGGCTCTAGCCTTTCACTGGGAGAAGGGAATTACCAAACTCTAGGCCACTGTAGTCACCGTGTACCACCTAACGGGGGAGAAAAAAAGTGAGAAACACTTATGAAGCTTACAGTTGGCATAGGCTCATTAAAAGACTGAGTCCTAATCCTAGGACAATAGAACACTTTCCCTCCTGCTGCACCTTACCACTACATTACTTATAGCCAATTTACTTTTGGCCCAGTTCTTTTTATTTTCTAAACCTACATCATGTCCAGCCATCAAGAAAATATTATGAGGTATAATAAAAGGCAACCCCTCCCCACCATTTGAAAAGACAGAGCAAGCAGTAGAACCAGACATGGGAGGGATGTTGAAATTATTGGACAGATTCTAATTATTTAGAACCATGATGATGAATACGTGAAAGGCTCTAATGGATAAAATAGATAGCACGCAGAAACAGCTGGGCAATATAAGAAGAGATATGGAAAGCCAAAGAAAGAAGCAAAAAGAAATGCATTATCAAAACCAGCACACTATAATAGAGATGAAGAATGCCTTTGATAGGCTTATTAGTAGATTGGACACAGCTGAGGAAAGTACCTCTGAACTTGAGGGTACCTCAATAGAAACCTCTGAAACTGAAAAGTAAAGAGAATAAAGACTGGAAAAGCAACATAACACCCAAGAACCATGGTACAACTACAAAAGGAGTACCACGTGTGCAATAGGAACACCAGAGGGTAAGAGAGGGAGAAAAGAACAGAAGAAATATTTGAAAGAATAATAACAGAATTTCCCCAAATTAATGACACCCACCAAACCTTAGATCCAGGGAACTCAGAAAACACTAAGCAGGATAAATACCTAAAAATTATACCGAGGCAGGTCATTTTAAAACCACAGAAAATTAAAGAAAAAAATATAGAAAGAAGCCAGAAGGAAAAAAAAAAAAAAAAAAAAAAAAAAAAAAAAAAAAAAAAAAAAAAACAAACAAAAAAAAACAAAAAACAAAAAACACTTTACCTATAGATGAGCAAAGATAAGAATTTCATTTGACTTTTCCTCAGAAACTATGCAAGCAAGAAGAGAGGGGAGTGAAACATATGAGGAAAACCCCACCAACCTAGAATTCTGTACCCTGTGAAATTATCCTTCAAAGGTGAAGGAGAAATAAAGACTTTCTCAGACAAATAAATATTGAGAAAATTTGTTGCCAGTAGCCCTGCCTTGCAAGAAATATTAAAAGAAGTTCTTTAGAGAGACAAAAAATAACATAGGTCAGAAACTCTGATCTACCTAAAGGAAGAGCATGGAAGATGGAATAATTGAAGGTAAAATGAAAATTTTATTTTCTTTGTCTTAATTGATCTAACAGATAACAGTTTGTTCTAAATAGTTATAGCAACAATGTATTTGATTATGTATGCCTATGTATATATTAATATGTGCTTATGTATGTTCATATATAAGTAAAATGAATGACAGCAATGACACAAGGGATGGAAGGGAGGAATTAGGATAGAAGGGAGAAATAGAATTGTTATTATAAGGCACTAACACTTCCCATGAAATGGTATTGTGTTAATTGAAAGTGGGCTTAGATTATTTGTAAATGTATATTGCAAAATCTAGGGCAACCACTGAAAAAAGTCAAAAAAAAAAAAAAGGAAAAAAGAAAAAGAAACGGTGTAAATGTGGTATTAAGAAGTCTGGAGAGGGATAGCAGAATACATAAATAAAAGAGTTAGAAAATGATTGTCTTTGGGAGGCTGGAGTTGGTGAAAGGCTGGGGGCTGTTGCTTTCTATGTGACTAATTTATGAAACTATTTTCTTTTTAAAACTATATACATGTATAACTTAGAGAAATGTAAAACTAAACAACAAAAAATGAAATGGATAAAAACAATTGTATTTATGTTAAGTCCCAAGTCTGAGTTTTTTTGAGTCAGAAATTTCCCTTAGGTCAGGAACTTATGGCCAAATGCTAATTTGTATAGCACATAGTCTGGTGATTAATATTTTGATAAAAAAACACAAATGATTGAAATTATGCCCAAACTTTAGTATCTTTATTTTAAACGAGTATTTCTTAAACTGCAAAATAAGTTTCTCCAGAAAAGATGGGAAAGTTTTCAGTTTGTTAGAGAAAGAAATAATTGAAGAAAGACTACCATTTGCCACTACGTGATAGCCACGCTTTACTTGGTAACGTCTAGAAACTTACCTGAACAGAAGAGCATCATCTGTTAGAAATTTTGGCAAATTGGAGTCTCGTAAAGCTCTTATCAACACCACATCTTCATTTAGGTTTGGGTTTTCTCTTTTTAAGGATCTAAATTTAAAGGAATACTTTGGAATATTTAAAGGCATATCACAAGAACATAAGGTTGACTGTGATTTTCTAAACCTGTAGGGAGGGCAGAGACCTTCCCCTGAGGATTCCTGCTAGAAGGAGAGGATCATGTTCCCTTGTGTGCTCAGCGTTCATCTCCATCAGAGCACACTGACAAGTCCTGCAATGGCTACGCAGCCTTGACGAGAATGATAAGGACATCTTCTCAACATCCTCCCCAATCCCGATGTTATTCAACCTGAATTTATAATTCCTTGAATACATCATGATGATCCCTATATCTGTGCTTTTCTTTTCAGCCTGCCCAGAATATTTTGCCTTGTTCTTTGCCTGCTCTTATTTTTCCCCTCAAAACCCAGCCCAGTGGCTCCCTTTGCTAGAAAGCTCCTGTCCTCTATCCTCCTTCTCAGCGAACCTTGGGTGGGTGCAGCCCTGTTGCTGCCCTCCCTGCATCGCAGCTACATGACTGCACATTGGTCTGTCTCTGTGACTCACTGGACTGTAGTTGTGCTCCTTCAGTGCAAGTGTATCTCAACTTCTTAGTATTCCTAGTCCTTAAATGGCCATCCTGTAAAGAGGGGACATACTATATCTGAGAGGTTAAAATATAGAACAGGGTAGAAAAGTGCAGGGAGATTCGTGCAGAGCCCAGTGATGCAGGAGCCAGGCAGAGGGTTTCTGGATGTGCAGAACCTGAGCCAATGAGTCATGGCCTGAAAGGAAGGACTAGAGATAAAACAGGTCTCCTCAGAGGCTCTGGTCAAGTTGGGGATTCCATATATAGTAGTTTCAAGAAGTTATAAAGAGAAAAGTTGGGGCCTGAGAAGAGGAAAGACTCTTTCTTTACTAGACACTAGAAAAAAGTTTAGGCTTGAGCTATATTATAAAGACAGAGATGAAATCTAAGACATAAGCTGAACTGAATTGGAATGATGAAGTTTCTTTAAACTCTTGAGGCTTTCTCAGGCAACATGTATGACTGGCTTTGTTGCATATGCATAACAGACTATGTGTCTTTTAAGTCCAGTCATACCATCTTAAGGTAGTAAAGGCTTTTGTAAACAAAAACCCAGTGTTTGAATTTGAGTTCAGGGGAAGTTAATGTTCTCCAAAGCCTAGTTGGAGGTCAGTTTCTATCGAGGACAACCATGTTAGGACTCACAGTGAAGAACTGTCATGGGATGAGGAGAGACAGCCTGTGTCACTTTGTCATAGGAGCGTCAAGGTAAGAATGATGACAACAGCAGCAGCCAACATTTACTAATCACTTACTGTCTGAGAGCCTTTCCTGAGTTACCCATTTAATGCATTTGATCACATGGTTTGGGATTTCACTTGACTACTTTGGTTTCTTACCCAGCCAAGTCCAGGACAGACTTCACAGCTCTCATGCCAAAGTCATAGTGATCCTGCTGAGACAGCTGCTCACTGCAAAGCTTATACATCTGAGTCATTTTTCTTGCTAATATTTTACTGGATTCAAATCCTTCAGAATATAGGATTACCTAGAATAGAAAAAATAATGCAATGCTTATTACATTGTATTGATAACAATGTATTAGCATGATACCAACATAGTCAAAATTGACTCTAAGCATTATACCTTCCCAAGTTGTTATGTCTTTTAATAAAGAAACATAAAAATTGAAGGGAAAAAGGCTTTCTGTGCCACAGGAAACTGGAAGGCAGACTACTGTATGGGGATACCTAGGCACTGATTCTGTTTTCCATCTGTAGATGAAGATGTAGCTTTGGGAACATTTGGTTCAAGGAACAGAAGAGCCCAGCTTTTGAAAATGTTCCCATCGTGAAAGTTGGATGGTGTCATTAGGCCTGAGCACAAAAGCAAGAACTGAGCTTCTCTGATCCGACAGGAACACCACCCTAGTGGAAGATGATTGCTACTAGCTCTCTTAGTTTCCCGAGGAGTCAAGGGAAGCCATGCAAAGATCGTCAGCCTCTCCTCTGCCTTTCTTCTGACAAGTTTCTGCATCCTTGGTTAAATTAATCAGATGATGCTTAGTGTCTTTGACAGTGGAGCTGGATGCAGACCCTTTTTTCTATTTATAATCTGCCTGAAACACTGCAGTTGGCTTCAGATGCAGAATTTAGAATGATGCAGAGTTCTTACTGGTGTCTGTTTTGTTTACAGACCTATCCCTGCTGATTAACACAGTGCTCTGCACACAGTAGGTGATTAAAAATATTTACTGACAGGCTGGGTGCAGTGGCTCACGTCTGTAATTCCAGCACTTTGGGAGGCTGAGATGGGTGAGTCACTTGAGGTCAGGAATTTGAGACCAGCCTGACCAACATGGTGAAACTCCATCTCTACTAAAAATACAAAAAATTAGCCGGGCATGGTGGCAGGAGCCTGTAATCCCAGCTACTCAGGAGGCTAAGGCAGGAGACTTGCTTAAACCTGGGAGGCAGACGTTGCAGTGAGCTGAGATAGTGCCATTGCACTCCAGCCTGGGTGACAGAGCCAGACTCTGTCTCAAAAAAAAAAAAAAAAAAAAAATACTGACAACAGAATCTAATTCATTTAAACTCTAAAAATAATAGGAATAGCACTCAGAAGACTAGACTTTTAAATTTGTCCAATCCATTACTGAGTAACATAACAATAGGACAAAGCATGAGATGTGGACAACATGTTGGACTGGGCTCTCAGCTTGGTTTTCTTCCTACCAGGTTGGGACACTGAGCAAGTCATTTATTTTCTGTTTGCAGAGAGGGTCAAGAGTAAAGATACTACCTGCCTTAACTGCCCCCCACCCCACCATGCCCACAGTGGGTATGGCAGACCCCTGAGCTGCCATAAGCATTATACTAATTGACATAGTTTTGATGTTTATCCCTGCCCAAATCTCACATTGGATCATAATTCCCAGTGCTGAAGGTGGGGGCTGATGGGAGGTGTCTGGGTCACGGGGGTGGATCCTTGATCCCTCATGGCTTGGTGCTGCTTTGCAATAGTAAGTGAATTCTGAGATCTGGTCATTGAAAAGTGTGGGGCACCCCCCAACCCACTCTTTCTCTCTTGTTCCTGTTTTCACCATGTGCAGTGCCTGCTCCCGCTTCACCTTCCACCATGAGTAAAAGCTCCTTAAGGCCACCCTAGAAGCCAAGTAGATGCCAGCACCACCTTTCTGTACAGCCTGCAGAACCACGAGCCAATTAAACCTCTTTTCTTTATAAATTACCCAGTCTCAGGTATTTCTTTATGGCAATGCAAGAAAGACCTAATACACTAATATAGGTTGTAATTTTTCTAATGATAGGATTTGGAACAGTCTATTCTATTCTTAAGCAATTACTTTTATTTCACATAGAAGAATATTTAAAATTAGCTGTTATCACAGGAATTTTCTGAGAAATTCCATCCTAAAGGGGTAGTGTCCCTTCTTATGAAATGCAGCATTGAGCACACAAGGGGCCTTCTGGAGTCCTAAAAATGCCTTATATTTTGGTCTTCGTAGTCACACAGATGAATGCATGCATAAGAATTCACTGAGCTACACCCTTATGAGCTGTGCTCTTTATTGTGTATAAATTGTACCTCAATAAAAAGTGCCATGAAAAATATGTATAACATTTAGCTGGATGTAGTACCATGTGCCTGTAGTCCCAACTACTAGAGGCTGAGGTGGGAGGATTGCTTGACCTCTGTTTGGTTCCAGCCAGGGCAGCCTAGTGAGACCCTATTTCTTTTTTTTAAAAAAAGTGCAAAATTTAAATATATCAATAATTTTTTAAAAATTTATTTTATTTTAATTAATTAAATATTTATTTATTTATTTTGAGACTGGGTTATGAG
>NW_016810852.1:691582-714082 GCF_001698545.2 Rhinopithecus bieti
TTATTTAAATATTTATTTATTTATTTTGAGACTGGGTTATGAGACTGGCTAATTTTTATATATTTTGTAGGGATGGGATTTCACCATGTTGCCCAGGCTGGCCTCTAACTCCTGGACTCAAGCAATCCTCCCGCTTTGGCCTCCCAAAGTGCTGGGATTACAGGCCTGAGCCACTGTGCTTGGTCAAATACATCAATTTTTGGCTAGCATTTAAATTCTTGGCTATTTAAAACCAGTTTAAATAGAAAGATGCCTAAGTGGATACAGAAAAAACAAACATGATTATAAATAATTAATTTGTTAATGATTACGATTTTTTGACTAAGTTGATACAGACTTATAAGCCAATCTCCACCCACCTCATAGTGAGGAGGCTTCTACTCAACATCCCTTGACTCCAGTAAAAAATAACGTGCAAAGAGAAATAAAATAATCTGTGTTTTGTAACTAATCCAGACATTTTAATTCCTAGAGAGGAACTGAAAAACCCCAATGAACTGGTTAATTAAACTCATTGATTCTTTCCAGTTTTAGGGGCCTATCATATTCCAGATATCATTCTGGGTATTACGGATATAGCAGTAAACAAACAAACATGCAGGACTTAACATTCCATGTGATAACAATCATATCTACACTTAATAATGTATAACCATTACTTGTGGCATTCACAAAGGAAACTTTGTACCTTGGTAGAATTGAACGGTAAATAAAAGAAACAAGTTTACATTTCTGCTGCTTTATAATGTGATGCTCACCTCTGCAATCAAGGCATAATTTGGAACCATCATCGCAAATGGTCTAAACAGGGCTTTCAAATTATCTGGCAATTCAGTTCTGCCTGCATAGCCAGGATTCATTGTGATGAAGGCTGCACAAGTCTTCACTAACTTTATTTCCCGCCCCTCAAACATGAATCTAGAGAGCTGTTTGAAGATAGAATATATGTTAACACTCTTCCAGACACTTGTAAAATTTTTCACCTAATTATCACTCGAATGCAAGACTCATGTAATGAAGCACTAAAGCAAAGACTACTGAACACTATTGTTGGACAATAGGGAACATTTCTGATTCTGTCCTGTCTGCTTCCAATATCTTCTGGGCTCTGTGTTTCCTGATTTCTGCCTCCCTGCACCTGACTTGCCCAAATTGTTTCTTCCTTCCTAGTCAAGTCCTGAAATCTTCTAGGTCTGAACATTTACTGAGCCTCTTCAATTCAACTTTCTATTTTTTTCTTTTTTTGAGACAGGGTCTTGCTTTGTCTCCCAGGTTGGAGTGTAAGTGGCATGATCAGAGCTCACTGCAGCCTTGACATCTCAGGCTCAAGCAATCCTCCCACCTCATACCTCAGCCTGCCAAGTAGGTGGGACCACAGGCATGCCCCGCCATACCCCACTAATTTTAAATTCATCTTGGACTTACTGACCATTAAACCTTCTCCACTCTCACTTTCTGGTATTCCCCAAGAAATTTCAACCTAATCTTAGTTCTTGAGTTGTTGAGGCCCCACTGTCACCGTTTTTGTTACCACCCCTTCACTTTTACTTAACAGCAAACACTTGTTGAGTGCCTGTTGCAGGTGAGGCAATAGGTAAGGCATGGAGGCACACAGCTGAAGGAGCCTCACTCTTGAGATCTCCAGAAACTCCCAGGCTTGCTGTCTGCAATCAACCTGGAAACCATGACCACACAGGACAATACATGCTTCAGTGCAGGTGTGTGCAAAGCCCATGGGGGTAGTAGGCAACCTGCTTGGGATCTGAAGAAGGAAGAAGGATGTTTCAGGTGAAGGAACAGGGGCAGCCATTCCAGGAAAAGGGAGCAGGAGCAAGAAACAACACTGCATGTTCCAGAAATGACCGGCAATTTACTTTGCTAAAGGGCAAAGTTCCAGAAAGCATAGCTAGGCTGGGCCTGAGCATCAGGAGTCTTGCACACTAAACTAAGTAATTTAGATTTTGTTCCATGTTTGTGGGGAAGCAGAGAAGACTTTTAAGCAGAGTGATAGGATTGAAGTTGGCAGCAGAGAGGTTGGACAGGCTACAGACAGGGAGATTAGTAAGGAATGATCACTGGGGACATGATGAGAGCCAGAATTCAAGAGGTGTAAGTGGGGAGGAGAGGCATCTAGTAGATAAAATTAACAGGACTTGGTGATGGCTTAGATTCTGGGATCGACAGTGATGGGTCAAATCCAAGGTGAGTTCCAGGTTTCTAGTTGGGCCACTAGATGAAGGTGCTATCAACAGACAAAAGGAATACAGGGAAGATCAGGATGGAGTAGGGTGATGTGCTGCAGCCTGGAGGAGAGAATGGATGGTACAACTGGAGACCTTTTCTGCTGCTGCTGAATGATTGCTTGTGCTAGCAAACCTCTCAATTTCTGTGGTTTAGTTTATCTATTCCAAGCTATATACCCCACTCCAACGGTCTTATTTGGCTCTGGCAGCTTGAGGACGAGGCTGGTTATCTGCAGATGCTCTCCTGTCTTTCTCTGCCCTCACGTGGCTGCTCTCCAGGGGGCAAAGCTTCAATTCTGCCTCTACTCTCTCTGGTCCCCGTCCCCTTACTCCACACACTTTGCTGTCGCTGAACTGCTCAACAAGATGATAATAACTTGCATAATACAGAGTATGCTATCTCTGTATTTAAAGATCTTGCGTTTAATGTAGGCCTCCCCAGAGTATGCAGGAACATGAGGGGGTCCAGGTAAGGGAGCTTAGACTTTAGGGTCTGATAATTTTGATGTATATGAAAATAGTTTTTAAACTTTGAATTCTTTTCACCTATTACCTTGGGGGAAATGACATATACTTCACATAGGTTTGGTGTAAGATGAAAGAAGTGTGAGCACATACCACAATGACTTACACAATTTAGTAGCTCACTATAGTCCAAGTCATGATTGCTTTTTATTAGTTCTATAGTTCGCTTTTTTGCAGAGGGCGATAATCAAAATATTTAACAACTCTTATCAGGGCACCTTCCAATGAGATAGCCTCTGCCTCTGGAGCTAGAGTTGAGTCCAGAGTCCCCCGTGCTGTGCCAGGATGAACCCTTATTGGTGGATTGAGAGGAGGTCTGGCGCTCTTTGGAAAGGGCCAAGGGAGTAGTGGGGGCCCTCGCAGGGCTTGGAGCAGTGCTGTTTTGGTTTGTAGAGGCTGAACACCAGTGCTGCCCATTGTGACCAGATCTCCAAAGGTCAACACAGAGTGGTAGAGACTTGGTCCCAACCTTCATTGCCATTCGCTTCTGAATATGAAATCCCTTCTCTAGAGGCATGCTTATAAGGGGCTCAAACAAATTTTAAATAATAGGACCACTCAGTATCTTCATCTCACCCCATATTCCTTGGATTTTTCCAGTCCAGTGAGCTCTGGAGAGCCAAGTCTCCTTGAGCTCCCCAGGATTCCTCCCTAACATTTTCAGCATCTCCTTCCTAAAATGTAACATTCTGTGAGTTAATGACAAACTTAAGGATTGCTACCTTGAAAGTCGACTGCCCAGTGCCTTACCTTTGCTGCTTTGGCGTTCCTAATGGTAATGAGTTGCTGTGCAATGACGGACAGAACTTCTATGTCAATTCGATTAAATTCATCAAAGCAGCACCAGGCCCCTGATTGTGCCAAGCCACTGAAGAAGCGCCCCATCATCTGAAATCAAAATAAAGCAGTTCAACTTTGTATTGCGTAGTTCAACTCCTTCAAAAATTAAATTTTGAGCTGAAATATTAAAGAAAAAAAGAGATGGTATCTGCAAATAAGCAATAGTTTTATTTGAATACTGGTCTACGTCAGAAGTAAACACTTTTCTACAAGAGGAAATATCTTTTTGAGTCTCTCTAAGTGATTTGAATCTGTTTTATTTTTAAACAAAATGACAATGTGACCAATTTTCCTTCTTGTTTATAACCTCCACTCACCTCTGCAAATACTTGACAGATTGTCAAATAATCTAACATATGGAACATACAAACTTAAGGACTTTAAAAAAACTTGAAGTCCTTGCCCATGCCTATGTCCTGAGATGGTACTACCTAGATTTTACTTCTAAGGGTTTTTATGGTATTAGGGCTAACATTAAGTCTCTAATCCATCTGAATTAATCTTCGTATAAGGAGTAAAGGAAAGGATCCAGTTTCATCTTTTCTAACTTATGGCTTAGCCAATTTCAGCACCATTTATTAACATAGGGAATCCTTTCCCCCATTTCTGTTTCTCTCAGGGTTTGTCAAAAGAATCAGATGGCTGTAGATGTGTGGGTTTATTTCTGAGGACTCGTTGTCCATTGGTCTATATCTCCTGTTGGGACTCATTGTAGGGACATGGATGCAGCTGAAACCATCATTCTTAGCAAATATCACAAGAAGAGAAACCAAACCGCATGTTCTCAATCATAGGTGGGAACTTGAACAATGAGGAAACTTGGACTCGGGAAAGGAACATCCACACACTGGGGCCTATCATGGAGGGGGGAGGGGGGAGGGATTGCATTGGGGAGTTATACATGATATGATGACTTGATGGGGCTGCCGATGAGTGACTTGGTCCACACCACAAAATGGCACAAATATACATATGTAACCACAACTGCACGTTATGCACATGCTACCCTAGAACTTAAAATATAATAATAAAAAAAAATTGTGGCACAGAAATGTACAAAAAAAAAAACTTGAAAAATTTTACTAATGGAAGCTTTCATTGTCTTTAGAAGGTATTCTACATGGTAGACACACACAAGGACTACTGAGCAGAAGGCACACCTGTGCAGATTATGGCAGTGATTCTTAATTTCTTCTACAGCAGAATCCTAATGGTGGAGGAAAATAAGAATGTGCCATCTAAAGTGTGGCATTTCTTTTGGGCACTTGAGATATTGGTTAAGCATGTGTACAAATCTTGCGTTATACCATATCTATCTCTTTAGTAGTAGAACTAATGGTTTTAAAATTTCAAGGTGGTCAACTGAACACATACTACTTCTTCCCCTTCCTCTGATTCCCACAAATCACAGAAAGACTGATAGTTCTATGTGCATCTCTCTCTCCTTTTCTGTGTCCACACTTATACCTGTACCTGCTTGATAAAAACATAATGGAAAGGGAAACCAGCAGGAAGAAAGTTTTGAAAAAAAAAGCTGGAATATGGAAAGTACAGGGAAACAGATTGTCCAACTGAGAAGGGAGAACTGCAGCCCCAAAACAGAGGGAGGGGAGTAATGCCCTTCATGAGGCCTCCAAGAAACTCCAAACCCAATATCAATACATGCAAGTTGGAGTACATGCAACATGAATACATACATGTAGAAAAGCAGACACAGGCTCTACAGAAATATTTGGAAATTAGGCAAAGATCCACACTTGGAATGATTGGCTCTATGGGTCCTTCCTCTCTCTGTTCTTCCTTCCTTCCTCTCTCTGTTCTTCCTTCCTCTCACCCCAAGCAGAGTAAACAGGGCTCTTGCGATTTTAGTGCTGACATCCCCACCAGGCTAAAACGAAGGACTGCCTCATAAACAAAGGGGGAGATCTGCCTTGGGGAGATATTAATATTAGGAGATACTGGGAGATGACATTATGCTTGGGAGATAAGGAAAGCAGAGACAAGGAGAGAAAGACGGTTCCAGACTTCCACTTCAGTCACTGAGATTCAAAAATAATAAAAGAAAGTGAAACCCACTGAAATGTACTACATTAGAAGGAAAATCCTTATTATTTGGCATTCGATGTGGGCTTTCTCACTTACTGGCTGCTTGGTGTGCGTACATTCTATGGAGAAGCCTGCTGGCTACACATTCTCTACTCCCACAGAGCTCTTGGTAGCTCTTTCATTCAAGGAAGGGGCATTTGGGGGAAACAAGCTGTTTACACTAATTAAATTAGTCCTTCATCTATCCTTATGAACCAATAGGTGAAGGTTCAAGAAAGAGAAGGAATGAGAAGAGTAAACTAACGAGCAACTTTGGAGAAAGTGGAGATAATTTAGGGAGCAGAAAGTAATTTTACAAAATTGAAATGGAATCCTCAGAGAGATTTGGGAGGGAAACACATTCCTAAAATAAAACAAGATACTCTAAAAAAAGAAATTAGTCAGAGATAAGAAACAGTCCCTGGAAATTAGTAATAATATAGCCAAGGTAAGAGAAGTTGAATGAACTCATGGAATGATAGTACTAAATGATACTCATGGACAGTACTAAAGACCAAGTTGGTGTTCTGTACAACAAAGCTGCGGAATGCTTCCATATTGTAGGGGAATGGTCTTCATACTTAGGATACACGTAAGTCCTGGCACATGTGGAGACTTTCCAAGGGATACTTATGAACAGTTTTAAAGGAAGTAACAAAGAAAATTCCAGATCTTGATCTGTGACACAGACTCTTTGCTAATATTTTTCTCTTTAAGAACATGTCTGTGGTCATGGTGGTTCTTCATTTCCATTTGCTCTTCAAAAATGACCCTCTCTCTCTGCCACTCCTACCCCTGCAGTTTTTGCCTGTCTGAGGAGGAGGGTGGGGGGTTTGAAATCCAGCCCTGACATGGCTGCTGACTTGGTGAAAGTATGCCACAGGTGTAGAGGCTCAGCAGATGATACTAGCAGGCTTGCTCTTATCCAAACCAGATCTTACGATGGTGCATTGCCCCAGGATGCAAAAACCTCCAGGGTGCCAAACAAAGGAGCAGTTCCAAATATTGATCATGAATGCAGGAATGCTTGCAATAACTGGCTGGTTAACAAATACTTTTTCGAGTCAGGTGATCTCCAATTCTTCATTTTCAACAAAAGTGAAGGACAGGGTCAATGCCTACAGGCCAAAGATAACCAGAAACACACCTGTAGTCAGACACAATTGGGTTTACCACTTGTTGCAACAAGGGAGACCACACTCTGTGGGAAACCAAGGTTTCTCTCAGTAAAAGGGTATCAGGAGGACTTGTCACAGGATTTGGGCTTGTGTTAGAAAATTCTGGGGAAGGGTCAGTGAAGAAGGGTTTTGCTCTATTAGTTTTTAAGAGCTGCTATAACAAATTGCCATAAACTGAATGGCTTAAAGCAGCAGAAATTTATTCTCTCACAGTTCTAGAGGCTAGAAGTCTGAAATAAAGGTATCAACAAAGCCATGCTCATTCTGAAGGTTCTGGGGGGTAGGATTCTTCCTTGCCTCTTGGTAGCTTCTAGTGGTTGCCGGCAACCTTTGGGATTCCTAGGCTTCTTGTACTGCATCACTCTGATCTCTACCTCCTGTGTATCTTCACTTAGCTGCCTTCTGTCTGTCTGTCTATATCCACATTTTTCTCTTCTTACAAAGGCACTAGTTAGTTATTTGATTAGGGCCCATAGATTTCCAGTATGGCCTCATTTTAAACATCTGAGTCTTTACAAATGTAAAGACTCAAATTAGGTAACATTCAGATACTAGGCATGAGGACTTGAACATATTTTGAGGGGACACAATTCAATCCACAATATTGTGGATTAGGTGCTGGTAGGAAGCAGGGGCAAATTTATGATGGATATCATAATCATATTATACAGGAGGCTGATGGATAGCTGGCTGAGGCTGTCATTGGTAAAGGTGAAGCAGTTACACAGCTTAGCCTGGAGAGGGAGATATTAGACTATTTTTTTGTGGTTTGGACAACATTCTTGTGTGTTCTCAGACACGATTATGGCATCTCATTCCATAATGGATGCATCGTGACCTGGTCTGCAGTGGGTGGCCTGTGAAATTGTTTGTGTTCAACCGGAGAAGCAAATAGTCTGAGTCAGGTTGGCTCTCAGCTGATAGCAGTCAGGGGTTATTTTGTTTTGTTTTTCAGAGATGAATTGTGTAGCAATTAATTGACCAGTAGAAATATGTTTTGGTGTTATTTCTATCATTTTATTTTGTGATGATTTCTATTTAAAAAAACCTTTATTTTGAAAAATTTCAAACTGAAAGAAGGTATGTTACCCAGCTTAACAACTACCAACATTCTGCTATTTTCAAAATACTCTCCAACATTTTTTATTGTTATTTTAAAGCAAACCCTAGACATCATATTATTTCACAATAAACTCTGTAACACATAAAAACCCCCAAATTACCCATATCAATACTGCTAACCTATTCAAAGAAAAACCCAATAATTATTTAATATCTTGTTAACTTTTCCTCAATCATACTGATATTGTCCTTTTACAATTGGTTTGTTCCAATAAAGATACAAGCAAGGTACAAACATTGCATTTGGGTACTGTGTCTCTTAAATCTCTTTAAATTTATAGCAGTTCCCTGAATCCTCTCTCTTTTATGCAATTTATTTTTGAAGGTCTGTAAGTTATTTTCCCTACATAATTCCCTTGATTCCATATTTAGCTGATTGTATTCTTGTGGTGTTAACACATTCCTTTATCTCATACACCTGTACTTCTTGAAAACCAGTATTTAAATCTAGAGACTCCATTAGATTCATATATAATTCATAGCTTATATATCATAACAGGAGATACATTTTTTTTTTTTTATTATACTTTAAGTTCTAGGGTACATGTGCATAACGTGCAGGTTTGTTACATATGTATACTTATGCCATGTTGGTGTGCTGCACCCATCAACTCGTCAGCACCCATCAATTCATCATTTATATCTTGAGGAGATACATATTTTTTGATTGTCAAAGTTGTGATTGATCAGTGGATTACTATCCCGATTCGTCCATTATAAAATTTCCAATTAGTCTTTAGTGGTTTTAGTAATGATGGTATACCATTTCATACTCCTCAGACTGACAGCAGTTATGGAACCTGACAGCATGGGCACGGATGTGGAGCATAGGCAGCTCTTACACACTTGCAGGGGGAGTATAAATTACCACAATCACGGAAGAAGCATTTGTCCTTATTGAGTCAATATGATACGTATATGTACCTTGAGACCAACTCCTATATTCCAAGCCAGATAAACCATGCACCCATTCACCTGGAGGCCTGTGTAATAATGCTTATTGCAGCATTGCTTACAGGAGCAAATACTATATTAGAAACAACCCAAATACCTATCAGAAGAACAAAACCATAAAAACAGAGCAGTGAAAATGAATTTAAAAAAATAGAGCTATAGTATTAGCCTAGATGAATCTCATAGACAAAGTGCTCAGTGGAAAAACCAAAATGTAGAATGTAGCACACAAAATGGTGCTATGTTTTAAATTTAGGACTACACACATACATATGCACACATGTGAATGATAACCCCCAAATTCAGAATAGAAGTTATCTCTGGCGAAGAGAGACAGAGGATTTCAAGTGTGCTGGTAACATTTTATCTCTTAGCTGGGAGGTGGCTAAGTAGATATTCATTATTTTATTCTTTATATCTTTTAATGTTTCTAAATTTGCATATAATATGTACTTTTTTAAAAAAAGGGAGAGAACATTTGACTTGAATCAAAAGACGTGTTCAGATTCTTTCTCTGCCATTTTCTAGTGGTGACTGCTGGCGAGTTACTTCACTGTCCAAATGTCACTTCCATCTGTGCAATGATGACAACACCTATCAAAGAGGACTGTTGGGAAGGTAAATCAGATAATATGCCTTCTCCTGAGTCTAAACACAAAGTCTCAGCCCAGTGCTTGAGTGTTTCGTTTGCTTTTTGTAGAAAGGAAGAGTTTCAAAGGTTGGACTTTAGGGCGAGAGAGTTCCTGGAGGAGCAGGAACTAGGTCTTAGGAAACGCAGCACATCTGACCAGGGATCTGCAGGGTAACCTCCTCCTGCCCAAATCTCTCCTCTCTCTTACGAAGTTGTCAGGAACTGGAAAAAGCAGGTAGAGAAAACAGGAAAAGGGGACTGGTCAGAGCCCTGGGGAACATCCACACATGAAGGGACATTTAAGGCAGAAAAGAATAGCCCTTGGAGACAATCTCGTTTTGCCTAGAAATCTTATGTTGCAGAAACCCTTAGAGGATAACCATTCCTCTTTCTCTGGAAACTGCGTACCACATCTAGCTCTCAACAGCCATCCATGCCTGTATGAGTCAGACTATACCCTCTTCTTCTGGCTATTGTTTACGAATCTAGGGGTGACCACTTGAACCCACTTTGCCAATTAGAATCTACTTTCAAAATTTGAAATATGACCCTGCTGTTTTCTTTGCAAGGCTCTAGAGAGAAGGCTCTAAAGTTCCCAATGCCAAGGAGTTGGCTGCCCTAGTTCCTACTCAGCCTGAGTCATGCTCAACTCTTCTCTGGATTCTGTGAAATATCCCACTATCTCAGTAATCTTTCAATAAGTTTATTTATTTTTATTGTTGCTTAAAACATAAAATAAGTGTGTTTATGTGTTTAGCAATCTAAACAAATACAAGAAAATAGCAACAAGCAAGAGAAAATATGAGAGTATTTAAGAGAAGTGGAGAACAGAAGTAGGAGGCCCAGAGCAGAGAACAGAGACAAAATGATAAGCAAAGAAGCAATAAAATAAGGTCTCATTAGGCTGACAAGACATATTTTTCCCGTTAAAGAGCTTCCCAAAATGACAAACCAAATGAATAAAGAAAATTATCTTATGTAGATACATCCTGGTAGATTTTCACAATACCGAGGATCAAGAGAAAATCCTATAAGCTGCCAGAGATAGAGAGGAAGCAAAATATTACTAAACCTCCAAAATTTATTAAGCCATGATCAGTTTTATCATTAACAAAATGCATACTGGAAGACAATGAAGTGAGGCCTTCAAAGTCAGGTGAGAAAATAATTTTAAACCTATAATTCCACCCTCTACAAATTATCAATCAAGTATGATGACGCAGTAAAGACAGAATATTTATATACTTGAATGGGAAAAAATTGCTCAAGGAAGTATTCCAACAAAATTAAAATGAAATATAAGAAAGATGCAAGACTGAAATACAAAGAACAGTGGCAGCTGAATCTACTCTAGAACAGTGGTTCTTAAATCTGAGTGTGCAACAGAATCATCTGGAAGTTTGTTTCAACAAAGCCTCTCGTTGCTGCGCTCCAGCTCTAAAGTTTCTGATTAAGTTGGTCTGACATGGGGCTTTATAATTTGCATTTCCAACAAGTTGTCAGGTGATGCTAATGCTGTTGGTTCAGGGTTCATGCTCTCAGAACCATGGTCTAGGGCTTAGCTTCTCAAAGTGGACCAGTATCGATGTGTACCACCTTGGTGGATGTCAGAAATGCACAATTTCAGGCCCCACCCCAGACCTGCAGATCAGAATATGTAGTTTAATAAATATCTCCGGGTGATTCACAGCACACAGAAGTTAGAAAAATAATGATTCTGGCCGGCGCAGTGGCTCACACCTGTAATTCCAGCACCTTGGGAGGCCGATGTGGGCAGATCACGAGGTCAGGAGCTGGCCAAGATGGTGAAACTCCATCTCTACTAAAAATACAAAAGTTAGCCGGGCGTGGTGGTAGGCGCCTGTAATCCCAGCTACTCAGGAGGCTGAGGCAGGGAACTGCTCGAACCCGGGAAGCGGAGGTTGCAGTGAGCCGAGATTGTGCCACTGCATCCCGGGCAACAGAGCGAGACTCCGTCTCAAAATAAAAAATAAAAAGTAAAAAATAAAAAATGAGAAAAATATTGGTTCTAGAAGAAGTA
The DNA here is from genome assembly GCF_001698545.2 of Rhinopithecus bieti. Lineage (NCBI taxonomy): Eukaryota > Metazoa > Chordata > Mammalia > Primates > Cercopithecidae > Rhinopithecus > Rhinopithecus bieti. The sequence continues at coordinate 703,202 of NW_016810852.1, forward strand.
AACAAAGTGGAAAGAAAACATGATCCATTAACCCTGAAGCTTAGGACGTTTACTTTGAATGGCAGGGGTTTGTGATGTATGTATTGATCTTTTTCTATGGGGCCAATTATTCTATTAAATTCCACTGTGAACAGTCTTTGATATTATAAGTGCTGTATAAGGGATTTACATTTTTATGTTCAGCCCCAGACAAAGCAATGAAGATATAATTTAGTTATAGAATAAAATACAAATTTTATAACATTTGACATGGTAAAAGTGAGGTTGAAACAGAAAGTCCAACTTCATTAGACACACAAAGTTGTGTCTAATAAAATCCTCATCTATTTAATGTGTTGGCAGATAGTGTCCAAAGTGGGTACATAAAAATATAGAAACAAATATATGCTTTTACAGTTTAAATAGCAACCACCAGAAGAAATAAAGCCAAACAAGGATTGCTGCAAATCCATGAGCTTTTTTTTTAGGGGATCTGTGAGGCCAAAGTGTTTTCATAATAATACCAAGGTGTTATTTTTTCACTTTCTTTTCACTCTCACTCTCTCATGAGAGTACAGAGTATGAAAAGATGTGGATATGATTTCAGTTTTTACATAGCAAATAACCTTTAAGAAACTAACATTTGTCAAGTTTTGGTGTAGTTCAAAGAAGAGTATAAACAATTAACTGAAAAAGTTCTTTAAAACATTCGTCTTTTCAGAGTCTATATCTATGTGAGGTTAGATTTTCTTCAAATGTTCAACCAAAAAAACATATCTCAACAGACTGAATGTAGAAGCAAATTGGAGCATCTGGCTGTCTTCTATTATGCCAAATATTAGCATAATAGCAAAATTTTGAAAACATTAGAGATTTTCAAAAATATAAAAGTGGGACAATTTTTTTTGTTTGGAAGTTTTCTCATTAATTTTTAAGAGTGTAAAGGGGTCCCATGACCAAAAAGTTTGAGAACCACTGTATTGAAAAACCTTACCAGGAATTCTCACCTTGCACATATTTCATGTTCAATACACTATTCTCTGAATTGCCAATTTCCTACTGTAAGCTTAGTCCTTGTTCTTCGTTTTCCCTGCTATTCTATCTTGTACCTCATCTCATTTCTTTCTTCTTACTGACATGTACAGATTTTTTATTTTTTCACCACTTGATAAATCATCCCCTGGCCTTGATTCTTATCCAGACTACCCAGACCGCCATGTGTTGACTCTTCTCCCTTGCTCTATTTATTCCACTTTAGCCATTATTTGCCCCATTTCTTTTCTCTTGCTTGTCATCTCTCTATTCTCGCCTTATTTTGTTATGTCATGTTGCAAATAGAGAAAGACACATAAAACACTTAAATGTTAATATTTAGATACAAGAACTGTACCTTGTAGTCCAAACCATCCGAACAGTTAAAGACCACACACTGGATGGCAAGAGCTTTTGCCAGATCTTTGATAGTCTCTGTTTTCCCAGTGCCAGCAGGACCAGCTGGTGCACCCCCAAGGTCAAGCTGCAAAGCTCCCATGAGGCAAAGATAGCAGCGATCCTGAAGAAAGTAACAAATTATCAATATGAAGGGAACCAACTCTGGCCACAAATTAAGTCATTTCCTTTCTATGGGGAAAGGATTATTATTTTCTATGAAAAATAGAGCAACTGAAATACACCAAAAGATCCATGCACATAATTAAATAATGCAAATCTTTGCTTTACAAAGATGTATTCATAATAAATTCTTTCAAGAGTTAATGTCATATGAAACTTTTCAAGACTTTTGATTGAAAAGCACTCTCATGTCAATATTAACCTAAGTGATCAATAACTTACTGTGAGTGGAGTAATAACCAATCTTGGGCATGCACCCAAATATTCATAGCCGTAAGTGTACTGAGAGAGCGCCATTCTAGCCACACAATTATCCAGGTCTATATCCCAGTAATAGCGCAGTTGTCTCTGCCAGTCAAAAGACTCAACTGTCTCCACCTATATGTGATACACATATTAGATACAGTCATTTCAGAAAGCAGTATATAATTTTAGTTAAATGAAACAGTTACCTTGGATTGAACAAGTTCAGTGACTATATCTCTTGCATGCACATCAATGGTAATCAATGCAGTTAGGATGTTTCTGTGTAATTTAGGAAGACTGCCTCGAACTATTGCAGCCAAGGCATTTAATCTCTACAAATAAAAAAAATTGTCATGGTGAATTTTCCAAGATCAGCTTACATATATACATTATCTCTTTCACCATTCAATTTGGAGAGACATTGCTAAAAACCAGCTAATTTTAAGAATCTATAATTTTGTGACCAAACAGGACAGTACTTTTATTTAATTCCCATGAGACTTCTGTGAACTATATACTGTCTTTACCCCTATTGTACATTTGAGGAAACTGAAGGTCAGAGAGCATAAGTAACTTGATGGCAGTCACACAGTTACGAAGTAGCAAAATGAGACCTGAGTAGACATTTGCCTCCAGAAAAGCCCATGTTCTTAACCACTATGTGATGATTTTCTAGAGGAGAGTGTCCTCCCTAAAACTTAAATGTGGTTAAAGGTGATACTCTTCAGTTTTAGGGGCGGTTTTCCCATTAATAATCAGAAAGTCTGAGCATTTTAACCTAGCCAAAGTCTAGTTAAATGAAAAAATTTTCAGAAAGAGTTAGCTAAATTTTTACTTGATTTTTACCTAAATAATTAAATATTTTTCAAAGAAGAGCAGCGCCTCTGAGGACCTTGCATCATTGTGCTGAAATGTCACTTGGGCCAACCCCGATGAGGGACCATCTCTACGTAGAGGCAAAGGAACTTTCTTTAGGGAGTCATTTCTCTTTTCTGAAGCTATGGAGATGAAATTTCTTTGAGGAATTTCATGAGAGTGTTTTCTCTTACTTCAATAAAGTTGTTTAATTCAATAAATAAATATTTATTGAATATTTACATATAAATATATATAAAGTTGTTTTATTTCAATAAAGTTGTTTTATTCATAAGGTTGTTTCATTTTCTGTTTTAAGAGTGAATCTTTAAAATGTAGTATTACTTGGAAGTAGAATTGAATTTGGAGTTAAAGAGTTGGCTTAGGTCCTTACAAGATATACTGTTTGTAAATATTTTCCTTTATTCCCCAGGTTGCCTTTTCACTCTGTTGATTGTTTCCTTTGTTGTGCAAAAGCTTTTAAGTTTGATGCAATCCCACGGATCTATTTGCCTTTTGTTGCTTGTGCTTTTGGTGTTATATCCAAGAAATCAATGCCAACGCCAACGTCAAAGCTTTTCCCCTATGTCTTCTTCTAGGGATTTTACAGTTTCAGGTCTTACACTTAAATACTTACTCCATTTTGAGTTGATTTTTGTGCATGGCATAAGACAAGGGTCTAATTGCTCCTACAACTTAATGAGCAAAAAACAAATAACCCAATTAAAAAATTAGCAAGGGAATAGAATAGACATTTATCAGAAAAAGACATGCAAAGGGCTAACTGGGTATATGAAAAGATGATCAACATCACTAATCATAAGGGAAATGCAAATCAAAACCATAATGAGATGTCACCTCACAACTATTAGGGTGACTGTTATCAAAGAAACAAAAGATATCCCATGTTGGCAAGAGCATGGAGAAAAGAGAACCCTGGTATGCTGCCAGAGGGAATATAAACATGGTGCAGCCATTATGGAAAACAATATGCTGGCTCCTCAAAAAGTTAAAAATGGAACTACCATATGACCCAGTAATCCCACTCTGGTACACATCCAAAAGAAGTGAAGTCAGGATCTGGAGGAGACTATCTGCACTCCTATGTCCATTGCAGCATTATTCACAATAGCCAAAATGTGGAAATAATATAAGTGTCCATCAAAGGATGAACAGATAAAGATAATATGAGCTGGGCATGATTATCATGCTTGTAATCCAGCACTTTGGGAGACCAAGGCAGGAGGATCGCTTAAGGGAAGCTTTTGAGACCAGCCTGAGCAATACAGTGCGACCCTGTCTCTACAAAAAATAATAATAATAAAAATAATCAGCTGGGTACTATGATCACGTCCCTGCACTCCAGCCTGAGCAATGGAGTGAGATCCTGTCTCTTAAAAAAGAAAAAAATAAAAGAAAATGTGGCATACACATACAATGAAATATTTATTATTGAGACTTAAAACAAAGGAAATCCCATGACATGTGACAGCATGAATAAACCTGGAGGATATTAAGCTAAATGAAATGAGTCAGTCATAGAAGGATAAGTCCTGCATGATCTATTTATATGAAGTATCTAAAATAGTTAAATTCATAGAAAAAGAGTAATATGGTGATTACAGGGAGCTAGTGAGAGGAGGAAATGTGGAGTTGCTGTTCAACAAGTATAAAGTTTTAGTGCTATTTAAATGCTATTTAGTAAAATAGCATTTCCTAGCTATAGCTAAAAGTTCTTGATGGTAAATTCTTTGAATTATTTTTGTTTTATTGTTAGCTGCCTGACAGGCAACTATTTCTATCTCTAACTATTTCTGTTAGTTGCCTGACAGGCAATGGCAATGTATTTCTACAAAATAGCAGAAATAGAATTAGAGCCTAAAAATAGAAATGACATGAATCTGGAGGTTTTCCTGGACTGAATAAACTTCCCTGAGAGGTATCCAGGAACTAGTGAATACAGTTTATCCTTAAAAGTTGCAAACCATTATAACCGTGATGTTTTGTTCTGGAATTGTTTTTCCTCCTATTTTCACAAGTATTCATATAAATACTACACATACATTAAGGTAGTGTCTCTAAAAAAAGTAAAACACAAATAATTTTAGTGAGAATTCTAAAGCTTTGTAAGTCATGTCAGAGCATTAGAATTTCTGAAATAAAGTGAATTTGCATTAACTATGCTTAAAAAAACAAACAAACCCACTAAGACCGTCTTGCAAGACAATAATATCACTTTGTTACAGATCTCACCTCAAAATTTACTTTTTCAAAATTCTCCAGGGCCTCTATGTGATTACTGTGTTCTGTTTCCAGACATTCAGTCAAATCACGGCACCACATAATTTGAGAAACGGTCAGGATAACCTGCAAGAAAACATCTTTCTTAAATATGTGATACGTATCACCAAAAAAGAATTCAGAGATACGAAATGTGAGTATGAGTTACTTGAGAAGGGTGGCCAGCCACCACCCAGTCTGTCCTCAGTTTCCCCTGATAGTCAGTGATGGCAGCTTTGCACAGGCGACGCAGAGATGTGAACATGGCCTCTTCCACTTTACCAAGCCATTCCTCTACATTGCCTCGGGCCTTGACGCCTTTCCCCAAGCCAACCTAAAAGGTAATCAGAGCATTGATAAAGTGGCTTGTGTGGGACTTGTAAGCTGTATGCCTTCTGTATTTCCATGACAGAATCCTAAGCTATACAAACGCTAAAGCCTGCCCACAAATACTGAAACTTCTATTGACATTCCACTATACATCTACCTCCTTTCACCCCACCTATTGCTTTATTTTACTGCTTCCACTTGGAGTCAACTCCCTGAAAGAGTAGTCTACATGCACTGCATGGATTTCTTCACTTATTTTCACTTTCCTATTTGCTGCTATCTGATTTTTGTCCCTGATCACTTCTATTCTCAAGTTTTTCCAGGTCCTCCCAACTGAAAAGTCCAAATGACACTTTTCAGTTCTTGTATCTATTTTTTTGGACTTCCAATGGCTTGACTGTCATGGCTGTTTTGGTTTCCTTCATCTGCTCTTCTTCGAACCTCTCTTTACATTTCATGTTTTCCCAAGATTCTATCCTCGGTCTTTCCCCTTCTCTTCTGCACCGGTGATGAGCAAATTCTTTTGCAAGAGGATCAATTCAGAACAAATAAAATGTTTATATGTTCCCATAGATACAACACTGTGTTCTTACTGGACCCAATTCCTTAGCATTTCCCTGCACAGTTCCTGTGTCTGAAATGTCTCCCATGCCCATGTAGAAGATACTCCCCCTTCCATCATACTTGACTTTGTGTGTGTGTGCATATGTGTGGCTCTCCTCTGTGAAGTCACTTGATTCCTCACAGTGTGCTAATATATTCACTCTCTTGGTGTTCCCCATATGCCAGGGGCTGTGCAGTGCCCTGGAGATGCTGCTGCCAGCAACTAACACTTAAATAGTGTTTACCGGGTATTGCTTTAAGTAATTTACATACACTATCCCCTGAACAGGCTCATCACTCCATTAATCAGATACAATTACTAATCCCTGTCTTTTGGATGAGATTAAGGGGTGGGACTTAGTCCAAGTGGCCTGATAGTAGAACCAGTACTCTTAACCAGTCCACTAGTGTGCCTCTTGTGGGGAGTTAAATAAGACATGGTTCTAGTTTTCTCCACTATATTTCCAACAACAGAACACATGTCTTCATTATTGCATTTTCTGTGGTGATTTTCAGTTGTTTGTTCGACTACTTCTCTGTTAGACTTTGAGCTCTTTGAGGGCAAGAATTTTATCTTGGTTATCCTTGAAATTGCTGAGCCAACAGAGTACCTGTATGCTTAGAGCGAGAATAACCCTAGAAGAGTAACAAAGTTCATCAATAAAGAAATATAAACAAAAGCACCTCACCCTTTCTCCCTCTGGTGACAGCATTGCCAAAATATTATTAGTATAAATCTTTTCTGGTTCTCCATCAATACCAGGAATCTTTCCTTCAGCAGGAGGCATGAGAGCAAATTCGAGCTTTGAAATGGAGTCGAAGCATTTCCTTAAGTGTGGCTGCACAGCCTGTGGATTTCGTGTCTGGGCCAAAATCTCCAGAAGTTCATCATTCGACAAGAAGTAAAACCTGGATTAAAGAACATCCTTAAAATATAACTTGAAATTGAAGTATAGTCTTAGATAGACATAAAAGATAAATTCCTTAGCCACATCTCTTCCCTGTCCACCAATTTCCTGGACCTCCAATTATACTGGTCATGGGTTTCTGGGGAGCCCACATATCTCTAAACATGATTTCTGTGAAAATTAGTGATGATGCATTTAGGTGTGATGATGCACACCTAGAATTAGTGTCTAGTACAATGTCTAGTGATAGACATTGTTCATAAAACTGTAAAATGCTAGAAACTGATGTGTTCACATATCTGTCTTACCTGGCTTTAAGTCTCCAGAGTGAAGATGTATTATTTGTTTTCCCTAAAATCTAGCCTAGTATGTCACACATACCTAGTATTCAATACATTATTTGTTGAAGAGTTAATAGATGGATGGGTGGTTGCAGGAGAACCTTATTGGGTTGTGTGAATGTGTACTGGGCCATTCTCTTAACCCAAAGGCATTTGCTATCCTCTGCAGTATGTGCTACTGTGAAAACTGGCATAATATAATTTTGCCAGCACACCATTTCCAACCATGTGAGGCTATACATATGTAGAAATAAAACATTTATATATATTCCATACTATTACCAGCAAGATAGGTAAAGGAAATTGTAAACTTACAAAATATTATTTTGCTATAGATTGGGGTTGGCAAGTTACAGCCCCAGGCCAAATCTGGCCCACCACCTGTATTTGTAAATAACGTTTCATTGTCACACAGCCATGCAGACATACTGTCTGTGGTTCCTTTTGTGCTACAATAGCAGACCTGACTACAGAGACTGTAAAGCCTACAAAGCCTTGAATATCTACTATGTGACCTTTTATGAAAAAAAGTTGTTTGTCCCTGCTCTAGATAACCAACAATATTCTAAATGCCAGACTTCATGTAATATAGTTCTTGTATTATGTTTAATCTCTCCAAATCACTCAAAAGGAATTTGATTTACTATTCCAACTGACTATCCTAGTTCATACTAGAACAGATTAGAGCAATTAACTATTAACATTTAAGACAGTGATTTTCAAACTTTTTTCCCCAATCAAGGGTCCTTTTGCTGCTGTTCCTATCCCCAAGTCTCTCATGTTTTGGAGGACTAAATGTACAAACCAGCATTTAGTAAATGCTCTAGATTGTTGACCGTCAACTTAGCAATATCCCTGCATCAGGGAAAAGCTGGAATGACATTTCTAGAATCTCTTTCCAGTAAGGTTTCAGATTAAATGCTGCCTATGAGATGCTCTTCTATGTGACTGAGAAGGTGGGAGGAAGCAAAGCCATTATTCCCCAACTTGAGCATGAATGACTGAAGCTGGTGGGATTTTATCCTTGGTTTTCAGATGTCGTCCTGACAATCCCTCCTTTTCTTGTTGCAGGAAGCTGAGACTTTGGTGGCACTTCCCTGAGACCTCTGCCTGTATTTCCAGATTTCTTCAAAGTGGTCTTCAGTTCTTCCCTTCTTCTGCGCCTAGCCCCAGTGAAAACTTCTAATTCCCTGACTGAAACTTTTGCTCTAAACACCTAGAGTGGCTTCTGTGTTTTTACCAAACCTTTCCCAAGTAATATAACTAGATGTTAAAATTTCAGTTGCAGTTTTGACTGAAGTTCTAGGACTAGAGTTGTCACATTTCAAAATAAGATGTCAGGTCACCTGGGGCTGACTTATGGGGAGATGGGTGAAGACTCTAGAGTCCTCAGTCGCTTGAGGGTATAAAAGTGTTAAAGCTGGAGAGGCTGGACAGCTAGAGATAAGAATATTCTTTGGTAGAGAGATGTGCTAAGGGTGCTTGCTATGCCCATGAGAAAGGGTGTGGTTCACTCTCCTCAAGACTAGGCGTCTTGGAGAGCTTAACATGCATCCCCACCAATTAAGAAAATTGCTCAGGTAACACCAGTCTCTCTTAACCTTTTACACACACATTGTGCACATATACACACATGCACAGGCACACATATTCATTCAACAATGAAACAGTAAAACAATGGGGTGATCAAGAATCATTTCAATTTGTGGGATCTAAAAATCGAAACAATTGAACTCATGGAGACAGAGAGTAGAAGGATGGTTACCAGAGGCTGGGAAGGGTGGTGGAAGGGTTGCGGATGGGGAGGTGGGGATATTAATGGGTACAAAAAATAGGAAGCATGAATAAGACGTAGTATTTGATAGTACAACAGGGTGACTATAGTCAATAATAATTTAATTTAATAATGAATAATAATTTAATAGTCAATAATAATTTAATTTTACATTTAAAAATAACTGAAAGAGTATAACTCAATTGTTTGTAACACAAAGGATAAATGCTTGAGGGGATGGATACCTCATTTTACATGATGTGATTATTATGCATTACACACCTATGTCAAAACATGTTATGTACCCCATAACACACCTATGATATACTAAAAAAGTTAAAATTTAAAAAAATTGTTTCAGTATCTTACTTACCCACTTAACTATTTATTGAATATTGTATTTTATCCTTGAGACTTATACTCCCCAATTACGATAACTAGTTGGATTTTCATTATCATAGATCTTTTTTGTTTCTTTCTCTAGTTCCTTGATGCTTTGAGGTTATAACTATAACCTCAACTTGATTGACAGTCATAACTACTAAAAAATATCTTAGGTTGCTTTATAAACTTACCTTGGAAAGATAACTCTTTTTGATTCTAAGTATGCCTCTAGGCACTTCTGAATTTGGTCAAGTAATGCATTATTGTTTTGAAAAGTTTCCAGAAGTCCTATTCATTAAAAAAAGACAGTATTGGTAAAACTGTGTTAAAATCAAATTTTTTTCTGAAAAAAATATCACTTTAAAATGTAATCAATTTATGAATCTTCTCCCTAGAAAACTATTTAATAAAGCTCTCATAAAAATATGTTTTGAGTTATCCAAATCTAAAGTTAAAGCGAGTCACGGAATTGCAAAGGCAATAAAAAAATTATAATCACATAATCAGCAAATGCTGACAGTTTGACTCCCTGTTTACCAATCTGGATGTCTAGACGGTAACTGCTGTCTTCAAGAGACTCACCTAACACATAAGGACTTACATAAAGTTAAGGTAAAGGGGTGGAAAAAGGTATTCCATGCAAATGGACATCAAAAATGGGCAGGAATAGCTATTCTTATTTAAGACGAAACAAATTTTAAAGCAACAACAGTTAAAAAAGACAAAGAAGGATATTATATAAAGATAAAAGGACTTTTTCAACAAGAAAATATCACAGTTCTAAATATATATGCACCTAGAACTGGAGTTCTCGAATTTATAAATTTATAAAACAATTAATACCAGACCTTAGAAATGAGATAGACAGCAACACAATAATAGTGGGGGACTTCAATACTCCACTGACAGCACTAGACAGGTCATCAAGCCTGAAAGTCAACAAAGAAACAACTTAAACTATACCCTAGAACAAATGGACTCAACAGATATTTACAGAACATTCTACCCAACAAATGCAGAATATACATTCTATTCATCAGTATAGAATATTCTCCAAAATAGGCCATATGATAACCCACAAAACAAGTCCCAAATAAATTTAAGAAAATCAAAATTATATCAAGTACTCTCGCAGACCACAATGGAATAAAATTGGAAATCAACTCCAAAAGGAATCTTCAAAACCATACAAATACATGGAAATTAAATAACCCTAAAGACTCATCCAAAAAGCTCCTAGAGCTGATCAATGAATTCAGCAAAATTTCAGGATACAAAATTAATGTACACAAATCAGTAGCTCTGCTATACACTAACAGTGACCAAGCTGAAAATCAAATCAAGAACTCAACCCCTTTTACAATAGATGCAAAAAAAAAAAGCTGCAAAAAAAAAAAAATTACTTAGAAATATACCTAACCAAGGAGGCGAAAGACCTCTACAAAGAAAACTACAAAACACTGCTGAAAGAAATCATACAACACAGACAAATGGAAACACATCCTATGCTCATGAATGGGTAGAGTCAATATTGTGAAAATGACCATACTGCCATAAGCAATCTATAAAC
>NW_016810852.1:719082-734102 GCF_001698545.2 Rhinopithecus bieti
ATTCCTAGTTATCCATGCTGACTAGAATCAAAGGTTGAATGGACCATGTGTTATTAGGTTCCCAGAGAAACATTTTAGGTGATTGTAGTCTTTTTGCTTGTTTGGAATTTTGTTTCATACCTGGCTGAGTAGCGGCTCGAAGAGCATTAGGCAGCCGATTCACCTTTCTCATGATTTCTTTCCATGACTTGTCCACCTGAAGGAACATCTTGGCCTCTGCAGGCAATTGCCTCTGAATATCTGGAGCACTGAAAATACTTTCTAGGTAGAGCCAGTTTCTTTGGCAGGTCAGCCACTCTTCCTAGGAGAAAATATGGATATTGTCAAATTTTAATTCCCCAATTAAAACATATAGTTACAGTAAAATCATGACACAGGGAATCACTGTATCTTTTTCCTTGAGGGTCGTGTTATACTCCTCACAGGTTGTTTGAAATTGAATTCCTTACAAGGTCCAAGATTCACCTTAGTCTGATTTCATCCCACTGTCTACTGAGCAGAGTTCTAATGGGTCTTCCATGTAGTTACCAGAATGGATCCAGAGAAACATGATTAAAATTACCCACAGGAGAGATTCAGGGGGCAGCATGATGCTTACGCAAGGAGATTTGAAGGGAAAAGGAAAGTTTGGTGACCATTTTCAAACATAAACAAGATTTTCATGAAAAAACGTTTGTTTTTTTCTTTTATCTCAATCATGTGTTAATTCTTCCTTCATCTTTCTTTAAAAATGAAAATTAAAAAAAAAAACCCTGCTCATGACAGCATATGTGGTATATATAGAAGACTGGAAGACGAAAATCATGCATTCCCTCTGCTTTTAGACAAATCACTGTTAATAAAAGAAATCAGAAATACAGGGTCGGAAATTAAATGTCCATAGATCTCACCTTTCCTCTGTGCCTCCTGCTATTACGGCATGTGTGCGCCCAAAATCCATGAAAGAGTTCCTCACTTCTCACTCTAGGTTTGGGAGTAAGCCCAAATGTCACAACCACTTCCTGGTTTGTCTTAGGTCTCACACTTTCCAAGCAATTCATTCTCTGGGGGGTCTTCACTAGTCAGCTTAGGTTTCTTTCAGGGACCCTCTATGAAAACGTCCCCTTTGACTTTGATCTGTAGTCCCTCCCTTCACAGGGCTCAGCCATCAGTCCAGGAGGCTGGACAGGACTCAGACAATGTGGTTGGTTGAAGAAGATGAATTTCTGAGAAAGTTCTCTTTGAAACAAAGTTGGCGCAAGTTATCTTTTCCCTCTTACTGCCTTTATTATTTCATAGACAACTTCTCATATTAGAATGTCTAGAAACCTAAACATAATTAAGTCAAGCTAAATATCTGAAGTCTAAGAAAGAGATTGGATGGGAACAAAGTGAGATTAGTGTAAGTGGGTTCTTTGTTTTGCTATGGGACAATCAAAGGTGGAAAAAAATCAAAAGGGTATGTGTACCACAAGGAGAGATTCCAAGGAGACTTCAAGCAACAATGAGCATTCTTCCAGTAAATATAAAGTCGTTGTAGCAAGACTCATAAGGTGGCCCCCAAGATGTGGCATTTACATCCCTGTGTAATCCTCTCCCCTTGAGTGTGGGTGCCATCTGTGACTTGTTCCCAGGCATATGGGATGTGGCAAAGGTAACAGAATGTACATAATTATGTTTATGTTATATAAGATTGTAATAGTCATCTTGCTAGGATCTTTTTCTTCCTTGCTAGATTGATGCAGCCAATGGTCATGGTCACATAAAGACAAAAATGTGGGCAACATCTAGGAGCTGAGGATGCCCTCCAGCTGAGAGCCAGCAAGAGATTGAAGCCCTTAGCCCAAGAATTCCCAGAAAATTAATTCTGCCAACAACTGAGTGAGCTTGGAAGTGGATCATTCCTTGGTTAAACTTCTGATGAGAATCCAGTCTGGCTGACATCTTAACTGTAAGCTTGTTAGACCCTGAGCAAGAGGCCTCAGTTAAACCATGCCTGAACTCCTGAGCCACAGAAACTGTGAGACAACAAAGGTATTGCTTAAGTTTGTAGTATTTGTTTCACAGCAAAATGATAATACAGGCATGCTTTGTTTTATCGTGCTTCACTTTACTGCACTTTGCAGATATTGCAGTTTTTATAAATTGAAGTTTTGTGGCAACCCTGCATCAAAAGTTAATTCATGCCATTTTTCCAACAACATGTGCTTACTCTGTCTCTGGGTCACATTTTGGTAATTCTTGCAATATTAAAAATATTATTATTAAACATTATTATTATTATATCTGTTATGGTGATCTGTGATCAGTGATCTTTGATGTTATGATTATAACTGTTTTGGGGTGCCATGAACCATGCTTATATAAGATGGCAAACTTAATTGATAAGTATTATCTATGTTCTGTCTGCTCCACTGACTGGCTGTTCCCCTGTTCCCCTATCTCATTTCTTCTCCTTAGTGCCCCCTGTCATTCCCTGAGACACAACAATATTGAAATTAGGCCAATGAATAACACTACAATGGCCTTTAAGTGTCCAAGTTAAAGGAACAGTCACATGTCTCTCAATTTAAATCAAAAGTTAGAAATGATTAAACTCAGTTAAGAAGGCATGTCAAAAGCCAAGATAGGTCAAAAGCTTAGCCTCTTGCACGAAACAATTAAGACAGCTGTGAATGCAAAGGAAAAGTTCTTGAAGAAAATTAAAAATGCAACTTCAGTGAAGACACAAATGATAAAAAGCCAAAACCCTATTTCTGATTTGGAGAAAGTTTGAGTGGTTTGAATAGAAGATCAAACCAACCATAACATTCCCTTAAGTTAAAGCCTAGTCTGAGGCAAGACTCTAACTCTTTTCAATTTTAAAAAGGCTAAGAGAGGTGAGAAACCTGTGGAAGTAAAGTTTGAAGGTAGCAGAGGTTGATTCATGAGATTGAAAGAAGCTATCGCTGTAACATAAAAGTGCAAGGTGAAGCAGCAAGTGCTGATGAAGCTGCAGCAAGTTATCCAGAGGATTTAGCTAAGATCATTGATGAAGGTGGTTACTCTCAACAACAGATTTTCAATGAAGACAAAATAGCCTTCTATTAGAAGAAGATGCCATGTAGGACTTTTATAGCTAATGAAGATAAGTCAATGCCTGGCTTCAAAGATTCAAAGGACAGGCTGACTCATGTTAGGGATAAATGCAGCTGGTGACTTTGAGTTAAAACCAATGCTCATTTACCATTCAAAAAATCTCAAGGCCTTTAAGAATAATGCCAAATCTACTCTGCCCATGCTCTAAAAATGAAACAACAAAGCCTGTGTTTACACATCTGTTTACAGCATGATTTACTGAATATTTTAAGCCTACTGTTGAGACCTACTGCTCAGAAGAAAAGGCTTCTTTCAAAATATTACTGTTCATTGACAACGGACCTGGTAACCCAAGAGCTCTTATGGAGATGTACAAGGAGATTTACATTGTTTTCACGCCTGCTAACACAACGTCCATTCTGCAGCCCATGGATTAAGGAGTACCTTCAACTTGAAAGTCTTATTATTTAAGAAATACATTTTGTAAGGCTATATCTGCCACAGATAGTAATTACTCTGATGGATCTGGGAAAAGTGAATTAAAAAACCCTCTGGAAAGGACTCATCATTCTAGATGCCATTGAAAATATTTGTCATTCATGGGAGGAGGTCAAAATATCAACACTAATAGGAGTTTGGAAGAAGTTGATCCCAACCCTCATAGGTGACTTTGAGGGATTCAAGACTTCAGAGGAGGAAACAACAGCAGATGTGGTGGAAATAGCAGGAGAACTAGAATTAGAAGTGGAGCCTGAAGATGTGACTGAATTGCTGCAATCTCATGATAAAACTTGAACAGATGAGGACTCGCTTCTTATGGATGAGCAAAGAAAGTGGTTTCTTGAGATGGAATCTACTCCTGGTGAAAACGCTATAAACATTGTTGAAATGACAACAAAGGATTTAGGATATTACATAAATATAGCTGATAAAGCAGAAGTAGGGCTTGAGAACATTGACTCCAATTTTGAAAGAAGTTCTGTCATAGGTAAAATGCTATAAAATATTACATGCTACAAAGATTTTTTTTTTTTTAATAGAAGGAAGAGTCGATGAATGTGGCAAACTTCATTGTTGTCTTATTTTAGGAAATTGCCACAGCACCCCCAACCTTCAGCAGCCACCCATCAACACTGAGGGAAGATCTTCCACCAGCCAAAAGATGATGAGTCACTGAAGGCTCAGATAATCATTAGCATTTTTTAGCAATATAGTATTGCACACTTAATGGACTACAGTACAGTTTAAACATAACTTTTCAAAAAATAATTTCAACTTATATTTTAGATTCAGGGGTTACACGTGCAGGTTTGTTAAATGGGTATGCTGCGTAATGCTGAGGTTTGAGGTATGAATGATCTTGTCAGTCAGAGAGTGAGCATAGTATCCAATAGGTAGTTTTTCCACCCTTGCACCCTTCCTCTCTCCCCTCTTTAGTAGTCTCCAGTGTCTATTGTTTCTATCTTTGTGTCCATGTATTCCCAATTCAACATAACTTTTATATGTTCTTTGAAACAAAAAAATTCAAGTGGCAAAATTTCTTTATTGCAACGTTTGGGTTATCATGGTGGTTTGGAACCAAATCTACAATATCATTGAAGTATACCTATGCAAGGGTGATGGTAAAAGCATTAAGCTGTATAATTACGTAAAGAAGAGCTCAATACCTGTGCATTTCCCTTACATTCTAAACACAATAACATGTCCACAATTAACACTTACGTTTTAAAACCATATAGTATTTAAATAAT
This sequence comes from Rhinopithecus bieti, assembly GCF_001698545.2. Lineage (NCBI taxonomy): Eukaryota > Metazoa > Chordata > Mammalia > Primates > Cercopithecidae > Rhinopithecus > Rhinopithecus bieti. The sequence continues at coordinate 723,891 of NW_016810852.1, forward strand.
GAAACAAATAATTCCTAAGGTTCTTGTGACTCTCCAATACTCTGAGTGTATGAATCGAAATTATTCTTACTCACCAGTGTTTGATTAAATAAAGCAAGTTGTTTTTGCCATTTATCCACTCGAGTTTTCAGTGGACCAACGTAACGTGATGAGGCAAGGGTTGCAACATTGATGGTGCTATCATCAAGAAGGACCTTTAAAGGAAGGGGAAGAAAACACATGCAGCACCAAGTATTTGCGCTTTCAGTAATATTTCAGATACATAATCCCAAGTGTCTACTTAAAGGCCAACTCTTTGAATTAATAGCTTAGTCCCTCCTACTGTTTCCTACTCATCAATTTCCCCTCATTATTCACATCCTTGTGGCACCATGATGTTCTTTCAAAGGTCAGCTAGGACTTCTGATTGCCAAATTTCTGCTGCTCCTGTAATTAATAACGGCAGGAGTTTTTGTTTGAGTTGACACTCTTCTCCTCTCTCTGCTCACTATTAGGTAACTTTTACCTTCTTAACACAATTTGATCACCCGGGCTTGCCTTTGTTTCTCAAAATATCATATACTGGCAAAATTAGCTGTCTTCTGTCCAATGAATTATCACTTTCTGTCAATTATCTCAAAGAAGAGAGAATTGAACTCATTCATATCAAGCTCTGAATGGTTATACACAGTTTCTCCTCCACCTCCCTCCCCTTCTACTCCCCTTTATACAACAGCATCTCTCACGAAGCATGTGAATTTTAAAAAAATGTGTCTGTTAATCCGAAAGATTTAATGGTCCATTTCAGTAATAAGCCTTTTGAGAGTAGAACCCTCACCACATTTAGCCTAAACTTACTGACCTATTTGAGTCTGCTCTCCCATCCCCTGTGCAGAGTGATGTCTGGTCTCGCTCTTCCAACCTACACCTGGAAAAGCTATTTTATCTCTAATTCCAGCCTGGATATACCCTATTAGGCCAGGGCTTTGCCTTTTAAGTTGGGCTGTGTGACCCAGCTCCCTTTGCTAAATAAATGTGCCTTCAGATTTTAAATGATAAAGACTATTCCAAACACATGAGTTAGATTTATTTTCTTCTGTGGTTGACAGAGTATGGCCATTGTCTCCTAATTCCAATAAGTTCAAGTGAACTTAGCCTTTTAGTGTGCTATAAACATGAAATACTCATTCAGGTTTCTTTGCCTTATTTACTGGGTTTGAAGTGCCCTTTATTTTTTTTCTATGTCTATTAAATCCCATCTAACATTTAAGATCCAGCTTATTATGACTGGTCTAGCAAGAATGCTCTGATCACTTCAGCTGTAACTGGTTTCCTTGTTTTTGTAAGTTCCTCAATAGTTACCAACTACAGGTTGCAACTCTTACATATATATGCAATTTTTAATGCTTTGTTAAATATTTCATGTACAAGCATTCATGTTAATTATTTGCATTCATTTTGCTTTCCCAATTAGATTTTTCTTATTAAGTGACTCTCATATTTTATTCCCTCATCATAATCTCTCACAGAAAATTTAAGACTAGGTATGACTGGGATCTTTACCATAAGCTTTCAATAACCTAGTCACCCACCTGTATGTCATCTGTGCCGCCCAGTATAAACACATCTTTGGAGTCACGGTGAGGCAGAATGACAAATTCATTTCTTTTCCAAGAGTCCTCCACCTTAGAAATAATTCAAGTCTTAGGATATCTGAATTCAGTGTGCTTAGATACTCAATAAAGCATGTGAAATGAAATAAGTAAAAACTCTATAATTATCCCATTTTCCTCCTTATTGCCCTTTAAAATTCTTTTTATTTTTTTTGAGAAGGAGTATCGCTCTGTTGCCCAGGCTGGAGTGCAGTGGCGCGATCTCGGCTCACTGCAAACTCCGCCTCCTGGGTTCACACCATTCTTCTGCCTCAGCCTCCTGAGTAGCTGGGACTACAGGCGCCCGCCACCACACCTGGCTAATTTTTTAAATTTTTAAATTTTTTATTTTTAGTAGAGACGAGGTTTCACTGTGTTAGCCAGGATGGTCTTGATCGCCTGACCTCGTGATCCGCCCACCTTGGCCTCCCAAAGTGCTGGGATTACAGGCGTGAACCACCATTCCCGGCCTGCCCTTTAAAATTCTTAAAATCTTCTTCTTGGATAAATGACACTAATTTGCTTAATTTTATTTGATTGACATTCACACATATGCTTTGACAGAAAAAAAATTCTTTTTATGCAGAGGGTTAGTAGGTGTGTATATATTTTTAGTGTAAGGAGATAGTATCATAACTGGGAAAACCTTAATGTCTTTTGAAGCATTTAACAGATTTCTCTGGTAGTTTTGGAGATAATTTATTTGGGTTTAAAAGATCTTTCTTGGGATATGGTTTCTTATATAAGCATGCACATTTCAAACCTTATAGCCATCAAGTTCCTATGTGCTATAGGATAAGCAGAAGGAGGAGATTTTTAGAGGTGAAAACAGTAATACCTGTTGTAAGGAAACAACAGAGGGATGACTGATAATGAGAGAGTGAAAGCTGCAACGTTGAAAAATCCATCCAGCTCACCAAATGTTGAATCTGAAAACTTTCACATTCCCTAATTATATATAGATAAATATATATTCCAGATTTACCTTTTTAAGAATTGCTTCTAAGGCAGCTTCTCCAGAAGCCTGTCCAGATATGTCCTGGATTTCTTGACCAAAGTCAAAAACATGCAACTCGGAGAGCCTCTCCAAGGTTAATGGAATTTCAGCATCCACTAGAGTGGCATCAACTGTTTGTTCAATAGCTGCCCAATGTCTTGCCTTCAAAGTCGGGTTTCTCAAGTCAATGATAACCGGAAGCTGAAAAGCAAACACTCTCAGAGACATGATGCTTTTTATCTTAAAAATATAACCCAAAGGTTCTGGTTTCAATGTATGCATGTAGAGAGCTGGAAAGAGCACCACTTACCCTCTTTCCACAAAGCAAAATCTGGACGACTGCAAATTAATGGCTCTAATTGAGCCTATTAGTGTACATGTGTAACCAACCTGCACCTTATGCACATGTACCCTAGAACTTAAAGTATAATTAAAAAAAAAGAAAAAAAAAAAAAGTATGCAGTGCAGAACCAACTCAAAATTTGGAGAGAGACTGATACTCACAGGTTTCTCCACAAGGAGAAACAACAACTGAAACATTTCCTACCTGGGGCAGATTCCTTGGGATGACATACAAACTATTAAGAAGATTCAGCTAAATTGCAAAAATAGAGCGCTAAATATTAACTGTGGGGTAGAATGAGAATGGAAAGTCTCTGAGCCTACAAATACAATGGAGATTGACAGTGAAGACTGAAAGGACTCCTGAGAAAGCTTTTCTTATGATGCTGGCTTGGGGAGGGAAACAGTGGCCATTATAGTAGCTCCACCAAATTCATCTGCCTTAGCTCCCTTGCGGAAAAAAACCCTTGATGTGTAGGGAAAAGAGCAACAAACTGTGCTACCTTAAGGCATTAGTGGTAACTCATTGATGATATCTTCCTATAACTGGAGAAGTAGAACATGGAAAAAAAAATTTACCCTTGGGGGAGGGACAGAAATAAATGTTAGGCTCAGCACTACAGTTGGAAAAGGGCGAGGAGCACCTGCGATAGGAATTCTGAGAACAAGAGCTAGAGTGCCTCGTAAGATAAAGATTTAATGAGAACATGAGGGAATGTTCCTTCTCACCTCCGCCACCAGGTTAACAAATATTGAGTAAAAATAGCAATGGGATACAGAGTGGAAAGCGGCGAGTGACAGATTCTCAGTGAGCACAAACAAAGGGAAGACCCAAGGTCAGGGGAAAATAGAAATTGAGAAAATAGCCTTTGGTAAACCAGCCCAACCCTATATTCAAGGTATCACTAGAAAAATTTGAAGCCGGTGGTGCCTGAGGGTAACCATAGCAACATCAACCCTTAAACCTAGCCCAATTGGTAATTAGATTTAATGCAACATGTCACACAAAAATCCAAGTAGAAGAAGAGGCATGCTCATTTCCAAGCATAAATATTATTTGCTTTGGTATTTACTGTACTGTATAAGATACCTGACTTTGAACAAAAAATTAAGATGCATGTGAAAAGGCAAGAAAAACCACACATCTAAGAGACAAAACAATAATCAGATCCAGAAATGACACATATGTTGGAAGTAGATAATTTAAAATAACTATGATACGTTAAAGGTTCTAAAGGAAAAGTTAGATAACAAGCAAAATCAGTTGGGAAATGTCAACAGAGAGATGGAAAGTACAATTATAAATCGAACAAAAACGCTAGAAATAAAAAAAGAGATGAGATTAAAAAATGCCTGTAAAGGGTTTAACATAGCCAAGGAATTAATAAACTTGAAGATAAATAAGTATAAATTCCAGAAACTGACACACAGAAAAAAGAGAGAAAAGAAAAAATAAAAACAAAACAGATCATCCAAGACCTGTGGGACAATATCAAACAGCCTAAAGTACACATCACAGAAATCACAGAAGGAGAAGAGAGAGAGAAAACAGAGCAGAAGAAATGTTTGAAAAGTAACAGTTGCAAAATTTTTCAAAATTAAAAACAAACACCAAATCACAGATCCAAGAAACTCAGAGAACATCAAGCAAAATAAATTTGAACAGTAAACAATAACACATGCACACCTAGGCATATTCTATTCCTAACTGATGAGAATCAAGATGAAGAGAAAATCTTGAAGGTAGCCAGACCAAAAAAAAAAAAAGACACATCATCTATAGAACAACGAAAGTTTAAAACTACAGCAGACTGCTTGTCCAAAATCATGCAAGCAAGAAAAGAATACCTCCAAATTACTGAAGGAAAAGCAGAAACAAAAACTGTTGACTCAGAATTATATACACAGTGAAAATATCATTCAAAACTAAAGGATAAAGACTTCCTCAAAATAAAAACCGAGGAAATTAATTGTTAGCATACATACTCGATTAAGAAATATTAAAGGATATTCTTTAGGCAGAATGAGCACGTTATGAGTCAGAAACTTAGATCCGCACAAAGCAATGAAGAACATTGGAAATGGAATACTGGTAAAGTGAAATTCATTTTCTTTCTTATTTTTATTGCTCTAAAAGATAACTGTCTGGAGCAAAATAGTAAAATAAGTTATATTTATAGTATACGTAAATATAGACATAACATCATCAGCACAAAGAATGTATGGAGGAATTAATTGGGTGTGTACTATTATAAGGTCTTTACAGTACATGTGAAATAGTAAAATTTTTGATTTGGGTTAATTATAAATCTATATTTTAAGCTTAGGATAACAATTTTAAACAATTTTATAAAAAATTGTGTCTAAAATTATTGAAAAGTGGTATGAATGATAATTTCAGTGAGAAGATAAAATGGAATAATAAAATATGCAATTAAATTAAAAGGTGCAAAAAGAGAAAAAAAGAAACAAAGAACAAATAGAATAAATAAAACAGCTAGCAAGATGGTGATTTAATCCAACTATATAAATAATGACTTTAAATGTGAATGGACTACACACACCTGTTAAGGGACTAAGAATGTCAGACTGGATAAAAAAATAGGAATCAATTCTATGCTATCCAAAAAAATATATTCTAAATATAAAAACACAGACAAATTAAAGTAAAAAATGCAGAAAGCCATGTCACACAAACACCAAAAGAAAGCTGAACTAGCTATATTAATTTCGGACAATGTAAATGTTAGAACAAGGAATCTTATCAGAGATAAAGAGAGACAATTTATAAATGATGAAAGGGTCAATTCCTCAAAAAGAAGTAACTATACTAAATGTGCACACATACAACAACACAACATCAAAATAAATGAAGCACCACTATCTTGAGGTGGCAGTATCATCATAAAGTTATTCACTCATTCATTCAAACATTCATTTATATCAGAATGAATTCATGGATATTTATTTTATAATGGGTTATAATACAATACTACATTTTTTTTCCCTCAAATTATTATGGCTTTGGCCATTAAGACTTCCTTGCCCTTTTGATATTCTCTCATCATTTTGTTTTTTGAGCCCTTTCTTTCTTCCCAGCACTTCAAGATGCTCCAGGCTCATCTTGCATATTTCCTGACTCATCCATATACTCAGTCATTTCTACAAGCTTTCCTTATAGTATTATTATAGTAACAATATTATTATAGTATAATAATAATATAGTATAATATTATAGTATAATAATAATAATAATAATATAGTATTATTATTCCTTATAGTATTAAAAATGAAAATCTGGGCCAGGCAAGGTGGTTCACATCTGTAATCCCAGCACTTTGGGAGGCTGAGGCGGGTGGATCACAAGGTCAGGAGATCGAGACCATCCTGGCTAACACGGTGACACCCCGTCTCTACTAAAAATACAAAAAATTAGCTGAGCGTGGTGGCGGGTGCCTGTAGTCCCAGCTACTCGGGAGGCTGAGGCAGGAGAATGGCATGAATGCGGGAGGTGGAGCTTGCAGTGAGCAGAGATCGCACCGCCCCTGCACTTCAGCCTGGGTGATGGAGCAAGACTCCATCTCAAAAAAAAAAAAAAAAAAAAAAAAAAAGAAAAGAAAAGAAAATCTGGATACAAATTATGCTCATCACTACTGGGATGTCCATGCTTTTAGGAGGTGGAACATAAATTTCCACCCCTTAAGTATGGCTGTGCATAGTAACTTCCCTTCAAAGAATACAGTATGGAAAGGGCAGTAGTAACTGTACAGTTAAGACAAATGCTACTTCAACCATGTGGTCAAGCTGAACACCATCAGTGAAAAGTCATGTTGACAGCATGTATTTTGGATATGAGGGGATGAAAATGATACTTTAGCTGTCTTGTCTTCTTTGTAAGAATCTATAATTCCAGTGTAATTATGAGAAAAACAGCAGACAAATCCAAATTGAAGGATATTATACAAACTACTTGACTAGTACTTTTCAAAATGATCAAGGTCATGAAAAACAAGGACAGTCTGAGAAACTGTCACAGTCTAGTAGAGCCTAAGAAGACATGACAACTGAATGTAATGTTTTGTTATAGATGAAATCTTGGGACAGAAAAAGAAAAGGATGTTAGGTAAAAACTAAGAAAACTCAGATAAAGCATGGACTTTAGTTAATAACAATGGATTGATATTGGTACATTAGTGGTGACCAGTGTATTATACTAATATAACATGTTAATAAAAGAAACAGAATGTGGAGTATATGGGAACCCTTGGTATATTGTTATAACTTTTCTATGAATCTAAAACTATTCTAAAATAAAAGTATTTTAAAAAATAAATGCATAAACTGATAGAATGGAAAGGAGAATTACGTAAATCCACAATCATAGTTGGAGAGTTCAACACTCCTCTCTGAGTCACTAACAGAATAAGCAGGCAGAAAATCAGCAAGGGTATAGATGACCTGAACACCACCGCCAACCAAATCTACCTAATTAACACTTGTAGAATGATTGCTGAGCAACAGCGGAATGCACATTCTTCTCAATGCATATGGAAGATTCACCAAAATTGAGCATATTCTGGGATATAAAACAAACCTTACAAAATTTAAAAGGACAGAAATCATAAAACTATGTTTTTGGACCATAAGAGAGTTTTATTGATATTGAGAAGCTAAATATAAAATACATATGGAAAGGCAAAGGAATTAGAATAGACAAAACAACTGTAAAAAGGAAGAACAAAATTGAAGGATTAAGACTACTCGATTTCAAGACTTACTAGCTATCATGATTAAGAAAGTGTGGTATTGATGTAAGAATAGGCTTATAGAACAATGAAACAGAACAGAGTCCAGAAATAGACTAAAAAATACAGTCAATTGACTTTTGGTAAAGGTGCAAAGGTGAGTCAATGGAGAAGAGTGTCTGGGGAGGATAGTCATTTTCAAATAATGACTGAAGAAAAAATAGTAATTTCAAATACTGCTGCTGCATTAATTGGATATAATATGTACAAAAGTACACCATGATACCTCATATTTTATGAAAAAATTAACTCAAAATAGATCATATATCTAAACATAGAAAACAAAACCTTTAAACTTCTAACAGAAGAACATAGAGCAAATCTGTGTGACTTTAAGTTTCAAAAAACACATTTGGTATAGTATATACTAAAAGCTTGCTTGATCCATGGAAGACAAATAGCATATGAGATGATGTTCAACATTATTAGTAATTAGAAAAATGCAAATTATGACTTTTTTAAATTAAAGTTCCAGGGTACATGTACACAACGTGCAGGTTTGATACATAGGTATACATGTGCCATGTTGGTGTGCTGCACCCGTCAACTCTTCATTTACATTAGGTATTTCTCCTAATGCTATCCATCCCCCAGACCCCCACACTCTGACAGGACCCGGTGTGTGATGTTCCCTGCCCTGTGTCCAAGTGTTCTCATTGTTCAATTCCCACCTATGAGTGAGAACATGTGGTATTTGGTTTTATGTCTTTGTGATAGTTTGCTGAGAATGATGGTTTCCAGCTTCATCCATGTCCTTGCAAAGGACATGAACGCATCCTTTTTTATGGCTGCATAGTATTCCATGGTGTATATGTGCCACATTTTCTTAATCCAGTCTATCACTGATGGACATTTGGGTTTGTTCCAAGTCTTTGTTATTGTGAATAGTGCCTCAACAAACATACATGTGCAGGTGTCTTTATAGTAGCATGATTTGTAATCCTTTGGATATATACCCAATAAAGGGATTGCTGGGTCAAATGGTATTTCTAGTTCTAGATCCTTGAGGAATCGCCACACTGTCTTCCATGTCTTCCACAATGGCTGAACTAATTTACACTCTCACCAACAGTGTAAAAGCGTTCCTATTTCTCCACATCCTCTCCAGCATCTGTTGTTTCCTGACTTTTTAATGATCGCCATTCTAACTGGCATGAGATGGTATCTCATTGTGGTTTTGATTTGTGTTTCTCTGATGACCAGTGATGATGAGCATTTTTTCATGTGTCTGTTGGCTGCATAAATGTCTTTTGAGAAGTGTTTGTTCATATCCTTTGCCCACTTTTTGATGGGGTTGTTTGTTTTTTTCTTGTAAATTTGTTTAAGTTCTTTGTAGATTCTGGATATTAGCCCTTTGTCAGATGGGTAGATTGCAAAAATTTTCTCTCATTCTGTAGGTTGCTTGTTCAGTCTGATGGTAGTTTCTTTTGCTGTGCAGAAGCTCCTTAGTTTAATTAGATCCCATTTGTCTGTTTTGGCTTTTGCTGCCTTTGCTTTTGGTGTTTTAGTCATGAAGTCCTTGCCCATGCCTATGTCCTGAATGGTATTTCCTAGGTTTTCTTACAGAGTTTTTATGGTTTTAGGTCTAACACTTAAGTCTTTAATCTATCTTGAATTAATTTTTGTATGAGGTGTAAGGAAGTGATCCAGTTTCAGCTTTCTACATATGGCTAGCCAGTTTTCCCAGCACCATTTATTAAATAGGGAATCCTTTCCCCATTTCTTGTTTTTGCCAGGTTTGTCAAAGATCAGATGGTTGTGGATGTGTGGTATTATTGCTGAGGGCTCTGTTCTGTTCCATTGGTCTGTATCTCTGTTTTGGTACCAGTACCATGCTGTTTTGGTTACTGTAGCCTTGTAGTATAGTTTGAAGTCAGGTAGCATGATGCCTCCAGCTTTGTTCTTTTTGCTTAGGATTGTCTTGGCAATGCGGGCTCTTTTTTGGTTCCATATGAACTTTAAAGTAGTTTTTTCCAATTCTGTTTATAGTATTCTCTGATGGTAGTTTGTATTTCTATGGGGTTGGTGGTGATATTCCCTTTATCATTTTTTATTGCGTCTATTTGATTCTTCTTTTCTTATTAGTCTTGCTAGCGGTCTATCAATTTTGTTGATCTTTTCAAAAAACCAGCTCCTGGATTCACTGATTTTTTGGAGGGTTTTTTGTGTCTCTATCTCCTTCAGTTCTGCTCTGATCTTAGCTATTTCTTGCCTTCTGCTAGCTTTTGAATGTGTTTGCTCTTGCTTCTCAAGTTCTTGTAACTGTGATGTTAGGGTGTCAATTTTAGATCTTTCCAGCTTTCTCTTGTGGGCATTTAGTGCTATAAATTTCCCTCTACACACTGCTTTAAATGTGTCCCAGAGATTCTGGCATGTTGTATCTTTGTTTTCATTGGTTTCAAAGAACATCTTTATTTCTGCTTTCATTTTGTTATGT
>NW_016810852.1:735681-748109 GCF_001698545.2 Rhinopithecus bieti
GGTCTCAATTTTGTTGATCTTTTCAAAAAACCAACTCCTGGATTCATTGATTTTTTGGAGGGTTTTTTGTGTCTCTATCTCCTTCAGTTCTGCTCTGATCTTAGCTATTTCTTGCCTTCTGCTAGCTTTTGAATGTGTTTGCTCTTGCTTCTCAAGTTCTTGTAACTGTGATGTTAGGGTGTCAATTTTAGATCTTTCCAGCTTTCTCTTGTGGGCATTTAGTGCTATAAATTTCCCTCTACACACTGCTTTAAATGTGTCCCAGAGATTCTGGCATGTTGTATCTTTGTTTTCATTGGTTTCAAAGAACATCTTTATTTCTGCTTTCATTTTGTTATGTACCCAGCAGTCATTCAGGAGCAGGTTGTTCAGTTTCCAAGTAGTTGTGCAATTTCGAGTGAGTTTCTTAATCCTGAGTTCTAATTTGATTGCACTGTAGTCTGAGAGACAGTTTGTTGTGATTTCTGCTCTTTTACATTTGCTGAGGAGTGCTTTACTTTCAATTATGTGGTCAATTTTAGAAGAAGTGCGATGTGGTGCTGAGAAAAATGTATATTCTGTTGATTCAGGGTGGAGAGTTCTGTAGAAGTCTACTAGGTCCACTTGGTGCAGAGCTGAGTTCAGGTCGTGGATATCCTTGTTAAACTTCTGTCTTGTTGATCTGTCTAATGTTGACAGTGGGGTGTTAAATCTCCCATTATTATTGTGTGGGAGTCTAAGTCTCTTTGTAGGTCTCTAAGGACTTGCTTTATGAATCTGGGTGCTCCTGTATTGGGTACATATATATTTATGATAGTTAGCTCTTCTTGTTAAATTGATCCGTTTACCATTATGTAATAGCCTTCTTTGTCTCTTTTGTTGGTTTAAAGTCTGTTTTATCAGAGACTGGGATGCAACCCCTGCTTTTTTTTGTTTTCCATTTGCTTGGTAGATCTTCCTGCATCCCTTTATTTTGAGCCTATGTGTGTCTCTGCACGTGAGATGGGTCTCCTGAATACAGCATATTGACATGTCTTGACTCTTTATCCAATTTGCCAGTGTGTGTCTTTTAACTGGGGCATTTAGCCCATTTACATTTAAGGTTAATATTGTTATGTGTGAATTTGATCCTGTCATTATGATGTTGGTTGGTTATTTTCCCCAGGAACTGATGCATTTTCTTCATAGCATCACTGGTCTTTACAATTTGGCATGTTTTTGCAGTGGCTGGTACCAGTTGCTTCTTTCCATGTTCAGTGCTTCCTTCAGGAGCTCTTGTATGGCAGGCCTGGTGGTGACAAAATCTCTCAGCATTTGCTTGTCTGTAAAGGATTTTATTTCTCCTTCACTTATGAAGCTTAGTTTCCCTGGATATGCAATTCTGGGTTGAAAATTTTTTTTAAGAATGTTGAATATTGGCCCCCACTCTCTTCTGGCTTGTAGGGTTTCTGCCAAGAGATCCGCTGTTAAGTCTGATGGGCTTTGAGACTAAGTCTCGCTCTATGACCCATGCTGGAGTGCAGTGGCACGATCTCGGCTCACTGAAACCTCCACCTCCCAGGTTCAAGCTATTCTCCTGCCTCTGCCTCCGGAGTAGCCAGGACTACAGGGACACACCATCACACCCAGCTAACTTTTGCATTTTTAGTAGAGATGGGGTTTCACCATGTTGGCCAGGATGGTCTTGATCTCTTGACCTTGTCATCCACCCTCCTCGGCCTCCCAAAGTGCTGGGATTACAGGCGTGAGCCACCGCGCCTGGCCAATTATGACCATTTTAAGACGCTTCCATCCATTGTTTAGAATGATTGAAATTAAAGAACAAAACAAAACAGAAAGGTCCCTCACAATAACAAGGGCTAGTGATGATTAGGAGAAACTGGAATTATCATAAATTGTTAGTGAAAAGCCAAAATGTTACGTTTGCTTGGAACACATTTTGGCAACTTCTTATAAAGTTAAACATACACTTACTATACAACCTAATAATCCTACTTCTAGTTATTTACCCGAGTTAATAGAAAACTCATGTTTACACAAAACAAAAAGCTGTACACGAAAGTTTATAGCAGCTTCATTAAAAATCACTACAAAATGAGACGGAACTCAGATATCTTTCACCAAGTGAATGGATAAAGGAACTATGGTACATCTACATAACAGAATACTAGAAAATAAAAATAAATGAACTGGCTGGGCATGGTGGCTCAGGCCTGTGATTCCAGCACTTTGGGGGAGCTGAAGCGGGAAGATTGCTTGAGCCCAGGAATTCAAGACCAACCTGAGCAACACAGTGAGATCCTGTCTCATAGAAAGAAGGAAAGAAAGAGAAAAAGAAAGAGAGAAATGAACTATTGCTTCACATGACAACATGGAAGAATATTTTTTCTCTTAAAAAATTATAATTCACAGAATTATGCTACCATCACCTCTATCTAATTTTAGAACATGTCATCACTCCAAAATGAAACCCCATACTCATTAGGTCCCATTAGTAGTCACTCCACTTCTTCCTCCCCACAGTGCCTGGTAACCATGAGTTCACTTTCTCATTATAGATTTCTTTATTCTGGACATTTCATATAAATGACATGCTATCTGGCCCTTTTTTGTGACTGGCTTCTCTTACTTTGCATCATGTTTTAAAATTTTTAATCTTATTTTTTGCAGACATGAGGCCCCACTATGTTGTACAGACTGGTCTCGAACTCCTGGGCTCAAGTGATCCTCCCTCCTTGGCCTCTCAAAGTATTGGGATTACAGGCTTGAGTCACCGCACCCAACCTAGCATCATGTTTTTAAGGTTCATCTATTCTGTTGCACATACTACTTAATTTCATTTTACTACTGAATAAAATTCCTTCATATAGATATGCCACATTTTATTTCTCCAATTTATTAATTGATGGAAATTTGTTTGTTTCCCCACTTTTGGCTACTATGAACAATGCTGCTATGAACATTTGTATCAAAGCTTCTGTGTGAACACACGTTTTTAATTATCTTGGCCATATATCTAGGAGCAGAATCACTTGGTAATATGGTAGGTCTATATTTAACATCTTGAACAAACTGCCAGATTAGTTTCCAAAGTGGCTGTACCACCTTACAATCCTACCAGCAACATGCGGAAGTTCTAACTTCTGCATATTCCCTATAATAATACTTATTCCTATACCATCTGTCTCTTTGATCATAGCCATCCTAGTGTGTGTAAAGTGCTACCTCATTGTGGCTTTGTTTTGCATTTCCCTAATAACTAATGGTGTTCAGCATCTTTTCATGTGTCTTCTTTGGGGAAGTGTGTATTCAAATCTTTTGCCCATTTTAAAGCGTTATTTGTCTTTTTATTTGTAAGAGTATGTTATATATTTTGGGTACAACTACATAGAGGAATCTTAAATGCATTTTGCTGAGTGAATGAATCCAGACCCAAAAGGCTGCATGTTGTATTATTCTATTTATATAATATTCTGTAAAAGGCAAAACTATAGAGACAGAAAACAGATCAGTGGTTGTGCAGAATTGTGATAGAGGGAAAGGCTGACTACAAAGGGACAACACAAGCAAATTTTTAGGGTAATGAAATTGTTCTGTATGGTACTATTGTATTGGATACATTACCCATTTGTAAAAACCCAGAGAACTGTATGCCACAAAAAGTAACCTCTACTGTATTCAAGTTTAAAAGAATATAAACCAGGATTTCGAGGGAACCCAAGATGGAATGCAGACTGTAACAAATAAATTTGTTTACAATTGTATGATATAATCACACTAAAGGCAATAAAGAAGAAAGAAGCTGACTTAAACAACTTGGGAAAGTGTTTTGACTAGATATTGTAAGCTAAAGGGGAAAATATTATGCAAATAACACTCTTTTCAAGCTGGAAAATTGTCTTTTCATTGTGTCTGAAGCTTTGCTTACTTTTCTTCTCCACATTTTTTTTTTTTAGTTCTTTATTTCATCTTTAAAAAAAAAAAAAAAAACCCTAAAATTGTCCAGGCACAGTGGCTCACACCTGTAATCCCAGCACTTTGGGAGGCTGAGGCAGGTAGATCACATGAGGTCAGGATTTCGAGACCAGCCTGACCAACATAGTGAAACCCCGATTGTACTGAAAAAACACACAAAATTAGCCCAGCGTGGTGGGTGGCAGGTGCCTATAATCCCAGCTACTTGGGAGGCTGGGGCAGGAGAATCGCTTGAACCCAGGAGGCCAAGATTGCAGTGAGCTGAGATTGCGCCACTGCACTCCAGTCTGGGCAATAAGAGTGAACAAAAAACAAACAAACAAACAAAACAACAACAACAACAAAACACCCTAAAATTGTTTAAAAAACTAAAATCATATCCTGTTTCTTAACCATTTTAAGCACTGGCTTAGCTGAGATGGTTTCAAAGATTCAGCCCTGTACACCTGCAGCCTGGCTTCCCAACTTTCTTCACATAATAGCACATCTGGAAAATGGCATAGTTGTGTGGTGCACTGATGCAAATGGACAAGGCCAACTGGACAAGTCTACCCCAGCATCATCTGGCTCCCTAAGGGTTTGAGCATATCAGTATCTTAGCATAACTACAACCTATTCCTGCACTATTTCCGTTACCACTTGGGAAACACTCTGAATGCCCCTCCTAACCACAGTAGTCAACTGTCCTTGGCCAAATGAAGACAGGATGCAGTCCGTGCCACTACAAAAAAACGAATTTTGACTATTGTTTTTTCTGTCTGCAAAGCTGACTAACTTAATCAGGGAATAATTCCTGATATTGGTCTCATTAGCATCAATTAATAACCAATTGGCCTACAGTTTTTGAAATAACTTCTACCAACCTTACCTTTGCTTTCATTTTTTCCACCTTGTATTTGAGCTGGGGCACTACACTGTTGGGTGGCAAGCCTTTTTCCAGTTGGGTCACAAATTTAGCATATTTAGAAACTTGACCATTTAGGACTTCTGGATCCAGGCAATCAAATTTGGACTATGAAAAATTTAAAAACAAAGCAAAACAAGTTAAAACATAAAGTAAAAGTCAAGTTTGAAATACTAAAAAAACTTTTAAAAGTTAATCCAAATCTACACTATGCTTTTGGAAATGGCTTTACTTATTAAATTGCTAATAATATTATATATCCAGCATCACCTGTTTATTCCTTTCATGTTCTTGCCTCCTACATCATCAAACGTAGTATTGGAATCTCCTTAATTTATTTCTGAGGGTCAATATGCATAAACTCCTCGAAGGAGACAAATAGCTATTTTTTTACTCTTGCTAACCAGAAATTTCTCACCTAGTAGTCTTCTATTATTTGATTATATACCTGTTTAACATAAATACTTTAAATTCATAAATTATTCATAAAATTATAGATCTACATACTTATATATAGATCTATAATTGTTTTTCTCAGTTATGTAAACATATAAGTATACAGATATATTGACATGTCAGATAGACACACATATATACTGATGGCAGTAGAAAATTTGTAAACCTTCATTTTTCTTTTATTCTAAATCCATCATTTTCCTTCTGCTCCTTAATGGGTTTTCTTGTGCATTTCCTAGGGTGAATGCATCCTATGTTGGAAGCCACTGCTCTAATCCATGGTGGTAATCAGAAAATTCTTTTTAAGCTGCATCTTCTCAAGAATATTTTTTTACTTCTGAGATAAGTGATAAATGAGTTAAAGGAGTTATAACTGGTGTTATAGCATATATTTGTTTTTTATTTTCTATTTTCTCCACCAAAGGTAACTTCTATGTTTGAACTTTGTTCTTCTTATTCTCCACTAGTACTCCCAGCACCTAGAACATTACATTACCTGGAACATATTTCCTATGCTACTGTTTTTTAACCAAGGCATGTGTCTTCTAATTATAGGCATCAGCACGGGTAGGATGAATAAGAAGTGTAAAACAATATTTGTGAGGTTGACAGTATTTCTAACATGTCCATACCACACTTGAAAGTATAGGTGGCCATCTATTTTGCCTCATAGAGAGTTGACCCTTGTTAAGGATTGAATATAGGGCAGATCCTAGAAACAAAACTCTCTGATGGCTGTTGATACTTGGCTCCTTAATTTAAAAAGTTTACTATTGAGCTCTTAAAGGAAGATCCCAGATTTTATCACTCTATCCTATTACAGTGAACAAAACGGCTTCCTTTTTCAAAGGCCAACAAAAGTAGAAACCTAAAGTGCGTAGATCACAAATAAAATCCTACAATCCTCAAGAACACTGAAGTGTATGATGACAACATTGTGTTTAGAAACCACAAAGTTGGCCGGGCGCGGTGGCTCAAGCCTGTAATCCCAGCACTTTGGGAGGCCGAGACGGGTGGATCACGAGGTCAGGAGATCGAGACCATCCTGGTCTACACGGTGAAACCCCGTCTCTACTAAAATTACAAAAAACTAGCCGGGCGAGATGGCGGGCGCCTGTAGTCCCAGCTACTCGGGAGGCTGAGGCAGGAGAATGGCGTAAACCCGGGAGGCGGAGCTTGCAGTGAGCCGAGATCACGCCACTGCACTCCAGCCTGGGCGACAGAGCTAGACTCCATCTCAAAAAAAAAAAAAAAAAAAAAAAAAAAAAGAAACCACAAAGTGATTAAATATCACACAGCATTGTCCATTGATGCTTCCATTATGTAGCCTTCTAATATGCAGGACCTGAGAAGCCTGGCTTACAAGAATACTTTCTTCCCTGTAGCATACAGTGACATAAGGACCTTTGTGCTCTTCGCTGGAAAGCTTATAAAAATTCTCAGAAAATGATACCATTGCATATTTTACTGAGATTAAGAAAAGCACCAGATTGTTAAAAGTTATAATTCAAATTATTAGAATTTTAAGATTAATTCATACAAAAATAATTTAAGAACTGAAGGCTTTTTTTCCCTACCTTTAACCACTCTTGTTGGAGTTTATCCCATTCAGAGAAAGAATCCCAGAGCAATTGTTTGAGCTTCAGTTCAGCACTGACTTCTTCCAAAGCTTCAAACTTGGACACTTCTACCTTTAAAAATGTAGTACACAAAATGCACAATTTAGTTTTCAGATATAATGAGCACATGCTATTCTCCTATTAGTAATTTTTGGTACAATGATTGCTTGGCAGAATGTGCATCCTAAACGGATTAAGAAAAGGAGCACTAGAAACAAATGAAGAAAAAAAGAAAACTTCACAAAACCCCACATATATTAGAATTTCCATTACAGTAACAAAATATAACTCCTGGTATTTCCTTAGAACTTAAATATTCTCCAAAGACATAAATATTATAAGAGTAACACAGGCATTCTTCTTTGAGTTGGATTATACATGCACATATATGTTAGGCCTTCTAGGGAAAGCAGATGAGTCTTTAGAGGCACTGATTTATATTGGGCTTCTGTACTTAAATGGCAGAAGAAGATGATGACTGTGCGGTAGCTGGTGGGGAAGATAGTGAAGTTTAAGATGGAGAGGACAGCATGGTTTCTGACTCTTTTCTAAACACGGACTTTATATGAACCCCATGGAGAGGAAGGGTGTAAGAAAATCTGAAGAAGGTATTTTCATGAGAAGTGTTTTAAGATTGCCTTGGCTCAACGCTGGGGAAACTTTCAGGGAGTTAGTTGGTTACACAGAAATTCTTGGACTTTGACATTAGGAATTTAGTCTTGTCTTCCATTAAGAGTTGCAAATGATTTCCTGCAACCTAGATTAGTTAGGCTTTCATGCCTATTCTCCAAATAATTGAAAGCCACAGAAGGAAGGCTAGATCAGAGGCAATCAGGAAGGAATCAGTCATGAAGTCATAGACAGGGAAGATGGAAGGAGGAAGACACACTTTCATTTTAGGTTCTGTGATTTTAAAATTATTTTTTAACTTTTCTTTTATTGTGGTAAAACCACATTAATGAGATCTATTATTTTAATAAATTTTAAGTGTAAAGTACAGTAATGCTAACTATAACAATGTTAACAATGTTATTTAATGTACTTTTCTAATAGTTTTTCATGTTGCATAACTGAAACTTTATACATCTAGAACAACTCCTCATTTCCCCCTCCTCCTAGCCTCTGGAAACCACCGTTCTACTTTCTGCATATATGAGTTTGACTACTTTAGATGTCTCATATAAATGAGATCATGCAGTATTTGTCCTTTTGTAGCTGGCTTATTTCACTAAGCATAATGTCCTCTAGGTTCATCCATGCTGTGGCATAGCAGGATTTTCTTCTTTTGTGAGGCTGAGTAAAATTCTATGTTATGTAGATACCACATTTTCTTTATCCATTCATCTGCTGATGGACATTTTAAGTTGTTTCCATATCTTGGCTATTGAGAACAATGCTGCAATGAACATGGGAGTACAAATATATCTTTAAGAGCCTGATTCAATTATTTGGGATATATGCTCATAAATGGGATCATTGGGTCATTTTATTTTAATTTTGAGGAACCACCATGCTGTTTTCCATAGTGTTGGCACCATTCTACATTCTCATCTACAGTGTAAAGGATTCCAGTTTCCACACATCCTTGCCAATATTTATCATTCATTTTATTTTTGTAATGGCTATTCTAACAGATGTGAGGTGATACCTTCTTGTGGTTTGATTTTAATTTCCCTGATGATTACTGATGTTGGGTGTCTTTTCACATGCCTGTTGACCATTTGTATGTCTTCTTTAGAGAAATGTTCATTCAAGTCCTTTGTCCATTTTAAAAACTGTTTGTTTATTTATTTATTTATTTATTTTGGCTATTGTGTTGTAGGAATTCCTTATATATAAGGAGTTTAGATAATAACCTCTTATCAAGTATATAATTTACACAGTTTTTCCCTCATTCTGTATGTTGCCTTTTTACTCTGTTGATTGTTCCCTTTGCTTTGCAGAAGCTGTTTAGTTTGATGTAGTTCCACTTGTCTATTTCTGTTTTTGTTGCATTGGTTTTTGGTGTCACATCCAAGAAATCATAGCCAAGGCCAATGTCATGAAGATTTATCCTACATTTTCCTCTAGGAATTTTATAGTTTTAGGTCTTTTAAGTCTTTAACCCATTTGTTTTGAATTGATTTTTGTGTAAGGGTTCAGCTTCATTCTTTTGCACGTGAATATCCAGTTCCTGAACACCATTTGTTGAAGAGACTATGCTTTCCCTGTTGAGAATTTTTGGCACCTTTGCCAAAGATGAGTTGACCATATTTGTTGATTTATTTTGGGGCTTTCCATTCTGTTTCATTGGTCTATATGTCTGAATGTATGCTAGTACCACACTATTTTAATTACTATAGCTTTGTAATATGTTTTTAGATTAGGAAGTGTGAAGCCTCTAGCTTTTTTCTTGTTTCTCAAGATTGCATTGGGTACTCAAGGTCCTCTGTGGTTCCCTATAAATTTTAGAATTTGTTTTCAATATTTCTTTAAAAATGTCATTGGGAATTTGATAAAGATTGCATTGAATGTATAGGTCACTTTGGGTAGTACAGGTATTTTAACAATATTAAGTGGTCTAATCAATGAACATGGGATATCTTTTGATTTATTTGTGTATTATTTCATTTCTTTCATCACAGTTTTTTAGTTTTCAGTGTGTGAGTCTTTCACCTCCTAGGTTAAGTTTGTTTCTACTTTATTATTATTATTTTTGATTCTGTTGTAAATGGCATGCTACTTTTTATGCTACTGCAAATTGTTTTCTTTATCTTTTGGATTGTTTGTTGTTAGTATAAAATGCAACTAATTCATGTAAGTTGATTTTGTATTCTGCAACTTTACTGAGTTTATTTATTAGTTTTAATTTTTTCCCCATGGAGTTTTAGGGTTTTCTACACATAAGATACCTAGAATATGCTGGATCCTGTCACTACTCCAAGACAGGTGATATAGAAGTTTGTCCCTTGAGCAGTCCCCTGATAATGTATCACATTGGGCAGCCACTTCAAATCTTTCCCTGTCCAGGTAGAAGCTGAGATTTGGGAATTCTTGCTTGCTTACTCTGCACTGAGTCAGGGGTCGGGGGAGGGGTGTTAATGGCTAGTGAGTGCAAACTGGTCGAAACTGTTGCTTTTGTTCTCAGTGGTTCCAACCTGGGGCCTTTCCTGTCCATAATCAAATTCAGGCAAGAGAGAAACCAGTCTCTCAGGCAGACTCCTAAAGTGTCAGAATGCCGTATATTCCATCCAGTCTAGCTTTCCCTCCCTCACCAGGGAGAGGCTGAGAACTTCCTCCTAACTGTGTAGCACTGTGCTGGGGGCAGGAATCACAGTGAAAGGGTGTTACAAATTATTCTACTCCTTCAATCAGCTGATTTTATACTTGCCCAGGGTGCAAGAGACTCTCAACTTGCCTTTGTATTTCTGACAAAATAAGTTGGTTCAGGGGTTGTTGAGTCAGTGTGTCCAAGGGAAAAAGGAGGGGCTGGGGCTTCATACTCTGCTGTCTTGCTGACAGGACCAATGATATTCTTTCTTACTCAAGGAGTGCTCACATGCGAGTTGTAGCTTTTTTTTCTTTGAAATGGAGCCTTGCTCACACTGTCACCCAGGTTGGAGTGCAGTGGTGCGATCTCGGCTCACTGCAACCTCCACCTCCTGGGTTCAAGTGATTCTCCTGCCTCAGCCTCCCAAGTAGCTGGGATTACAGGCATCTGCCACCACGCCTAGCTAATTTTTCGCATTTTTAGTAGAGATGGGGTTTCATCATGTTGGCCAGGCTGGTCTCGAACTCCTGACCTTGTGATTTGCCAGGCTTGGCCTCCCAAAGTGCTGGGATTACAGGTGTGAGCCACCGTGCCCGGCCAAGTTGTAGCTTTTTATCAAGTAGTATTTCCTCCATACCTTGCTCCTTACTACATACCTTCCTGTCTTGTAGGTCAGTTAACTCAACTGGGAACAACTTTGAACTCTAGTTCCTTCACACAAATCTGCCTCAAGTATCACCAGCCTTATTGGCTGGTATCAAGTTCATAATTTTCAGACTTCTCTACCAATCCCTGGACCCTGGAGTAGACAGCATGTCAGATCATTTTCTGATCATCCATCTGGGGCTCTGCAAAGACAGGTGCATTCCCCTGTGAGGTTCAAGCATGTTCCTCCAATATTTTTGGGGAGACCAATGGCATCCTCCTTATCGCTAGGGGCTCCCTGGTTTTGTCCAACAGGAATATTTTCTTTTCTATTCTGTTTTCTTGTTGTTGGTCTCTCTAAAAGCTATTGAAAGCACCTGCATCTCTTGACCCTTTCTCTTCATGTTTTTTGAGAGACTTCTTTTAGCCTTTCAAATATACCTTTTTTTATTTCTATTTTTTTATTTTTTGAGACAGGGTCTCACTCTGTCACCCAGGCTGGAATGTAGTGTCACGATCTTGGCTCACTGCAACCTTCGCCTCCTGGGCTCAAGTGATCCCCCCCGTTTAGCCTCCCAAGTACCTGGGACTACAGGTGTGTGACACCATGCCTGGGTAATTTTGGTATTTTTAGTAGAGATGTGGTTTCACTATGTTGGTCAGGCTGGTCTCGAACTCCTGAGCTTAAGTGATGCAACCACCTCGGCCTCCCAAAGTGCTGGGATTACAGGCATAAGCCACTGCTCCTGGTCCTTAAATCTACCCTTTTACAACCATTTATCCCTGGCTTAGCTGGGGATGTCATTTTTATCAAATTGGCACATAAAACCAGTGTAAATCAGGCAATATTAATGGAATCATAGCATACATATGAATGTAAAGGAAGCCTGAATGTTACTTAAGAAAGGATAGTGTGGTTTTAATTGACCACATTTAAAAATCCACTTACATTTTAACATAGAAAGTACAGTTCCTTGTCTGAAAGTTTTGCATAATTCACAATTATTTTAATAAGAAAGATATTTGGTATCTCATGTGTATTAGTCTTTAAACACTTCAAAGGCAGGGAACATATCATATTTTGTATTTGAGACTATTTGTAACATGCTGACTAGCACATAGTTGTCCAAATATTGAATGTTTACAGTTTACATTATTGAAGTCCTTGTGCATATATGCCATTTCTATACACACATTTCTAAGACAGATAGTGTAAAACTGTCATTACCTTAAATTTCTTCTGATAGGACTTATACTGAAATGCACGTTTCTGAAGATCAGCCAGAACAGATTGCAGATTATTCAATATGAGCCTTATTTTGTCTTGGTCGGCAGAGATATCTAGAATCTGCGGATCCTGTAAATTTAAGACAGTTTTGGTTAGCCATTCCTGCTTTTGATAAAGACTAATTAAATTAAATGAATTAATAAACATTTTAAAAGATTCCTTTAATTCTCTTTTCTTTTGATTTTAGAAATGATGTTTAAAATTGTTGCTTTCCTGAATTTTAAACCAATGCATAGACATTATAAAAGGTACGCATTTGTATAAAGTGCCATAGAGACAAAATTGTTTTTTTTTTTTTTTTTTTTTTTTTTT
>NW_016810852.1:748388-777904 GCF_001698545.2 Rhinopithecus bieti
CAGGATGGTCTCGATCTCCTGACCTCGTGATCCGCCCGTCTCGGCCTCCCAAAGTGCTGGGATTACAGGCTTGAGCCACCGCGCCCGGCCATAAAATTGTTTTAAAACATTACCTAATATATTCTTCCTCATCTGCTTTCATTTCCTACACTTCTTCAACCAACGTGACCTCAGATAAGGAGAGGTGAATGCAACAGGGAAGAGAAGGAAGGGGATATGATATAAGGTAAACTTCCACTATACAATAAAGGAATGGAAAGGCCTTTGTATTCTAAGATGATAGAAGAGAGAAAATGAAAAACATAAATGGTAAGACATATGTTTTATGCCTGTCCTGTTAGGATTGAAACCCCAGTGAATGGGAATGGAATAGTTCAGGAGCAAAGCAGAAGCATGTAACTAGGTTTAGGATAATCTGAGAAAACTGAAGGAATTTGAGAACCATTATAGCTATAGCTCAGGGAGGCTAGTTAGTCCATGTCTTAGTCAGCATGGCCATGCATTCAAATTGGCAACATGCTCTAGATTAGTAAAAGCCAAGGGATGTGTCCAGGAAGAAGGGGCTTCTATTGACATTCTGGTGTCTTGTGACTTGGTATGATATACAGGGAATCCTGTAGTTCTCATGTGTCTTGATTCTGGTAGTGGGAACTGTTGTGAGAACTGGTGGACCAGAAGATGTCTGAGGCCAGGATGAGAAAGCTACAGATTACTTGGGACTGTAGGTTATGGAAGAAATGATGGATTGCAGCATAGGGGCTAGCATGGTGCCTAAAGAACCAGGAAAGACCCTTAGTTAACAGCAACCGGGACAACCAGGTGCAGCCCAGCAAAACTGCACTGGAAGCTGCTATGGCCCAGAAGGTAGCATGAAGAACAGATGACCTGCCCCTCCCATCTATTCGCCATGAGGGAATGCAAGCTTCCCTTTATGGGGCAATAGGTAGGGCGGGATGGTGGCATAGGTGGCCCAATAGGAAGTTTAGATTTTCAGTTGAATTAAAATCTATTCAAAAGAGACCCAGGTAGAATGGAACAGACATTTCAAACTGAAAGAAATTATTATTAACGGTCACATTTAGGTTTTCTCCCAAATTCCCCACAACAGCAGGAATGAGGGTCTTGATAGCAAGAGAGTATCATTTATGGAAATGATGAAGTTACAGTCCTTTGCCCAAGAGAATTAACTTCAAACCTTCTACAGAAAAAGCACTAGTTAGAATGAGCCCATGCTTTCATTTTGTGTATGTGCATCATGCTATTTAAAATGCATGATTTGCATGCAGATATTCATTGCAGCACTATCCACAATAGCAAAGACATGAATCAATCTAAATGCCAATCACTATCAGATTGGATAAAAAAAATCTGGTACATATACACCATGGAACACTATGAAGCCATAAAAAAGAACAAGACTATATCCTTTGCAGGAATACAGATGGAACTGGAGGCCATTATTCATAGCAAACTAATGCAGGAATAGAAAACCAAGTATTGCATGTTCTCACTTATAAGTGAAAGTTAAATGATGAGAACACATGGACACAAAGAGAGGAACAACAGACACTGGGGCCTACCTGAGGGTGGAGGTTGGGAGGAGGGAGAGGATCAGAAAAAAATATCTATTGGGTACTAGGCCTGGTACCTGGGTGACAAAATAACTTATATGCAGCAAATCTCTGAGACATGAGTTTACCTATATAACAAACCTACACATGTATCCCTGAACCCAAAATAAAAGTTTTTTAAGAAATAAAAAATGCATGATTATACATCAAGCATATGCTGGCACTTTTGCTTTCTCTAATGATCTATGCATACATAAATATTCATACTTTTTAACAGTATGCTGTGTATAGAATACAGTATATGGTACAGCAATTAATAGCAGACTATTAACCATTGACAGTAGACTGCTTAAGCTTGAATCCAAATTCCTCCATTTAGTAACTGTGTGACCCTCAGCAAATTACTTAACCCTGTACCCTAATTTCCTTTTCTGTAAAATGTGAATAATAAAATCCTAAAGTGTTTTGAGATTTAAATGAGTTAAAACATGAAAACATACATAAGAATATTTCTAGGACTATTACTCATCATTGCCCAAAATGGTAAATAATCCCAATTTCCATCACCCATGAAATGAATCATTGTAAAATACAAGAAAATACTACATAGCAACAAAGATGAATAAACTACATCCACAAATAGCAATATGGATAAATCTTAGGAACATACCAAAATAAAATAAAGGGCACACTGTGTGGCTCTAATTAATAGAAGTTCAAAAATAGGAAATTTATAGCATTCCTGCTCCAGATGGCCTGCCACTGCCAACACGCCTGCTGCAGGAGGGAGGCATGGCTGGGGCTGCACACTCCATGGAGCCAGTGGGAATTAGGGACAAGTGGGAGCCTTGCCCCTTCCAAGTTGGGGTGAGAGTTCCTCGGGTGCAGCTCAAACTGTTGCTGTAGACTCAGGCAGTCCTGTGCTCTTGGGGGCATGGGAAGGCCCCTCTGCCCTCACAGGCTTGGAAGTGCCTGCTTCCACTGCCTGGTCTCTCCCTGCTCTGATCTTGGAAGGGAGAGAGGCCAGGCAATGGGAGCAGGCACTTCTTCGATCTTCTCTGATCTCGGAGTAGTCAGGGCCCAGCCCTGCTGCCATGAACAGCAGCAGGAGGCAGACAGATTCCTGGATGGAAGGGGGTAGGTCTCTGGTGAGGCCCCACGTTGGTCTGAAGGCTGGGGGCTGGGCTGCCAGTCCCACAGACCAGAGTAGGAACTTGTGATGCTTTTTCCAGCCTGCTTATTATCCCCCATGGGCCCATCAGTGTACACTTCCTCCTCTCTGAGGTCCATAAAAGCCCTGGGCTCAGCCAGAGCTGAGCAGACAATGGGACAACCAGCAGCAGAGGGGAGCTACCCTCTCTGCTGAGAACTTCAGAGACCTGCAGAGATGTCGGGGCTACCAGCTGCAGAGAGTAGCAACCCACTTCAGGGCCTCCTGTCTGCTACGAGCTGGGCATACACTGGGACAACCAGCTGCAGAGAGGAGCTATCCTGTCCAGGCCTTCTCTCTGCTCAGAGCTGCAGAGATGATGGGACAACCTGCCTGCAGAGAGGAGCCACCCATTCCAGGGTCTCCTCTCTGCTGAGAGCTGAACACTCAATGGGATGACCTGCCTAGAGAGGAGCTACCCACTGCGGGTCTCCTCTGAGCTGTTCTACTGAATAAAGCTCCTCTTCATCTTGTTCACCCTCCACTTGTCTGCATACCTCATTCTTCCTAGATACAGGACAAGAACTTAGGCAAAGGTGCTACTGGCCACAGAGGTTTCCAGTCAGAAAAGTGACACCCCAAAGATCCCATAACAAAAGGATTAGTAATTAGGAGGGGACACTAAGGGTATCATAACGCTTTACTGACATGAGTAGTGGATACATAGATGTGTTTATTTTCAGATAATCCATTGAGTTGTACAGTAATTAGTTATGTACACTTTTGTCTGTAAGAAAATACAAAAGTGCTTCAATACAAAAGTAAAAACAATGCCAAGTCCTTCGAACACTGGTTGACAAATAGGAAGCACACAATGTGAGCTGTTTTTACATTTCCATGTTAATACAAGTAAAGGTATGCCGTAATCTTTAATGTCTGTACTATATTCTTTTGAGTCAGTGTACCCTATATCTTTTCTATTGTAAAAGTGGTACAAGGTAACTAAATATTCTTCACTACCAATTATCAATGTATACTCTGTCTCTTTCTAAATGGGAAATTTCTAATATACTAGCAAAGTTAATTTTTATTTTTTATTTAGCTTTTATTTTAAGTTCAGGGATATATGTGCAGGTTTGTTATACAGTTAAAATTGTGTCATGGGTGTTTGTTATATGAATGATTTCATCACCCAGGTATTACGCAAACTTTAAAATTGTGACAATAGCTGCAAAATGTGCTAACAAGTCATTAAAACTCTTCAAAATAAAAAATACAAGTTAGGACTAGAATTTAATTGGCTAGATTCAATTTTAATATTACATATATGCTTTGTCATAGTCTGAAATGCATTCACTACTTAAAGCGAGATTTTGAAACATTAATTTTTAAGTAGCAGCTCAAACACATTGTTGATTGGTTAGAATGAAACTACAAAAAACGAAAGCTACATCAGTTAAATGTGTTCTCTAAATGGTTTGAAGAGTAGTCTTAATTATTCTCACCACAAAAAATGATGTATATGAGGAGACAGACACATTAATTAGCTTAACACTTTCACAATGTATACGTATCTCGAAATATCACATTATATATTGTAAATATATACAATTTTTGTTGACTATACTTTAATAAACAAATGTAATAGTAAAACTTTGCATAGATTATTTTTACAAAATAATAATTTAACTTACCTGCGCTTGCAGTTTTACTTCATTCACTTCGTTGTTTAATTCTTCAAGATCACTACCCAAATGCACACAAAATTGCTTAATGCTTGATTCTCTATCACCCACTGATTTATCAATGGCATTCCGAACAGCAACAATGGATGGCTTCATAGTTGCAAAAACGGCAAAGTCTTCAGGAGGTGTGGGCACCTGATATTGTTCAATAAGCTTGTACATTTGAGTCACGATATTTCCTTCATCTTCAAGGCTTTCAATCTAAATGGAAATATAGTTTGCTCATAAAATGTAGCAGAGTCCTAGTTTAGTCTTGAAGTTTGTTCTAATAGGAGACAGCCACTGTACAATATGAACATTGTATTAGTCTGTTCTGCCGCTGCTAATAAAGACATATCCGAGACTGGGTAATTTATAAAAGAAAGGTTTAATGGACTCACAGTTCCACATGGCTGGACAGGACTCACAATCATGGCTAAAGACAAGGGAGAAGCAAAGGCATGTCTTACGTGGCGGCAGGCAAGATAACTTGTGCAGGGGAACTCCCATTTATAAAAACCATCAGATCTCATGAGACTTATTCACTAACATGAGAACAGTATGGGGGAAACCACCCCCATGATTCAATTATCTCCACCCGGCCCCATCTTTGACATGTAGGAATTCAGTTCAAGGTGAGAATTGGGTGGAGACACAGCCAAACCATATCAAACATCAAACTGTGAATAGTTAGCACAGAAGGAGTGTATTATAATGTAACAGTCAAATTGGCTAAAGCCTGCTGGATGACAGTCATTGCTATAATACAGGTAATCAGGTTAGGAGGTAAATTATTCAGAGTTGAGCTCTTATAAATGTTTCCTCTTTCTTTCTGTTTTGTTCTTTTGTTGTAGTAAACAGTGCCAATATTTAAAGTTTTCTAAGAAAACGTGCTGTGCGGTTGTTCAGCTATAGTATCTGAGCTTCTAGCATGTGTGATGGGCAGTGATCATCCCAGAGCAGCCAGAGGGATCGACAGGCTGTGGACTTGTCTGCATAGGTTTAGAACCCAGATCTATGGTGAGATTTCCACTATCCTTTAATAAATTATTTTACCGCAGCCCAATGACTACTAAACATCTTCACTTTGGTTTCTTACTTTCAGCGGACAGTATTGCTTGTCTTTCCTAATTTTCTGGCAAGGGATCCCCCAGTTTTGGGAAAATTCCTTACCCCCAGCTCTGCCACATGGTTATAGAGGGAGCGGCCATGTTCATACTACTTGGCCCAACTTCCTGGCCACAAGCTGAACAAAGGACCATCAAACTGTGATCTAAAGAACTTAGCTCAGTCTGACCTTTTTCTTGAACACAGAAAGAGTTAGAACTGAGGCCATTTACTTTCATGTGGAAACAGAAGAGGTCATTAACATGAGAAGATAACTGCAGACAGGTTTTTAGAGAAATAGTTCTCAATCTTTAGCTTCCATTGCAATGACCTTGGAAAACTTGTTAAAACAGATTGCTGAGCCCCTCCCAAGAGTGTCTGATTCAAAAGGTCTAGCAAGTCATAAAAACACTGTAGTCATGGAGGGTGGGTCCCAAGAATGAACATTTCTAACCCATTCTCAGGCGATGCTGCTGCTGCTGATTTGGAGTCCCCGTTTGGGAACCATGTTCTGGAGGAGCAGAGATGAGAGAAGGAGAGAGGCCTTTTTGTAAAGGCCTGGCTCTATCCACACTTTAGGATTCTGAAAGATATTCCTGCAAACTTAGAATAAAACTTCCCATTTTTCTAAGCTATTTATGTGAGTTTTTGTGACTTTCAACCAAAATTTCTAACACCTCGAACAAGTTATGCATAGAACTAAGTCTCTCTACATCAAGATCTGTTCATCTTCCTCTATTTCCTCTATTTTGGGTGAGTATATATCCAGGTTTCTCTGGGAATGTCCTGGGTTTACACTTATTGTCCTAGTACAATGATTAATAGTATCTCTTTCACTCTCAGAAAAATGTCCTGATCAGACAATGAATTATGTAGTCTACCCTCCCTATACTAGTATGAAATTGCTAAATACCCATTCCCTGCAGAATGATACCTACAAGTCACCTCATTCTCCTCTCACTGTCCCCTCATTCAGTTGCCCATTAAGTCCTTTCAGTTCTACTTAACATCTTTATAATTAATTTCTTCTCTCCTATCTTTGAAAATACTGCTTTAGCTACATAGAGTTCATCAACTTTCAACCAAACATTCTTTCTCCATAGCATATCAATTGCTAAATCCTGTTTTTCTCATGTTGCCTCCTGTCTTTGCACATAGCTTTCCCTCCCCCTGGAATGCCCACCTGAATGTTTCCTGTATTTTATGATAGCTTAAATATCCCATCCTCCACACAACCTTCTGTAGCCCATAGGCAAGAATTACTACAAACTTCCCAGTGCTACAACAGTATCTTATACCTATGCCCATTGTATCAAAATTATCTGCTTGCATTCAAGACTCAACTTCTTTAAAGCAGGTTTATTCATTGTAATTTTTGCACCCTGCTAAGTGGTGCTCACTAAACTTGCTGACTGAATGAATGAAGTTCCAGAAAAAGTTTCTGTGTGTGCAGAAAATCTCCCTAAAGGAAGTTGCTTTCCAAACACACCATCCAGCAAACACAGACAACCTCCTGGAGATGGGACATAGTCTATGTTTTCTGCATACTGCATCAACTTGCTGTTCTGGAACCACAAGTTGATAGCAGCTGACCCTCTGCAGCCATTGATTATGATGTCACCCTACCTTCCTGACATAGTTTATAGAACAGAATAGGAGCTCTGAATCAATTTACTAGACCTTTGGAATCAATATTGAAAAAGAGAGATTATCTCTTTCTTGCCGACTGGCTAGACTTGCAAGCTATAGTTTGGGAGCTGCTGGTGGCCATGTTTACTGCTGTGGTAAGAAGCAGCAGAAGTAGCTGTCTGCAGAGGGAGAGAAGTGAAGCAGACCCTCAGAGAGATGCAGAGAGCAGAGATGGAAGAAAGGACTACTGGGGCTTCCAATGACTGTCCTATTCCAGGTTCTGGTCAGTTACATTCTTGACTGGGAATTCCATGAAGCACCCCTGAATCCTTAAGTGGGATCCCTATTTTGGCCTAAGCTTTCTCAAGTGGGTTTGGGTTATTTGTTTGAAGTGACTTAATGAATACAAACAATAAGAAGTAATTCACATCTTCAGACTCCTGGGACAATTTATGAGCAAACCTGAGGAGAACCACGATCATCCGCCTTTTTGAGAAGGCATGATTTCTTGAAACGAGAAACACTGTTACTTTTGTAGTCATGTGAAATAGCATTTATTATTAATTTGGTTAATAATTTATATAACATTCATTCAGTTTACTTTTTTAATTGAAACATTTCTTCAATTTTCAGATATTTAATAAAATAATTTATCTATATTTTAAATGCCAACCTAATATGAATGAAAGTTTATGAAAAAAACCATTGGAGCCAAATGCTAGGTTGCTTCCTACAGGGAAGAGGCTAAGAGGAGGAAACTAAGTTTCCAGAGAAAAAGAAGCAAAAGAGACAAAGGAGAGAGCGAGAGAGAGAGTGTGTATGAGAGAGAAAAACAGAGACCTGATTCCATCTGCATCACTTGAGTCCCCATATCCACTTTTTTCTCCCCATCTCCACCTCCCCACTTAAGCAGGTTTGTGTTGGGTTTCTTTCATTCTTAACGGTAAGTTTCCTATTAAGCAGTCAGACTTCCATTATGATTAATATCTAGATTATAATGGTATTACCATTTACTAAAAATTGGAATTCCAATAAACTATGGTTGAGAACATTGGCTTTGTAGTCAAAGAGACTCAAAGCTAAATTCTAACTCTTTCACATCCATACATGTCTGTGATCTTGGATAACACATCCTGTTTTGGTTCCTGTTTCCTTATCTGCAGAATGAGGATAAACATCAACACTTCTTAAGCTTTTGTGAGAATTAAAAACGTAATGCATGTAGAAAATGTAATATGATGCCTGACTGTAAGAGTCTGATAACTGTCAGCTGGCTTTATTCCTGTGATATAGAACAGCCACTTACTTTGAAAGTGTTTCTGATATTTTGACAGCTGTCTTTTGCCCTTTAGTCCTTCACTTTTTCTTGTACTATGCCTTCCTTCCTACTATAAGATCTGGAATATTGAGTTACATGAGATAATCAACTCACCCTTTCCTGAATTTCATCAAGAAATAATAAGCTATGAACATATTCTGTGGTAGTAGTTGGAACAAACTCAAGTTTATACTCTGCATCTTGTGCCTCAAAGATAATGGCATCCACCTTTTTCTTGCTTTGACGAGGAAGCATAAAATTTAGCACCTAAGAAAGAAAATAACATGTGAATTGTAAATAATTGAATATTTTCATTTTAATATGTATTTTAGACAAATTCTAATTGGACATCTGGGTATTGGAAGCAGCAGTGCATTCGAAGAGACTTTTTTCTCATTAAATCACTGCTAGTTAAATGTGCCAACAGGAAGGCCAGGTTTTGAAGATCATTTCTACAGCTTACCAAAAATTTTCTGTAAATGCTCTAATATCTTGCAAGTATGCTTTCTGCTTCTTCGTCCTATGTAGTGGACATTGTGCTGCCCTGTTCAGCATCAGTCCCACTCTTTTCATGTTGGGTGCTAGCCATGCAGTTTGGGGGAAACTGATCTCTCCTTCAGAAACAAATATGGAGTCTGACTGATCACTTGGCAAATAGGAGCATGGCTTTTTTGGCCAAAGTGATCAGATTAAGGTTGTATCAGTCCATTTCCACACTACTATAAAGAACTGCCAGAGACTGGGTAATTTATAAAGGAAACAGGTTTAATTGATTCCCAGTTCAGCATGGCTGGGGAGGCCTCAGGAAACTTACACACATGGCAGAAGGTGAAGGGGAAGCAAGGCACCTTCTTCACAAGGCAGCAGGAAGGAGAGTATGTGAGAGTGCAGGAAAAACCACGATTTATAAAACCATCAGATCTTGTGAGAATTCACTTACTGTTAGGAGAACAGCATGGGGGAAACCACCCCCATAATCCAATCACTTTCTGTCAGGTTCCTCCCTTAACACCTGGGGATTACAATTCAAGATGGGATTTGGGTGGGAACGCAAAGCTAAACCATATCATGTGTGAACCTCTGACTTTAGTTGATTCAATCAGGTAAAGGCCCACACTTTTATTTATGGCTGAGAGAGATATATACTCAGAACCCCAATCTTTCTCTTTCTCTCTCCATACAAACAAATAATTGGCTTGTGAAGCTTTTGACAATCATTTCACAAACGTCTTAGGATGAAGCCTGCACATAGGAGGTTCAGGAAAAAGAAGGAAAGAATTGGTTCCTTGGTAACACCACTGAGCTACTAGATCATACCTCCTTGATATTGACCCAATCTCTGGACTTTTTAGATGCATATGCCAATAACTCTTCTGATTGCTTTAGCCAGTTTGAGCTCAGTTTTCTTGGGCTTACAGTAAATTTATACCAAAATATTTCTCAAGCATACAGTAGCTAAAAAATGCTTGTTGAAATTGAATTAAGTTTGCTCCAGTTATATAATAATTATATATACATAAATAAGTATATATATATATATTTCTTTTTTTTTTTTTACCAGATGAAGAAGCAAAACTCTAGAAGGAAGCCCAATACTATACAATTAATTAATAACAGAACATATTAACACTCAGGTCTGCACTCTTTTATACAGTGCTCTATCTTCTATCATCTATTGGGGCCAGAAAATGTTTTCTATAAGGGCCAGATAGTAAATATTTTAGATTTGCAGTCAATACAGTCTCTGTCACAATGACTAAACTTTGTCTTTCTAGGAAGAAAGCAGCCATAGATGATATGTAAACCATTGTCACGGCTGTGTTCTGGTAAAACTGTATACAAAACAAGAGGCAGGCTGGGTTGGTTCCGTGGGCTACAGTTTTCCAATCCCTGTTTTATATCATTGTCTCTCTGTGGGCATCGGGAAGATACAAGTATACTCTGGCTCCAAAGGAAGTTATTGTATTGGTTCTGAAACTTATTACAGAAATTTCCCTAGTTCTATAACTTACCAAAACATAATCAGACCTGTAGGGACAATTCCACATCAGAAAATGATTTCCTAAACTTAATTGGTGGTCTAGAATCAACCATCACTGCCTCTGGGATATTGAGCTGTTATAGTAGTATCCTCTCTGCAGGTCTTGAAATGCTCCGACAATAGAAAATGGAGTAGGAGCAAGAGGCCAGTGTGAGTCCTGCAGTCCCCTCCATTATCTCATCTAAAAAGCTGATTCTGCTTGTGACAAAAAGACTATAGAGCTTTTCTTAGAAATTAAGGATGTCCAATAGTATTATGTTAATTTATACATTTGCAATACTATAAAATAAATAATAATAGGTTTTGTGCAGTAGAAAATCATAAAATAATTGTAGAGAAATAATTAAATTTTTTTCTAGTTTATAGTTACCTCTAAGCATCGCAAAGGTGATGGAATTAATTTTTCTCTTAGCAGCCTAGTGTCAATGAGCAGCAATCCTACATTTCTGGTGGGTCTGAGAGCTACTGCGTCCTTGTGCTGTTTGTGGTATTTTTCCAGTTGTTCACTAAAAAAGTTAACATCTACAAAAAAAAATTCACATAAAGCATAAAATATACCATATTGGATTTTAAAAGATCATTACAAAATATATTAAAAATCATTGCATTGATACATTTACACATATATGTATAATGTTATTATCTGTAGTTAGAGTATCTCATGTAACTTTAAAATGCTAATTTGGATTGCTTTATAGTATTTTATTCTCGTGATAAAGAAACTAATATTTTATAATGTAAATATGTCTTCTGGCTCCTATGAAGAGATGACAGATGAAAATAATTTGCAAGTGCATTAGAGAACCTAGTCTGGAATTGACGAGATTTCAGAGCTAGGTTGGTTTCAAGTTGGGCTTAATCTAAATGTTCTCTCCCACATGGTATCTCAAAGCAAAGAAGCATTTTGAGAATATAAACAACGAATTTTGAAACATAAAAGATCACACATAGCTAAAATTATCTCCGTTCCTCTTTCCAACACATCTCTCTGACATTCCTGCACCCTACATCATGGTCAAGACCTTTATCAATTTGCATATGCTGCAGTTGCATTTTGATAATCTTCTTGCCTCTATTTTCTCCCTCATCCAATCCATCTGGAACCAATGGAAACCTGATTATCCTTGAATATACTCTCATCATACTATCAGACAAAAATACCTCTCTCTCTAATGCATATACAATTCTAAACTTCTCTGCTTTCTTTAAAATTCTGTACCTTCTGGGCCTCTAAAATTTAGCTAATTTTATTTTATTTTATTTTATTTTTTTTTTGAGACGGAGTCTCGCTCTGTCGCCCAGGCTGGAGTGCAGTGGTCGGATCTTGGCTCACTGCAAGCTCCGCCTCCCGGGTTTACGCCATTCTCCTGCCTCAGCCTCCCGAGTAGCTGGGACTACAGGTGCCTGCCACCTCACCCGGCTAGTTTTTTTGTATTTTTTAGTAGAGACGGGGGTTTCACTGTGTTAGCCAGGATGGTCTCGATCTCCTGACCTCGTGATCTGCCCGTCTCGGCCTCCCAAAGTGCTGGGATTACAAGCTAATTATATTTCTAATTACCTCCTACATTTGGGTCCAATTGATTTCCTTACTGTCTGCCCTTTTTCCTCTTTCCATAACCTTCCTCCACCACCCCAAAGAGAAAAGGGTGCTGTTTCCTGCCTTTACTCATGCCATCTCTTCTCCTAATTATAAGGGGTAGTTTGATACAGTATAAAGAACACACCAGAGAAAGTATTAGAAGACCTGAGCTCAGGTCTTTAACCCATGTGTGGCCTTGGGAAAGTCACTTAGTCTTTCTGAGCTTCAGCTTCCTCGTAATATAAAACAGAAACAGCAATTATCTCCCTTACTCACTTCAGAAGGTTTTGATTTGTGTATTTTTGAAAGTCAACTAAATTAATGTTACATGTTCTAATAAGTCCTATGGTAAGGATACCTGTATAATGCTGCGTTGTTTAGTATTTTCCAAATTTATGTGAGCACCATGTTTCCTCATGGTATCATGTAATTATCCCTCAGAACAGTGCCAATGAACACAACTTTCAGAACCATTGATTTGGTCCAAAACACTTATTTTATAGAGAAATTGATATCAATTGAAGTCGTATGACTGGGCTATGGCCACATAGCCAAAAAGGAATAAAAGATTAAAGCCAGTAGTTGGGAAATACGATTTCTTTTTTTTTTTTTTTTTTTTTTAATTGAGATGGAGTCTTGCACTGTCCCCCAGGCTAGAGTGCAGTGGCGGCGCGATCTTGGCTCACTGCAAGCTCAGCCTCCCGGGTTCACGCCATTCTCCTGTCTCAGCCCCCCAAGTAGCTGGGACTACAGGCGCCCACTACCACGCCTGGCTAATTTTTTTGTACTTTTAGTAGAGACGAGTTTTCACTATGTTAGCCAGGATGGTGTTTATACCCTGACCTCGTGATCCACTCACCTCGGCCTCCCAGAGTGCTGGGATTACAGGTGTGAGCCACTGCGGAGAGGCAGTATGTAAAATGGTTAAGCAGACAAGCTTTCAAGTCAGAGAAATTAGATCTGAACTGCTCACTAGCTGTTTAATCTTGAAGTTGCCTTATCTCTATTGATCTGCTTTTTTTTTTTTTATATAAAATGGTAATACTAATACTCTCCTCAGAATTGTGAGGATTGGATGAAATGTCTAAATATTACTTAGAACAGTATCTACCATGCTGTAAGTGCTCAGTTAAGTGTAGAAATTATTAGTAAATGCTGACATTTATAGGAATTTGGTGGTGAAATGTGGCTGCTTGTCAGGAAGCCAGAACCCATCTGCTGGTTGTTCTCTGAGGTGGGACAGGGAGCAGCCTGGCTAAAAGTTCAGTTAGACATTTATTAAGGATCTACAATATGTGCTAAGCAATGTTGTAGTCATTTGAGGATATAAAATAACAGGTAAGGATGATATCCAAGGGCAAAGCCCATCTCTATAAGCCTCTGGCAAACAATTGGATTTAGTGGTTTAGGATGTATTGGGGGGTTCCAAACAGAGGAGGAGCACAGAGGTTAGGAGTCCAGGCCAAGGTACTCCAAAGTCACAGCCATCAGAGTGTTGGGACTGGGAGATTTGGTTCCAGGATTGGCTTTCAAAGGCAGGACCAGCAAGACAAGGTAGGACTAGCTGAAGAGCAACCTGGGAGTCAGGGGACTGCACCCTGTTGGGAACTTGCTGAGGGATCACAGTTATCCAATGTGAGGACTGTGGTAGCAGGAGGCTAGGAAGCCTTGGGCTCAGGATATGAGTAGAAGAGCTCAGGGATTAGAACTGCCTATTTTGATCAGGCCTCCTTCTTGTGCCAAAATTCCAGGCTCCAATCGCCTGCTGCCACTGTGATGCCATGACATAGCACAGGAGGCACCATGTCCTCACGTCCCTGTCAGTGTGCTTCTGTTCAGCACACACTAAGTCTCCGCGTGATCGTGTTGCCAAAGAACAGTGGAAGTAGGCTTGTCTAAATTTTGCTTTCTAAATTGGGGCCCCATGTTGGTCTAACAACTTAGTATCTTGAAAAAAAGGAGCCAGTTTCAGATTTTTAAAATTTAAGGGACATAACAATCAGATACAATGCCTGATCTTGGACTTGATCCCTGGCCAAATCAGCTGGAAGCTGCTTTGCTTGTGGAATTTTGAATATGGAGTAAGTGAAGATATTAAGGAATTGCTATTTTGGTGGGGGGGAGTGGCATGGGATGATACTATTTTCATTCTGTAGAAACATGTTTTAGAGATGCCTATTGAATTATTTAACTTGAGAATGCAGTGTCTAATTTACTTTAAAACGCTTCAGCATAATAAAGAATAAGGAATTGAAAGAAAACATAAATACAAAACAAAAAATTAGTGCTGGTTCATAGAGCAAAGTATCAAAGTAATTATATTTATATATAAGAAAATAAAGAAAGCTCATGAAACAAAAAATATGAAAGACATGCATCATGTTTTAAAATAGCAAACAAATATACTTATTTTTTATAATTTTCTGAGAACTTGCTTGCCTGAAATTGCACTTGGATATTATAGATCATCTTCTTTTGTTAAAGACAGTATTAGTGAAATAAAATAGTTTTCCCCACGTCTAATTTCATGACTAAGAGTTGTTGATTCACATCCACCAGATCTTAATGTAGTCCCAGAAGAAAAAAGAGTAAGTTCCTGAGATAGAAAAACTTATGTAAACTTTATTTAATGGAATTGGTAGAGGTATCCATTCCTTTCAACTCCTTCTCATATGCAGGTTATATATTCTTAGCACCGATACAACTTTAAACTAAATGATCAGCAATTAGGAAGGAATTGCTTTCCATAATATCCTGAAATAAAACAGTAATACTGAATAAGGAGAAAGGAAAAAAGTAATTCTATAGAAAATAACCTGGAAATGAATTAACTCTTGCCTTTTGTCAGGCCAACTCTTTTGGGCTACCATTTGTGCACCCAAACACCACCAAACAGAATACTAAAAGATGACAAATCTCATTTCCTTATAAAAATAATTATTAAGTAGAAATGGACAAGTTACCAGGTTCCTGAAGTTTAAGAGCTTGTAAATCAAGACTTTCATTTTCCTTGAAGAATATCTGGAACTTTTCAAAGGTAGCTGCGTAGAGGCGGGCCGATTCAAATGCTGCCTGAATGGTTTCCTAAATGTTATAAATAAGCAGACAAATATGACCGTATTTTTATTAAGCAGAATTCAATACAACTAAACAAAGAAACAAGCAAGCACACATACTCTATGCCTAATAGTATGTTTTGATTTGGGAAACATGAATGAAGGAAGATACATTCTTGATGTCAAGGAGTAATTCATGGATTCAAGAAGAAACTGTTATGAAATAAAAAAAAATTCATCTTTAAACCTGACTTTTGAAGAATTATTCCTGTGACTGAAAGGAAACACACTTACAATTTGTTTCTGCTTCATGGTGAGCTTATACATGGACAGTAAACATATGGCAAAGAGGCAATTCTTGTTTATTTTCCCAACTGCATATTTTACGTCAAAGCGTTTTTGAGCAAAGGCAAACCTATTTAGCATGTCCACAAAATCACTTGCTTAATCTTACTATCAAATCCTTGGCATTGGTCAGTCTCTTATTCCAAAATGTCCTTCATACTTTGCCATAATAAAACCTTTTTTTTCTACCTCTCTTAAACTCGGTTCTAACCCACATTTCCCCACTTGGGTTTTTAAACCAAGACAATGATTTCTAATCATTTCAGTCCCTTTAATAACTATGTCAACATATATTATCATATGTTCAAAGTCTACGAAAGGCAGTTAGGATTCACCTGCTGTTGGTCTTGGTCCATGCCTACTTGGCTGTGTTCTATACCTTTTCCTTGTGTTTTCTACCAAGACTTGTAAAAGCCTGCAATTTGTCCTAGGAAAACTAGAGGTGATCAATGGAATTGCACAAATCCAACACACCAAAGCTAGGGAAAGTGACTCAGTTATGCCTTGCGGTAGTAGAAAATTTAATTACAAAGAATAGTACATGCCCTATATGTCTACATTTAGTTATTTGTTCATTTATTTTGCTTTAATAGGCTTTTATGAATATTCCAGAATGTTTCTGCTGTTTCTTTTTTTATAATAAACATTGAAAAAGAACTTTATCAAACTATGTTTCCTTTGCACTGACTAAATAGTATCTCTGATACATCATCATGCAGGTGCTAGAAACAATATAAGACTTGTAAATGGAAAGCCCCACCAATGTTCAAAATATGGTTTCAAAACATTTTTATTTTGAAACAATGTATGATTCACAAGAGTGTTGCTGGAATAGCACAAAGAATTTCATATTTCTGTCACCAAAATTCCCTAAATTTCAACAATTTATCATATTTACTTTATAAGTCTCTCTATATATACCTATTATTATACTCTGAAGCATTTGGGAGAAGGTTACAGACATGTGGCACATTTACGCCTAAATATTTCAGGGGTTACTTACTAAACACAAGGACATTTTCTTACACAACCACAGTATAATGGTCCAAATCAGGAAATTAACATGAATATTAATACTGTTACCTAATTACTGACCTCATACAAATTCTACCATTTGTTCCAGTAACGAATTTCATAGTAAAAGGAAAAAACATTTTTTGTTCTGGTCTACTTTCCTACCTAGGATCATGTATTGCATCTTTTCATATCTTTTTGGTTTTCTTTTTTCTTCCTTCCTTTTTTTTTTTTTTTTTTTTTTTTGAGACAGAGTCTCGCTCTGTCACCCAGGCTGGAGTGCAGTGGTGCTATCTCGGCTCACTGCAACCTCCACCTCCCGGGTTCAAACAATTCTCTGTCTCAGACTCCTGAGTAGCTGGGATTACAGGCACCCACCACCACGCTATTTTTTTTTTTCTTTTGTATTTTAGTAGAGACGGAGTTTCACAATCTTGGCTAGGCTGGTCTTGAACTCCTGACCTTGTGATCCGCCCGCCTCAGCCTCTCAAAGTGCTGGAATTACAGGCATGAGTCACCGCGCCCGGCTGGTTTTCTTTAATCTGGGACAATATCTCAATCTTTCTTTGCCTTGCATGTCCTTCACTTTTTTTTTTTTGAGACGGAGTCTCGCTCTGTCGCCCGGGCTGGAGTGCAGTGGCCGGATCTCAGCTCACTGCAAGCTCCGCCTCCCGGGTTTACGCCATTCTCCTGCCTCAGCCTCCCGAGTAACTGGGACTACAGGTGCCCGCCACCTCGCCCGGCTAGTTTTTTTGTATTTTTTTTAGTAGAGACGGGGTTTCACTGTGTTAGCCAGGATGGTCTCGATCTCCTGACCTCGTGATCCGCCCGTCTCGGCCTCCCAAAGTGCTGGGATTACAGGCTTGAGCCACCGCGCCCGGCCGACCTTCACATTTTTTAAAGGCACCTCAGTTGTGTGTATATGTGCATGTGTGTGTTTTATATTTACTCATTATGAGACTCAGATTTAAATTTTTGGCAGTAATAACACATAAGTGATGAATGTTCTTTGCAGCATCTCACAAGGCACTTGTTGATTTGTCTCATTACTGGTAATATTAACACATTGGCTAAGGCAGTGCCTGGCAGACTTATCACTGTAAACTATTTTTCCCTTTGAAAGCAATAAGT
The DNA here is from genome assembly GCF_001698545.2 of Rhinopithecus bieti. NCBI lineage: Eukaryota > Metazoa > Chordata > Mammalia > Primates > Cercopithecidae > Rhinopithecus > Rhinopithecus bieti. The sequence goes on from NW_016810852.1 coordinate 766,054, forward strand.
AGCTTATAGACAGAGAATTTGAGGCTATGTAAATACTCCGTTTCTCATCATACTTTTGCGTACTCGTTTTAGTACACATCAGAGATTCTTGCTGATTGCTGATGGCTTCTGCAGTGAATTTTCTAATTGTGTTTTCTTTCTACATTTGTTTGCATTCTACCAAGGGAAAAACTTTCTCTTCTCACTCATTCAATTAATTAGTTAGTTAATTCATTATTTCACAACATGGACTCATATATTCTCATTTTATTCAAGGGATTTGGTGCTGATCAAATTGTCCCAGCGTGTCCAGAATTGGTTCCTTCTGGTGGGTTCCTGGTCTTGCTGACTTCAATAATGAAGCCTCAGCCTCTTGCAGTGAGTGTTACAGATCTTAAAGATGGTGTTTCTGGAGTTGTTTGTTCCTCCCAGCGGGTTCGTGGTCTTGCTGACTTCAGGAGTGAAGCTGCAGACCTTTGCAGTGAGTGTTACAGCTCTTAAAGGTAGTGCAGACCCAAAGAGAGAGCAGCAGCAAGATTTATTGTGAAGAGCAAAAGAACAAAGCTTCCACAGTGTGGAAGGGGACCCGAGCAGGTTGTCGCTGCTGGCTTGGGCCGCCAGCTTTTATTCCCTTATTTGGCCCTGTCCACATCCTGCTGATTGGTCCATCTTACAGAGTGCTGATTGGTCCATTTTACAGAGTGCTGATTGGTGCATTTACAATCCTTCAGCTAGACACAGAGTGCTGATTGGTGCATTTACAATCCTCTAGCTAGACAAAATTAAGTTCTCCAAGTCCCCACTCAACCCAGGAAGTCCAGCTGGCTTCACCTCTCACCAGGGAGACCCTTCGAGGTGGCTTTTTGTCTTTTCTACATGTCTCCATTGTTATTTGGGCATGTTCTTATTTTTTTAGCTGAATAATATTCTCAAGGCTCATATTGTACTGTCCTCCCCCCCGCCCCTTGAAGAAGAGAGTTCTGCAAAAAGAACAGAGTTCCTTTCAATTGGGAATGATATTGGTATTGGGATGTCATTGCTTGTAGGCTATTTCAGCAGACAGGTCTAGGAAACACACATACACCCCACATACAATCACGAAACCCTACACATTTCTTTATCTTTCTACAGATCAATTAAAATCCATGAGTTCACAACTCCATTCCAATGCAACAACATAGGGTTCATTCCAGCCTTCCCTCTTCCATATTTGTAACTCCCTTTCTGAGGATGAGTAACCTCATTTCATCATTCACAATACATCTATTTGTTTTGCTCAAGTCTAAATAAAATACATAGAAAGTAGTTTCAGCGTTGCTAATACACTAACACCACTGCAAAAAACAAACCTACTAACCAGAGTTCAGTATTTGCTGCAGTTATGGTGGTTTTTCATCCTCAGGGTACATGGCCAAAATACTGTGCTCAAAAGTTACTTAGTTTAGTTATTTTCCCCCATCCCTTTAGTGTGGTTATGTATTTCACTACACGTGGGTTTATTTCTTTTTGTTTGTATTTTGTTTTAGGGTTTTGCTCTCCATTTTGTTGATTTTTTTAGAACTATATTAAAAGGTATACTTAGAAAATAGTCACTTCCCCATTTTTTTTCACTTCTTACCCACCTTCCTCACCCTTCCTACACCATTCACATTACCTCCTCTAGGTAGCTAATTTCCTTCGTTTCTGGTTTATCTCTCTTTCCTTCCTACTTCTGACATAAACAGTAGTATACTATAGATAGATATTCTTTTGTACTTTGCCTTTTCCATCTAACAATATGTCCTGGAAATCACTCTATATTAATTAATAACCAACTTCTTCATCCATTTATTTGGCCGCATAGTATTCGTTTGTGTGGATATACCATAGATTATTCAATAATTTTTCTATACATGGCTATTTTGGTAGTTTCCAATATTTTGCACTCATAAACAATGCTGCAATAAGTAATCTAGTGCATATGTACTTATGTATTATTGAAAATGTATTTTTAGGATACATTTTAAAGGTTGTATTGTTGGATCAAAAGGTAAATAAATGCATGTATAGTTTTATTTTGCAAAATGTTCTTTTATTTTTTGCATTCCCACAAGCATAATGTGAGAGCATTTATTTACCCATAGGGTAATCACCAACAAGTGTTGGTATACTTTTTAATTTTGCTAATCTGATAGTTGAGAAATTATATCTTGGTTTGAATTCTCATTAATCTTATGAGTAGACTACCTTTTCATATGTTTAGATGCTATGTTTATGAACTTTTTATCATGTTTTGACCATTTTTCTTTTTTTAAAATTAAATTAAACAAATTAATTTTAAGTTCCAGGATACATGTGCAGGATAGGATATGCAGGTTTATTACATAGGTAAACGTATGCCATGGTGGTTTGTTGCACCTATCAACCCATCACCTAGGTATTAAGCTCCACATGTATTTGCTATTTATCCTGTTGTTCTTCCTCTCCACACACTCTGATGGGTCCCAGTGTGTGTTATTCCCCTCCCTGTGTCCATGTGTTCTCATTGTTCAGCTTCCACTTATAAGTGAGAATACATGGTGTTTTCTGTTTATGTGTTAGTTTGTTGAGGATAATGGCTTCCAGCTCCATCATGTCACTGCACAGGACATGATCTACATGATCTCATTCTTTTTTATGGCTGCATAGTATTCCATGGTGTATATATACCACATTTTCTTTATCCAGTCTATCACTTATGAGCATTTGGATTAATTCCATGTCTTTGTGATTGTGAATAGTGCTGCAATGAATATGTGTGTGCATATATCTTTATAACAGAATGAATATTCCTTTGGGTATATACCCAGGAATGAGATTTCTGGGTCAAATGGTATTTCTGGTTCTAGGTCTTTGAGGAATCACCACACTGTCTTCCATAAAGGTTGAACTAATTTCACCAACAGTGTAAAAAGCCTTCCTATTTCTCCACAGCCTCACCATCATCTGTTGTTTCTTGACGTTTTAATAATTGCCATTCTGAGTGGTGTGAGATGGTATCTCTTTGTGGTTTTGATTTGCATTTCTGTAATGATCAGTGATGTTGAGTTTATATATATATATATGCCACATATTATATAACATATATATGCCACATAAATGTCTTCTTTTGAGAAATGTCTGTTCATGTCCTTTGCCCAGATTGCAGAACGTTTTCCTATTCTGTAGGTTGTTTGTTCACTCTGATGATAGTTTCTTTTGTTGTGCAGAAGCTCTTTAGTTTAATTAAATCCCATTTGTCAATTTTTGCTTTTGTTGCAATTGCTTTTGATGTTTTGTCATGAGATCTTTGCCTATGCCTATGTCCTGAATGATATTGCCTAGATTTTCTTCTATAATTTTTATAGTTTTGGGTTTTACATTTAAATCTTTAATCCATCTTGAGTTAATTTTTGTATAAGGTGTAAGGAAGGGGTCCAGTCTCAATTTTCTGCATATGGCTAGCCAGTTCTCCCAGCACCATTTATCAAATAGGGAATCCTTTCCCCATTGATTGTTTTTGTTAGGTTTGTTGAAGATCAGATGGTTGTGCAGTTTTATTTCTGAGATCTCTATTTTATGCCATTAGTCTACATGTCTGTTTTGTACCAGTACCATGCTGTTTTGGTTAAGGTAGCCTTGTAGTATAGTTTGAAGTTGAGTAGTGTGATGCTTCCAGCTTTGTTCTTTTTGCTTAGGATGTCTTGGCTATACAGGCTCTTTTTTGGTTCCATATGAATTTTAAAGCAGTTTTTTTCTATGTCTGTGAAGAATGTGTTTTGATCATTTTTCTACCTAGTTTTGGTTTCCTCTCTTTCTAGTATTAGAAATATTAGCCCTTAGCTGTAATATATAATACAAATAGATTCTCCCTGTTTATAAGTGTATTTTACTTTGTTTACAATTTTCTTTGCAAAAGATTTATTTGTTGTGTAATCAAATTTATCAATTCATTCTATTCTTGCATCCATATTTTGAGTCATAGTTAGATAACCCTTTTATGAACAAATCATAAAAGAATTTGTCCATCTGTACTTACAGTTTTATTTTATTTTCTGATCCCTAATCTATATATTGGTGCATAGAATGTGAACCATAGATCTAACTTTATCTTTATCCAAATAGCCATTCAGTTGTACCAGCTACATTTATGAAAAATTCATATTTGTCTCAGTGATTTGAGATATTACATATTTTATACATTTCCATATGTACTTTGGCATCTATTCTATTCTACTGGTCTGACAGCTATTTATGTGCCAGTACCATGTTCTTTTAATTATAGAGTGTTTATATTAAATATTTGGGCAGTATAGTACTCCTCATAGCTTTTCTTTTTTCAACATTTTGGTAGTTATTCTTAGATGTCCATTTATGCATATAAGCTTTATTATAAACTTGTCAGTATTTTCATTGGCATGTGTTAAAATTATAAATTAACCTAGAGAGAATAAAACATCGTTATCATGTTGAGGCATTCCATTTAAGAAATTTTATTGGCATGTATTAAAATTATAAATTAACCTAGAGAGAAAATCATCTTTATCATGCTGAGTCATCCCATTTAAGAAATTTTTTCCAAGCCTATTTTGTGTCTTACAGAAGATTTTTTAAAACATAAAAGTGTTCTTCATACGGGTTTTAGCATTTCTTATTAAATTTATTCCTAACTATATTACTTTCTTTGCTGCTATCATGAAAGAAGCATTTTCTATCAGGCATTTTCAATATTCTAGAATAATTGAGGTGGCATTGTGAATATCTAGTCTTTGGAGATTTGATAAATTTCCCCATTTGGGCCTGGTGCTTTTGTAGAGTATTTCTTTGGTAACTTTCTCTATATCTTCTGTGGATATTAGTAGGAGCTCTATTTCTAATGTGCATAATTCCAGTAAATATATTTCCCTAAAAAATTATCAATTTTAACTAAACCTGAATGTGGGGTTAGTTAAGTGGTCTAAATGCTCCATGTAAAAGACATAGAGAGGATAGCTGGATAAAAAGACAAGACTCAACCATTTGCTGTCTTCAAGAGAACCATCTCACATGTAACAACACCCATAGGCTCAAAGTAAAGAGATGAAAAAAGACCTACCATGAAAATGGAAAACTAAAAAGAGCAGGAGTCACTATTATAATACCAGATAAAATAGAGGATAAACCAACACCAATTAAGAAGCAAAAAGAAGGGCATTACGTAGTGATAAAGGGTACAATTCAACAACAAGACTTGGCTATTCTAAATACATACACAGCCAACATTGCAGCACCCAGATTTATTAAAAAAATTACTTCTAGACCTACAAAAAGACATAGACAGTCACGCAACAATAGTGGGATCCTTGAACATGCCCACTAACAGTGACTGATCATTGAGGCAGAAAACTAATAAAGAAATTGAGGACTTAAACCTGGCACTCCAACAATTGACTCTGGATTAACAAACAAAAAGAAAAAAGAATAAACACAACCAGAATTGACAAAGATGAAATTACAACAGATTCTAGAGAAATAAAAAAGATCTTCAGAGACTATTATGAACAATTCTATACACAAATTAGAAAATCTAGAGGAAATGGATAAATTCCTGGAAATATACAACCTGCCAAGACTGAACCAGAATGACAGTGAAACCCCGAACAAACCAGTAACAAGTTTAGAAACTGAATAAATAATTTTAACAAAACTACCAAAAAAAACCCAAAAAACAAAAAGCCCTGGACCAGATGGATTCAGTCAAATTCTACCAGATATACAAAGAACTGGTACCAGTTCTACTAAAACTATTCCAAAATATCGAAGAGGAAAGTTTCATTCCTAACTCATTCTATTGAATACTAAGGTAGTATCACCCTGACACCAATATCTGGCAGAGACACAATGAAAAAAGAAAACTTCAGGCCAATATTCCTGATGAACATAGATGCAAAAAATCCTTAACAAAATACTAGTGAACAGAATCTAGAAGCACATCAAAAAGTTAATACACCACAAACAAGTAGACTTTATTCCTGGGATTCAAGGCTGTTTTAACACATGCAAATCAATAAATGTAATTCACCAGATGCATAGAATTAAAAGCAAAAATCATATGATCATCTCAATAGACACAGAAACAGCTTTTGATAAAATGCAACATCCCTTCATGATAAAATCCCTAAGCAGACTAGGGATCAAAGGAACTGACTTCAAAATAATAAGAGCCATCCATGACAAACACACAGCAACATCATACTGCATGGACAAAAGTTGAAACCATTCTCCCTGAGTCCTAGAACGAGACAAGGATGCTCACCCTTACTGCTGTTATTCAACATAGTCCTGGAAGTTCTAGCCAGAGCAATCATGCAAGAGAAAGAAATAAAAGGCATACAAATAGGAAGGGAAGAAGTCAAATGATCTCTTTTTGCTGATGATATAATCACATACCTAAAATCCCCTAAAGACTCCGCCAAAAGACCCCCAGAACTGATAAATGACTTCAGTAAAGTTTTGGAATACAAAATAAATGTACAAAAATCAGTAGCATTTCTATACACCTTATATGGTCAAGTTAAGATTCAAATCAATAACTCAATCCCATTTTTGATAACCACATACACACAAAATGAAATGCCTAGGAATACAGCCAAACCAAGGAGGTAAAAGATTTCTACATGGATAACTACAAAACACTGCTGAAATAAATTAGAGATGGAAAAAGATTCCATGCTCGTGGACTGGAAGAATCATTATTGTTAAAATGGCCATAATGCCCAAAGCAATTTACAGATTCAATGCAATTCCTATCAAACTACTTACATCTTTTTTCACAGAATTAAAAAAAACCACTATTCTAAAATTCATATGGAACCAAAAAAGAGCCCACTAGCCAAACCAATTCTAAACAAAACCAAAAAGCTAAAGGCAGCATATTACCTGGCTTCAAACTATGCTACAAGGCTACAGTAACCAAAACGGCAAGGTATTGGTACAAAAACAGACACATAGACCAATAGAACAGAACAGAAAACCCAGAGATAAAGCTGCACACCCACAGCCATCTAATCTTTGATGAAGTTGACAAAAACAAGCAATGGGGAAAAGATTCCCTATTCAACAAATGGTGCTGGAATAACTCACTAGCCATATGCAGAAGAATGAAACTGTATCTCTACCCTTCACCATATACAAAAATTAACTCAAGATGGATTAAAGATTTAAATGTACAATCTCAAACTATAAAATTCCTACAAGAAAACCTAGAAAATACTCTTCTCGACACAGGCTTGGCAAAGAATTGTTGGTTGTTTGCAAAAACAATTGCAACAAAAACAAAAATTGACAAGTGACACCAAATTAAACTAAAGAGCACCTGCACAGCAAAAGAAAATTTCAATATGCACACAACCTACATAATGGGAGAATATATTCACAAACTACACATTTGACAAAGGTCTAATATCCATAATCTATTAAAAACTTAAATCAACAAGCAAAAAAACAAATGACCTCATCAAAAAATGGGCAAAATACATGAATAGACACTTCTCAAAAGAAGACATACAAGCAGCCAGCAAACATATGAAAAAATGCTAATTATAACTAATCATCAGAGAAATGCAAATCAAAACCATGATGAGATGCCATCTCACACAAGGCAGAATGGCTATTATAAAGCTAATAAGTAGCAGTTATTTCTCCATACCTAGGGAGGCTATGGAGAAAAGGGAATGCTTATACACAATTAGTGGGAATGTAAATTAGTTCATCCACTAGGAAAGCAGTTTGGAGATTTCTCAAAGAACTTAAAACAGAGCTACCATTTGACCCAGCAATCCCATTATTGGGTATGTACATGTATTAGTCTGTTCTCACACTGCTAATAAAGACATACCCAAGACTAAGTACTTTATAAACAAAAAGAGGTTTAATGGACTCATCGTTCCACATGGCTGGGGAGGCCTCACAATCATGGCAGAAGGCAGAAGAGGAGCAAAGGTGCATCTTAAGTGGTAGCAGGCAAGAGATCATGTGCAGGGGAACTGCCCTTTATGAAACCATCAGATCTCATGAGACTTATTCACTATCACGAGAACAGCACGGGAAAACCCGCTCCCATGATTCAATTACCTCCTACTAGGAGTAGTGTAATCACACTACACTTGGGGATTACGGGAGCTACAATTCAAGATAAGATTTGGGTGGAACACAGCGAAACCATATCAATACCCAAAGGAAAATATATCATTCTACCAAAAAGAAGCTAGTCCTCAAATAAAACCTTCATCATTGAGACTCTAATGAGCTTCCCTGTTAGGTGATATTTCATTTGTGTTGTCAAAATCCACTGCTGGAGGTATTAAGTGCCTCCTGTGTGACTCCACTGGAGAGGACTCTTGGAAGCTGTGCCTGGTTTCCTCTGAACTTTATCCCATGTGCCTTTTCCATTTGTTAATTTTGTTTTATATCCTTACACCGTAATATATCATAGCCATGAGTAAAATTATACACTGAGTCCTGTGAGGTCTCTTAGCAAATCATAGCATCTGGCATTAAGGATCCCCGACTCATAGGATCACAAGCCCCATTTTCTTATTGTTTACATTTGCCCCTACAACATGGAGCATCTTTTCTTTTTTAACCTTTCTGAATCATTTTGTTTTTGATTTCTCTCTTGTATCCAGAATATTGTTTTGTCTTGCCTTGGGAGCCAAATTGAAAATCTTTTTCTTTTAATAGATGAATTGAGCTCATTTATATTCATCACATTACTGATATATTTGGTCCCAACTTGGTCATATTATTTTCTATGTGTCTTATGGTTGTATGTGTGCTTCTTTCTTTCTTTCTCTGAGTGACAATATATTTCTTAAAAATACCATTAGTCACTTGTTTCCTTATTAACCTTTCACACTTTGATTTGTTGGTTTTTACTGATATTCTTTAACTCCAGCCTATTAACTGTACATTAATCAATAACCTTATTCTACTTTTCTCTTATTCTCTTCCTTCTCTATTTTTAAAGTTGCACTATTTTGACTTCAATAGAACATACATTTATATACTAGCTTCCCATTCTTGTCTCTATCTTTTTTTAAGGCTCATATAGATCTACAATTAAATATGTTAAATGTTCCATATCAGCATCAGCTTTTTTCCCCCAAAGTTATTTCTTAGCTGGATAAAACTCATCATGTAGTAGATTTCTAATGAGTACCAAATTCCCTGGGTTCTTGCATGTTGAAAACTATTTTTGTATAGCCTTGATACTTAAAAGACTAGCTTGGCTAGATAAAATTCCTGATGCACATTTTCTTTCCATGGGTTTTTTTTTTTTTTAATTGCTCCTCCATTATTGCCTTACTTCTTATGTTGTTTTTGAGAAGTCTGATGCTAGTCTAATTCTCTTGTCTCTGTTAAGACCTGCAGAAAAATTCTTTAGCCTTAAAATCTAATAATTTTAAAAGGCTATATCTCAGAGTTGATTGTTGTGGATAATTTTCCAAGGAACTCTGTAGGCCCTTTCAATATATACATTCAAATTTTCTTTTCCTGAACTACAGTTATAAATAAATGTTTGCTGTATCCTCTTTTGTTTTTCTCTTACAGACACACCAATTATATGTATGTTATTTCTTCTTTGCCTGTCTTCCATTATAATTATTTTCTCTCTGAACCACTTTACTGATTTCTCTATCTTATTTTCATTCATTCTCTTGGTTGTTTTCTTATCTTTCTTCTATATTCATTACTTTGGTTTTCCATCATTCTTCTGGTCATGTTAAACTTTTGACCTTATTCTCCTTTGAGCACGGTGTAATTTAGTCTTCATTTCTGAGATGATTTTGTCTTTTTTCCCTTCCATTTATATTTTAAATTTTAATTTTAATTCATTGTGGCTTTTGTATATTTGAGTACTTCTTTGAGAATATTTACTTCAGTGTGTAGTGCTGTTTTTGCTTCATGGTTGTTAGTAGACTTGCATGTAATCTATTTTAATTTCTTTAGCTCAGGGATTGGGTGATTTATAAGATTTTTAGTTCAAGAGCATTCTGTTCTGTCAGTGGAGCAAAATGAAATATGTTTTATTTTATTTTATGGTGACAGGAAAAGAGTCGGATACACTCTCATTTATTTGATTTTTTCTTGAGACAGAGTCTTGCTCTGCTCCCCAGGCCGGAGTGCAGTGGCATGATCTTGGCTCACTACAGCCTTTGCTTCTGGAGCTCAAGTAATCTTCCCACCTCAACCTCCCAAGTAGGTTCTTTTTTGTTTTACAGAACTTACATTTTCAATAGTTGCTTCATTTTCTCTGCATCATCCAATGTTCACATAATGCCTCATCTTCTTTAGAAATTTAAAAAACTTTTTAATTTTTATTTTTAACCTTATTTTCTCCCCCAGAACTAATGGCATCTTGAGTAGCCTTCACTTTTAAGTCTCCTTCCTGTAGTCAGTCCTCTGATACACCAGGACTTTTTAAAATCATTTTTGCATGTAGGATACGCTTCTTTCTGGCTGTGACTTTAGATTAACCTCAGCTTCTTAGATTAACTGCTAGCTCCTTGCTTCTCTCTTTTGTAGATTTCCCAAGGACTGGCCTCACTGTCTGCAAAGGCTGTGGCAGGAGCATGAGGAAGAAAGCTCATTGGTGTATGTGTTTATTTTTCTACTCAGAGGTAATTTGATACTTGGGTATTCTCTTTCTTTCAGTTACTTCCTAAGGGCATACATTTTGTTTAGTTTTATTTCTTTTTCTTATAGGTTCTTACTAATTTTGGAAGATATGTGGGTGATTCATATTTAGACAGTTGCCATTATTCTTGGCTCTCTGAATTGAAAATATAACTTTTAATTACAAATGTTATAGTCATAATATAAAAAAATAATTGTCTAAGGGAGAGAAAGTTGATGAATCAGAAAACTATTTTGGTACCAGAAAATCTGGTAGTTAGTAAATGAAATAAGGTTGTGGAATATCCTCCTTAGAATAAGTATTAATGCAAAAAACACAAAAACCTAGGATGAAATTTTAGAATTAGAACATACATGGAGTCAATTGGCAAAGTTAAAACTATGAAAGAGGCCAAACCAACACGGCAGGAGCTTATAACTTTTGAATTGATGATGTAAAATAATGTAGCTGAGAATAAGAATTCCACCATAAGCAGAGACAGTAGTAGATGGAAAATGTTGTTTGCTTTTAAAATCATACCATGACAGTTACAACCATATTTTGATGAATAAAGAGATTGAAACACTATGCTAATTTTAAGTTACATAGGGATGTATATATAACGGATATTTATGACTGACAAATGGGTAAATTTTAAGTTTGGAAATTACAGTATCATTTTGGTGTCAAGAAGAAAAAGTATTTGCAGTATATTGAGGGCCGCATTCCTATTTTTCCACACAGGAGATTAGGTTACCTAGAAATGTAGGAGAGAAGCAAGTCCAGGAATAATGCTTGTTTCTTTACCTTCTCACGTTGATCACCTTGGTAAGTATGCTTTTGAGTTTAAAAATTGGGACAACTAAGATAAAACTTTTAAGTGTAGAATACTATTTTCAAAGTCTTCAAGCATGCTTTAGTTAGTGCTTGCATTTGAGTGGCTATGGATAGATGCCATTATATTTATTTTCTAAAGGGCCCCAAATAGTGAAACACCATGTTTTTGTTTTGATAAAACATTAAACATGTAATGAAAAAATGACTTTAGTAAAAGACATTGTGTTGGCTGGTGAGTAACCCTGGCTCTGACTGTGTTTCAGCATCCTCAACAGCCAGGATTACGTTCTCAAAAACACGTGCACATGGGTCGCTAATGATAAGTAACTGTTTCTCCAGATATTTTAATGCCCTTTTTTTTTTTTTTTTTTTTTTTTTTTT
>NW_016810852.1:778138-843003 GCF_001698545.2 Rhinopithecus bieti
TTTTTTTATTCCCTTTTTTTTTTTTTTTTTTTTTTTTTTTTTTAGGTGGAGTTTCACTCTGTCACGCAGGCTGGAGTGCAGTGGCTGGAGTGCAGTGGCGTGATCTCGGCTCACTACAAGTTCGCCTTCCAAGTTCACGCCATTCTCCTACCTCAGCTTCCCAAGTAGCTGGGACTACAGGCACCTGCCACCACGCCTGGCTAATTTTTTGTATTTCTTAGTAAAGATGGGGTTTCGCCGTGTTAGCCAGGATGGTCTCTATCTCCTGACCTCGTGATCTGCCTGCCTCAGCCTCCCAAAGTGCTGGGATTACAGGTGTAAACCACTATGCCGGGCCCTATTTTAATGCTTTTAAAAAATTATTTCATGCTCAACAGGACAATTTCTAGAGAACAAATATCATTTTCAAATTTTACCATTTAGAGATTAGGCACATGCCAATTTTCACATCAGAACATTTAGAGATAAGAAAGAAAAAATATATATTACTTAATTTCATAAAAATTGAGAATATTATAAAATAGTTTTAGTCAGAGTAAACATACCTTTATTTGAGAAATAATTGTGTGAAAATTCTTATCATCCTCGAATACTGCTGCTAAACTTGGCCCAGTTCCACAGGTTTTTTCTTCAAGTTTGTTGTTAATATAAGGGCTGGTGAAAGCATCAAAATACGAATCAGGCACGAGATTAGGAACTGATAACACAGTGTTTTGACAATGATTAACTGCACCCAAAATACCATCCTGTCAACGAGAAAGGCATAAATATAAATGTAAATGCACATGTTTATAAATTCTTTTGAATTTTATGAAATGCTAAAATAAATAAGAATAACTTATTCAACTAGGCTGGGTATTGTGCTGATTCTGAGTGTACGACAAATCAAAAGACATGGCCCTACATGTTTTCTAATTGAGAGAGGACACATGTTTTCTAATTGAGAGAGACAAAAAAATTGCAACACATGGTGATGAGTTCTACATTTGAAGTGCGAACAAAACACTAGCAGGTCACAATGGAAGGAAAGCCAAGGAAGTCTATGGGAAAATTTAAAGGGAGGGTTAAAAGTTTATATTCTTTGGGTAGTAGTTTATATTCCAGAAAGCTAATCTATGGGAAAAATAGAAATGTAAACAAAGATTTATGTGCAAGGACAATCACTGCAGTATTTCTTGTATTAATAACTAATCAGAGAAATACTTAAGTGTTCAAAAGTAGAAGTATAGTTATATAAGTTCTGGTGCCTTTATACAATGGAAAATTACATATCCTTACAAAATGGCGTCTCCCAAAAATAATTAATGACATGAGAAAAAGCTTATGATATAATGTTAAGTTTGAATAAAAGAGAGTGAGCAGGATATAAAACTGGTATATAATATTATCTCAATGTAAATATGTATCCATATCTATCTCTGTAGATAACCTCATGGTAAGTTATATATATCAGCATATCAGTATGCACTAAGACAAGACTGGACAGAAGCATATAAAATGTTAATGGGTTTTATTTTGGTACATAATATTATCGATTATTTTAATAATTTTTTCCTATGTTTTTCAAAGTCTCTTCAATGAGCATGTTTAGTTTGTAATTTAAAATAAATATAAAGTCTAATTAGAGAAAATGAGATAAAGAAAACGTAAGTCTTTAAATGAGTCTCAAAAGATGAAGACAAGCTTGTCAAGTGTATCAGACAATAGTATAATCCTTGCTAAGTCATTGTGTATGGGACCCAAGGGGGCAGGCAGGTGAGTCATTTAGGTACTGGAGCATCAGCACTGCAGTGCAGAAAGAGAATACTCTGCAGATGCAGTCAGCCCCTTCATGAAAGGCCTTGTGCATGATGCCAGTGTTAGCCCATGGGCCAGCAATCCCAAACTGTGATCGGGGACTACCCAGAGGATAAAGGGTCCCAACTTCCAAGGTAAATTTGAGAAGAAATCTTGAGTTACACGAAGTTAAACAGGAATTTTCTCAGGACCTGCTAAACAGGATTTTTTATATCTGTTAATATATAAATGTATATCACAACCCCCTTTCTCCTGGAATGCTTACCAACAACTCACAGAACATCTTGTGAAAGATGCTACTACAGGCAATGGAGAAATTTTAAGCAGGAAAGGGACATGATTAGATTTGCTTATGAGAATAATCTTGCTGTCAGCAATGTGGAAAACGGATTAGAAGGGAAAGAGGCAGGCAGATGAGAGCAGACTATTTCAGCAGGCCAGAAGAGAGATGATGAGGTCCCAATGGAGAAGAGTGGCAGAGTGGGTGCAACCATGGTTCAGCACACAAGAACTGATGATCTGATCTCAAGGAGGTAAGGGAGACTCTAGGGGAACTCCCAGATTGCTGGCTTGGGCATCTGGGCATCTAGGAGGACTGCCAGATTGCTGGCTTGGGCACCTTTCATTGAGATGGAGACAGGGAGGGAGGAGCAAGTTTTCAAAGAAATTGATAAGTTCAATTCATATTGGTGAATTGAAGCTAACTGTGGGACATTCAGGTGAAGATTTCCAGATGACCATGAGTGAGGCTTAAAAGAAAAGTATTGGATCTATAGATATAAAAGAGGCTCTTGGAAAGATGACTGAGAAGGAAAAAATGTTGCTACAGAAATAGAAATCAAAGGAGGAGTCTATTTCAATTAAACCAAAGGAGAAGTCTATTTCAATTAAACCAAAGGAGGAGTCTATTTCAATTAGCAGAAGCAGTAAACAGAATCCAATGCAATGGGAGGTTTGTCTCACACAGCAAGAAATATTAGAATTTAAAAGTATATATTGAATCAAGTGTTAGGAAACCATAGGTAACCTAAGCAAGAGCAAAGTAAGAGATCATGACTTAGGTATATAATTTTCCTTTAGATTAATCTCCGTGTGTATGTGTGTTTGGAATCATTGGGAATGATTAAGGCTAATGACTAAAATTGTAGTGAAAAAATATAAAATTTATGAATAATAGTCCTATTTATACTTCTATTGGCTGATTTTTGGGTTATATGAAATAAAATCTTATTTTGGTATGAACGGACAAGCATGCTAATTATTCCCAAAGTTTGGCCATGTATGTTTCATATGTATTAGTTAAAAATACCCATGTGGGGAACAGGGTCCTGTAACAGGAAATGGGAAGGGTATTCAGTTTGAGGCCCACCCCTTGGGGGTAAAAGACAGCCAGCTGCTTGTGAGAGAGCCTCCTTTTGTCATCTGCAGTCCAGGACACCTGCATCCCATGTGAAGGACATGAATCTTGTGGCCAGGAGGGGACATGAGAGTCCAGTGCCTCTTGGCATGGGAGTTCCTGAGCGAGCTTCCAATCACAGGGACCTCAGTAGTCTGTTTGTCATTGTAAATGCCTTCAAACTGCCTATCCCATAAATTACAGAATCATAGGCTGCTGGAAGAGGAAGCAACGCTAGAACTCATATGCCTTCTCATCATATAAATGCAGAAACTGAACCCCAGAAGTGGTTTTCCCAAAGTCAAATAGCTTGTTAATTGTAAAGCCAAGACTAAAATCTAGAGATCTTGATTACTAGTGCTTTTGAATCAGAGTACAGCAGCTAACAACAGAAGATACAGACTTTGACTGGTTTACTAACCTATGCACCTATGCAAATATAGGAGGCAGAATTCTAAGATGACCCCCAAAATTCCTGCCCCTGTGTACACATGCTGTTCAATCCCCTCCTTTTGAGTGTGGGTGAGAGTTGTGAATATAATACGATGCCAGTCCCATGATTAGGTTACATGATGCAGCAAAGGTGGGGGGATATTGCAGGGGCCCAACTCAGTTGTTTTCAAGTTAGTCAAAAGTGATTATCCTTGATAGATGTGACTGAATCAAGTGAAAGCCCCTAAAAGAGGGATTGAGGCCTTCCTAAGAGAATGGTCCATCTGGCCTTGAAGAAGTGAATAGCCATATTGTAAGCTGCTGAGAGAGTGGGCCACATGGCAAGGAACTACAGATGGTTTCTAGGACCTAAGTAGGGTGGTCTTTGGCTGACACCCCTTAAGGAAATGGGGATCCCAGTTTTACAGTTGCTTAGAGCTGAATTCTTCCAGCAGTCTGAGGGAGACCAAGACCTTGAAATAGACGATAATCTGAGTAGCCAGTGAAGCTCCTGACTTACAGAAACTGAGATGATTCATGGAGGATGTTTCCAACTGCTACCTTTGTGGTAACTTGTTACACTGCTATAGATAACTAAGACAACAAAATTCTCTAGGATCCAGCATACCTTTAAAAAGATTTCAAAAATGGTATTTACAGGCTGGGCATGGTGGTTCACACCTGCAATGCCAGCACTTTGGCAGGCAGAAGCAAGCGGATCACTTGAGCCCAGGAGTTCAAGACCTGCCTGGCCATCATGGCAAAGACCCATCTCTAAAAAAAAAATAGCCAGGCCTGGTGGCATACACCTGTAGTCCCAGCTACTCAGGAGGCTGAGGTGGGAGGATTGCTCGGGCCTGGGAGGTTGAGGCTGCAGTGAGCTAAGATCACATCACTGCATTCCAGCCTGGGTGACAGAGTAAGTCCCTGTTTCAAAAAAGAGAGGGAGGGAGGGAGGGAGGGAGGGAGGGAGGAAGGAAGGAAGGAAGGAAGGAAGGAAGGAAAGAAGGAAGGGAAAAGGTATTCACAACAGAGTGATCTCTTGAGTTGTCCTTAAAGGGATCCCTATAGTCACTTTTAAATTTTGTATAGAATGTTTTCCTGTACCTTACAAAGCCTCTAATCTGACTCAAGTTAAAGATAATGTGCTAAACTTTTAGATAGTTTATATATAGCTATAATGCTGTGACAAAACAATGCTTTCTCTCTTTCTCATGACCATCTTGGAGTAATGACAACTGCAATTCTGACAACCAATTGACAGCAAAACAGCTGCTTCGTTTTCCAAAAGGGTGCTTGCATGTGAGTAATACATGAAAAACACACACCAGAAAGTCTTCCAGAGAAGGCTCAAAGAGAAGTGACTGGACCGTCAACATTAGTTCTGTGAGAAACATAGGGATGAGAGATTCATCTTCTTCTTGCTTTTCCACCACAAGGGTCCCCTGAAATGAGTATATTTACAGTGTTATAAAGACACAAGTATCAAGGTCTAAAATAAAATAAAAAAACAAGGGACATGTAAACTGAAGTTTATATAATTAGCTGAATTCATAATCTTGGCATGCGGAAAGTGTTTCAGAGAATAATAAAGAACAGAAAGAAAAAAAGGTAAATATTGAAAGGCTACATAACAGTTTAAACCTTTTCTCCTTGTAAAAATACTACCAACAAAATGGAAAGGTAAACAATAAACTAGGAAGACATATCAATAATGTATATAGCAGATAAAAAGTTGATAAAATTTTAATAAAACTATAGTTGATATACTTAATAGGACTATATGCCAATAATATATTAATGAATCCTTACATAGAAATATATTCAAATACATATATACTTAAGTAGAAAAATGGGCAAAGGACATAATCTGAGAATTCTTGAAAGCAAAATAGAAATGATGAATTCACCTCCTTATTCTTCTCTTCCTTAAAATAGTTTATTCAGTAACAACATTTGCAGAGAGTTTATGTTCGCCAGGCACAGTGCTGGGTATTTGTGTAATTCCCACACCAACCTTCTTAAACAGGTTCCATTATTGTTCCCATAGGATGAAAATGGGATCTGGAGAAGGTAGAATGTTTCATCCAGATCATACTAGCTAGTAGGCGGCAGACCAGAATTCAAACCCTGGTATTTCTGATTCCTAGACCCATGCCCTTATTCCTGCCCTGGGGTCATAATTACAAGAATACAACATTTGAAGGCAGTGATATACCACTTTGTATATTACTAATGCAGATTAAAATGAACGGTAATATTATTTAGTATGCAGGTGGGTAAAAGCTTATTCTTTTTTTTTTTTTGAGACGGAATTTCACTCTTGTTGCCTAGGTTGGAGTGCAATGAAGCGATCTCAGCTCACTGCAACCTCCGTCTCCTGGGTTCAAGCAATTCCCCTGCCTTAGCTTCCTGAGTAGCTGGGATTATAGGCACCCACCACCACGCCCGGCTAATTTTTGTATTTTTAGTAGAGACGGTGTTTTAGTATGTTGGCCAGGCTGGTCTCGAACTTCTGACCTCAGGTGATCCACCTGCCTGGGCCTCCCAAAGTGGTGGGACTACAAACATGAGCCACTATGCCTGGCCTAAATGCTCATTCTTAAACATTGCTGTAAATTGACAAAGCCTTCTGGAGAGTATATGTCAGTGTGTATGTATCAAAAGCCTTAAAAATGTGCATATTTCTGACTCAATTTCACATCTAGGAATTTTTTTCTAAGGGGAAAATCTGAAATGTGTGAAAATGTATAGACAAGGATACCCTTTAACAGCATTATTTGAAATAGTGGGAATGTGATCAATAATTGAAAATTATTTACAAGAATTATACATTTCTCTGTGAGAATATCATGTGGAAAAATAAATGTTGACTTGGGAAATATTTCATAATACTGTATTGCTAAGAGGAAAAAGCAAGGGATAAAGCAGTAAGGAAAGTATAATATCTTTTTTTCCCTTTGAAGTAATTATCTTTGGGTAGCAAAGGTGCTTTTCTTTGTATATTTGTGTTTTCCTAATTTTGTCACTTAGCATAAATTACTTTTAGAATAGAAAATAAATGTGACTTTTAAAATTTTGATACTATTTATAAAAAGGAGAAATTCAGAATAGGGGAGGAGAGAAAGCTATGAAAAGGAGTACATGACTATGATTTAACTTTTGGAAGAAAGGGAAACTAAGGCTGAGAGCATCAGGTCTTGTATAATTAGGTTTCTGTGGAGCAGGAGACTTAAGCTGTGAGGGTAGGAGGTTTGATGAAATGAGATGAGCATGTTTTGCTCACCTTGATGAAATCAGGTGAGCATGTAGGTATTCTGGAAGGAAGCTATTAGTACTAAGGATGGAGCTAGGGCAAAACTTACTGGAAATTTGAATATGAGACAATATGATCTTTCTTTTAGCTATGCTGGAATGCACGAATTTGTACTACTTCATCCAAACTTCTCAAAGTACTCTGTGTCTTTAAGATCAACATCCTCATAAAAGGCCATTCCCTCAAAGCACAGTAATTTGCTTCTTTTCACCTCTAAACCATTGTTTACTTCTTTTATTTATACCACTTTTCCTGCTTCTCCCTGCCAGTTTATGCCCACAAGGAGCACTTATGTCCCCATGAACTATAAGCTTTGGGGGACAAAGATCCTATCTATGCTTTTCATGACTATCTACTCAACATCCAGCACAGGAATTGGCACAGAGTAGGTACTTAAGAAATATGTCAATGAACACATGAGTAAGCTTTAGCAAGTTCCTGTGACAGGAACTTTCTCTCAGTACGGTGGATTTTTACTCTATTATTAGATACTTGTTGATATGCTGATTTTCAGTCTGCCATTTCATGTGTATTGTAGGCTTTGATTATAACATGAAATACTCTATGCCCGGGGTTCCCAACCCCCGGGCCATGGACCAGGTACAGGTCCAGGCTGCGCAGCAGGAGGTGAGCAGAGGGTGAGCATTACTGCCTGAGCTCTGCCTCCCCTCAGATCAGTGGTGGCATTAGATTCTCGTAGGAGCCCAAACCCTACTGTGAACTGTGCATGTGAGGGATCTAGGTTGCATGCTCCTTATGAGACTCTAACTAATGCCTGAGGATTTGAGGTGGAACAGTTTAATCCCGAAATCATCCCCCAGAGTCTGCAGAAAAAATTGTCTTCCATGAAACTGGTCTCTGGTGTCCAAAATGTTGGGGCCGCTGCTCTATGCATTTCTCTCTTTTTTTAGTGCACAGACATTAGCATAATTCATAGAGCATAGTTTGCGCTCCTCAATAAATGCTGACCAATAAAATATTCTTAATTTTGTGTGAGTATACCTTTTTATCAGGGACTTCAGGCTTCTCTTCAGTAATCCATTTCTGAATGACATCTGCTGAAGGTGTTCGTTTTAGCTTGTCAGTGAGATGGTTCAAAAGCGAATTAACAGCATTTACGGTTAAGACATGCAATATGTTCTCAATTAGATAGTCGTTTAGACGAATAAAGCTTGAAAGGAAAAAAACAAATACAACTTCAGTTTTTTATATTCACTACATATTTTTGACAGTGCCTCTAAAGCAAATATTTAAAATGTAAAATATCATAATTTCTCCTTGAATTTCCATTTAATTATACTACAATATCAGATATGTATTGTCCAGAAGAGTTGTTCTTAGATATTTTTCCTTTTAAAACACAAATATATTCAAATATGTAGCATTAATTCAGTTAGATGTTCTAACTCTTCAATAGAATATTTAATGAGTAATATAGCTGTTAGAGAAAATGCATCTAGTTTATCTAGCTAAAAGGGCCATAATTTTTTTTAAAAGATGCTTTAAAGGAGAAATCAATGCATACATCATCTGTAACTTGCATTCTAATAGTAAAAGTGTAAAATTTTTGCTATTGAATAAATGTTGATGGCAATTGCTAACCCAAAGGTTTGAAGTTTATGTTTCCTTACTTGAGTGCTTACTTAGAATGCAGACGGAGTCAGCAAGACATTTAGAATAGTCCTATTCTGCCCACGTGGAGCTCTAAGGCCTCTAATACTTTTAGGCCCACTATGGTAGCCTCAGAGACTGATTCACTGATTTCTGTTGCTACACAGATATTTTCATATATAAACTGAGAAACAGTTAAGATGTATTACATAATTGCAAAAGTTGGATTAAGTCTGTGAGGACTGAAAAACAATAATCAGTATTTTATAGTTCCAAAAACATGAGATTTTAGAATGATGGGAAATCCAAATTCTGGAACAGTCAAGGTCAAGATCCAGTTGGGTAAGCCGGTGTCAGAGCTAGTGCTAATGAGAGTCCCCTGGTGAGGTCCTAGGAGGGATATTTCTCTCTCTGGCTCCCAGTGGTAAATCCCATTTTAGGGATTGGGTGCACCTTTGTGAAGTTATGCAGCTGCCTATAGTTCTTTTGTGACCAAAAAGATGGAGCACGTCCTCCAGGCCCACTTGAGGAGGTCCATAAATCTGTGTGCCTGATTTCTCCCTGCCACAGCCTGCTGTACTGCGAGTCTCCATGCCCAGGCTGGGCCAGAGGGAAACAAAGCCAGAGAGATCAAAGAGGAGCTCTTGGCCTTGGCCTCATGCTCTGTCTCTATCAGCTCACAGTCCCAGAGCTGCTTTGGTTGGTGGCAGTTTGAAGAGGGGGTCTTCTGGGCTGTGCATTCAGGTTACCATGTCCCACAAATTTCTCATCACCATTCATGAACAATGTGGTAAAGGGTTCCATTTTTTTTCCAAGTGAGACATCACTTAGGTCTTAGAAAAGATTCTACTTTTCATTTTAATTTTTAATTGTGTGTACTTAAGGTATACAACACGATGCTTTGATATACATAGTGATATGATTACTCTAATTATGCAAATTAACATACTCATCACTTTCTGGGGTTTAATTTTTAATGAAGCTTAAGATGGATACTACAATTTTTCTTGAAAATGAGAATAGTCTTACCATGTCAGCCTCATGCAATGATGCCTTTTGCTGGCCTGCTCTGTATACGTCATTTTCTCAGAGTCTCCATAAGTGGGCAACTCATATGGCGTATTAATGAAACTTATACTGCTCTGCATTTTATGATAATCTAAGAATAACAGAAGGCACAACAACAAGTGTACTTGTATAAAAGTTCCATCTCTTTCAATATGATTCAAAGAAAAGATAAATAAAATTCAAAAACAACAAAATATTTTGGTACATGAAGCATTTCAAACCTGCAAAACAGCCCAATTATCCAAAATAAGTTTACATCAAAGGATTTCAATTCAACAAGATTGTAGACAGTTTACTGACATTCTCATTAACAGGATTTGATCTGTATATTATGCTACCTCTTTCCTAGGAACAGCTTTACCCTCCTTTTCTACCTATTATTTAGTCATCCTTTATAGTACCCGCCAACCGAGTCAATCCTAAGGTCAATCCAGTCCCTTAATTTTAACAAAACCTATTGTATGTGCTAGTAGACTGGACGTACCTTTAAGCAGAGAGATGCTGAGTCCACTCTAAAGTGCTTATTAATCAAGATTCTGTATCCAGTTTAGAAATACTATATACAAACAGGAGTAATGGGAGAAACATGCAGTATTCTCTATTTCCCTCCCTTCCACAAAATATATTACATTTATAACATCCATCAAATGTTTGGAACAATTCAAACATAGAATCATTATTTAAACTTCAGAAAAGTAAAATTAAAAAGGGCTGAAATTTTAGAAAGCCACTACCTCTGATATATTGAGGTTCTTTCCCCTTCATACCCTCAAAAGGTCCAAAAGGACAGTCATCAGGAACAAATCCTGCAGCACGCAAAGCAAATCGACAAGCCTTCCTGACTACATATTTTGCCTCATTTCGAAATTCTCCCAGGCGTTCTGTCACCTAGATATCGTTGAATATGTATAGTTAGTGATACTGAAGTATCAAAAATAGGGAAAAAAGCTTTGATTCTTATAGAGAAAATTTGTTACCTCTGCTAGCCATAGGACTTGTGCGGCCTTAAATTCCTGCAGGGTGTACGTGTGACACTTTTCAATATAACAAAGTCCCATAAAACTCAAATAATAACACAATTCATTTATTTTAAGAAGAGCTGGTCGCAAATGCTGAATGAAAATAGGAATTTATTATTTAGTAAAAATATTCTGTACTTTAAAAGTATAAACATTCAAAAAGCAAGAATGGTTATTAAGGATAATAAACACTTCTGTGTGTGAACTTTTGCTACAATTACAAAACGCATATGTTAAAAGATCACTTCTATAACTCTTTTCTAAAAGTATTCCTTGAATTACCAGATTTAATTTGTCTGAATTCCTTTCTTTTGATTTTGAAAACACATACATGTCTTTCAGCTATTTAAGGAATATGGCAAGTAACTTAAGGAATTGAGGGCAAGTAATAGAAAACTGGGTGTTACCTTAAGTACTTTACAATGTCCAGTCATAATGATAATGGAAAGGCCCATCTATTAACTTAAGAGGTTAGGACACAGAAGAAAGTCAAATTTAACATTAAATTGTTATTGGGTAACAAGTTGCTCTGGAAAACTGCTTCATGTTTTCTCAAAAGGTTAAACATAAAGTTGCTAATGACCCAGTAATTCCACTCTTACATACGTGCCAAAGAAAAATGAAAACATATGTCTAGACAAAAACTTGTACATGCATGTTCATAGCAGCATTATTCATAATAGATAAAAAGTGGAAACAATCCAAATATCCATCAATAGATGGACAAATAAAATAGGCATATCCAATACAATTTGCCAACTTTTAAAAATGCTATGCTACAACATAGAAGAACCTTGAAAACATTATGTTAAATAAACAAAAGTCAGTCATAAAGGACTACATACAGTCCTTGTGTATCCTCGGGTTCCACAGTCATGGATTCAACCAACTGTAGATTAAAAATGTAGTAGGGTATACAATGCTTGTGTCCATATTAAAGATGAATAGACTTTTTTGGGTCACTATTTTCTAAACAATATAGTATAACAACAATTTACATAGCATTTACATTGTATTAAGTATTAAAAGTAATTTAGAGATGACAAAATATATAGGAGGATGTTTGTAGGTTATATGCAAATACTATGCCATTTTATATAAGGGACTTGAGCATCCGTGGATTTTTGGTATTTGCTGGGGTGGTCCTGGAACCAGTCCCCCAAGACACTGAGAGCCAAGTGTATTGTATGATTTCATTTATGTGAAATCTACAGAACAGGCCAATCTATGGAGATAGAAAGTAGATTAGCGGTTGCCTATAATTGGGGGAAGGGACAGGAAAGTCAGAAAGAAATAGAGTGACCACTAAAGGGTAATGAGGTTTCCTTTGGAGTGATGCATATATTCTAAGATTGACTGTGGTAATGGTTGATCAATTCTGTGAATATACTAAAAATAACAGAATTGTGTACTTCCGATGTGTGAATTATATAGTATGTAAATTATATATCAAAACTGTTATAAGGAAATGATGTAGGCACAGGTGCCAACAAAATTGGTTATTTAAAAAAAAATCATAAGAGGAAAACAAGGACAACTCAGTATGTCTCCCTTCAACCTTGTCTAGGGGAATCAGCCCTAGTTAACTAATTATAAATATAAGACTAGTGGTAAGTGTGTGGGTGATTACAGCACTTAATACATATCTAAATGACTGCAATGATTCTGTTATTTAGGCCAATCCTTGCTTAAAAGGATGAGAGCTTTCTAGTCTGCTGGGACTAAATTTAAGAGAAGATACTATAAAGGCTGAAACACCACTGGTGTGAATGATGGACACAGAATGAAAACTCTCAGCACAATAAGAGAACATGCCTCGAGGATTGATAGAAGTAATTTCAAAGACAAATTAAGAATGAGCTATTTTACATACCTAGCAACACATATATGATATATGTAGTGTTCAAGACATGGTACAAGATGAAAGATGGTAAAATAACTTCAAATGACTGATGGATCCTTAATGAAATTTGAGTTTCATGTCAAGAAGGACTGGAATAGTTTTTCACAACTCAGAATGCACAATGGAATGGATGACTTGAGATAGTCCATCTTATATATTTGTCTTATACTAATGTTTATGTTAGCCAGAGACCTTGAATGTTTCCCTATTGTGTGACTGGCATGTTGATAACAGTCTTTCATATTACCATATGCAAAGTGAAGGAAATGACTAGTAAAAAGCAAACTTGAGATACTGTCACAGAAATAGACAGCTGAGGACCAGAACTCTGAGTGTGACGGTAATGATGACTGCAGTTTATTCCTAGGGGCCAAAAAGGAAACTTCTAATGCAAGCTGAAATTCAATAGATAGAAATTTTAAATATGGTCACACATTTTTTCACAGTTTTGTTTTCATGATTGCCCCATTGTCCAAAGTAAATATTAAAAATTTTCCTACTGTATGAATCCATTGTAAAGGAAACATGATATATTGGGAGCTACTGACCCATGAAAACAAGGCCCTAACTTATTTTCGACTCTAAAGTCTAGAGTGTCTCAAAGATAACGGGAGGTAAGAGGCTACCAGCCTACTCTGCTCAAAATGACATATAACTTTCCTAATCAACAACAAAGGGGATCACAAATCCAAAAACTCTGAGGTGACTTCTAATCAAAAGGGACCTGTCCAACTCTCTTCTTATATTTTTGCATTTTGCAACCCTAGTTAAAATGTAGAAACACCCCTAGATTGCTAGACTCCTAAATGACAATACAGGATGAAAACTGGGAATTCTCTTAAGAATATAAAATATTTGATTTCAAGAACAGTCTATACCAACAGCTATAATAAATTCACACTTTCTTTTTTTGTAAGTAATTATTTTAAAATATGAATGATAAATACATACAGGATTAACAATGAACAAATTTTTTTGTAGAGATTTTCGACATCCAGTGATTTTCTTGGAGCGGACATTCTTCCTCCACACACTAAAAGCCTTCCATTTCCGGAACAGTGAAAATATGGGAATCTTAGTGAGTTCTCTGTGATATAGATATTCCTGTTCCCATCGATCAATTTCTATAAATTCAGCGTCTTCATTATAAATGTGTGTTACTGCCCTTTGGCTAATAGTATAGTAGTCATTTTATTGATGTTCTCATAACTTACAACTCTATAAACAAATAAAATTGGGACTAATAAATAANATTCACACTTTCTTTTTTTGTAAGTAATTATTTTAAAATATGAATGATAAATACATACAGGATTAACAATGAACAAATTTTTTTGTAGAGATTTTCGACATCCAGTGATTTTCTTGGAGCGGACATTCTTCCTCCACACACTAAAAGCCTTCCATTTCCGGAACAGTGAAAATATGGGAATCTTAGTGAGTTCTCTGTGATATAGATATTCCTGTTCCCATCGATCAATTTCTATAAATTCAGCGTCTTCATTATAAATGTGTGTTACTGCCCTTTGGCTAATAGTATAGTAGTCATTTTTATTGATGTTCTCATAACTTACAACTCTATAAACAAATAAAAATTGGGACTAATAAATAAAGTATTCAATACAAAATGAAGCAATTACGTTACTTTTTTATTCTACAGAGATAAAACATTTCTGGAAAGCAAACATTATTTAAAGCTAAAAAATTCTAAACAACAACTTTCAGATTAAATACATTACTCCAGAAAATGAGTAAAACAAGTTGGGCTTATTATAAAGATTTCACAACTGTGGCAATATGCTTGATTATTTCAGTTACATGATTTTTACATTAAAATGAATTGAGTATAAATTACTAAAATTTAATAGTTCTACATTAAAACTATCTGGAGCCAAATTTTATCTATTATTAACTCTTCAGAAACTATTCAATATTAATAGCATAAAAGAATTTTACACTATCAAGTCAGGACAGAATTATGAGAAAGGCAAAAGTAAGGAAACATTAATTAGGTGAGATAAGAATCAAGACCAATATTATATGCCCAATTTATCACCAACAAAATATTTATTATTGATAAATTGTTTAGTTCATCGTATCTCTCTTTCAATGGTTGTCATGGACATTTTTCAACTGTATGAGTAACAGAAAACTGATCAAGTAAAGAAAAGAAGCAAGAACAAAGTAAAAACAGAAGAAAGGATAGGAGAAAGAAATGAAGCAATGAAAATAGGGCTGATTCTCTAAAACTGCTTAAAATAAAATTTTTCCTACAGCAAAACGATATTCTCTGTAAGTTTAGTTATAATGCTGAAATACTGAATGCAAGAAATATTCAGTAATAGAACAAGTGTGAAATATGATATAGCACCTTATTAAAATATATTTAGGAATTTAGGAAAATAACATTTTTCTAAAATGTTTCTGTTAGGAGAACTTAGTAAAACAAGATAAAGGTTAAGGGCAAAAACAAAGCCCTAAATTATTTCTGTGTTAAAACTATGCAAAAATGACATGTACTACAGAGAAATTAGACAGGAACACTCCAGTGAAAATCAGCTATCTTCCACATCTTTCAGTTCTTGGCTCTACATTCTGAACCTGGAGTCCACAGTCCTATTTATTTTATTTTATTTTATTTCTACTACTACTATTATTATGATTATCTTTGAGATGGAGTCTCACTCTGTTGCCCAGGATGGAATGCAGCCATGTGAACTCGGCTCACTGCAACCTCTTCCTCCTGGGTTCAAGAGATTCTCCTGCCTCAGTCTCTGGATTACAGGCGCCCGCCACCATGCCTGGCTAATTTTTGTATTTTCAGAGATAGGGTTTCACCATGTTGACCAGGCTGGTCTCGAACTGCTAATCTCAAGTGATCTCCCTGCCTCAGACTCCCAAAGTGTTGGGATCACAGGCGTGAGCCACCACGTCTGGGCCACAGCCCTTTAACACAGCTGTCAGGTTATTTGTGAAATCCCTGAAACTGTTTTATGGAAAATTCATGTATATATGTATGATCAGTTTTTAAGACACTGGAACAAAATTCTGTTTTGGGTCTGTTAATAAAAGAGTAAGAACCACTGGTATAAATCATTTTTAGTTTTAATTTCTATTTTCATTTTAGTAAAACTGAATAACAAAAATATTTTTTAAATTATGGCACACGGGACGACAATGAAAGCAAACCCAAACCAAGAACTGTTCACGTGAGCGTGCAAGGAGATATGGGGGGGCTGATGGTGCTGTGCGAAGTCGGAGAGGAATAGTCCCTCCAACTTCAGGGCTGCCACGGAAAACCTTCAACCTGCTCGGCTTTTACCTGATTCCACTATCTGACTTTTTGTCTGTGTTCTAATTAACTCACCTCAGAAATGTCTGGAAAAATGCCAGGTATTGCACAGGCCTGCTGAGGAATATGGAATACATTTTACATGTTTTTCCTTTTCTCATTGTCAATAGCTAAAGATATAATTAGGGTATTCTTGGGGTGATTCTCTCTAAATGTAAAACTTCAATTTGCCACTGAAATTGTAATCAACTTCAGATGTTTCATTAACATCAGGCTTCAAAGCAATTTAAAAACAAGAATAAATTGCTGACCACGGCCCTGGTGCATGTCTGGAAAACTTGCTCTGTGCAATCTATCTGCTACTGATGGCCCTTCTAGAAGATGGTAGCTGTGGTCCATGATGTTGAATTCTAACTTGGCACTCAGTGTCACTTAGAAATTCTTTTTATTTATAGAAATTTACAGAAATTCTTTTTAAATCTCTTCTTATCGCAGAACTTCATTCTTAAGCCCCCAAGTGTTTTCCTTCTTTACACATCTCTACTGCTCATTGAAAACTGAACACACGAGAGCCCTTTCAAAGGTTGGATCACCATCATCAAAATCATCTGGGGTGCTTATTAAGAATCCAGATTTCTGAGTCCAACGCAGAATCAGAATCTTTATGTATTCCAAGACTCAAGGATAGGGAGATGCCTGGGTGACTGCAATACACAATCATGTTTGTGAACCACCAAACTTTATTTCAAAACAAATAACAAAAAAATGTGAAGACAAGGCAAGCTCCCTCTCGTATCTTCACTTGAAGTTCAACATACCATGTTTTTTCCACCTGATTGTTTCTCTCATGCTTTCCTCCAAACGGAGATGGAGAGGTTTCACCTCGCTTTTCTCTAACTCTCCCTAGATTTTTTGTTTCTTTTCCTCCACATCTAAAAGTGTGCAGAATGTCCCTTTAGCATATAGAAAATCTTTTCTTGACCCTTCCACCTACTTAACTAAAATTCCACACTTTTCTTCTTCTTTTAAGTTTCCTTTATAATGGTGTGTGTCAATGGCCACATCCACCTTATCAATTCCCTCTTAGAGTTCCTGAAAAACGGTTTTGTTTCCTGCTACTCTAACGGAATTATTTTTCCAAAGATCAACAGGGACTTCCTTCAAGCCCGATCCAGTCGGTAGGTAGAAGGGGCCACAGGGTCAGGAAAAGATTTGCATAAAAGAGAGTGTATGCACATTTCTCTGTGATATTATTCTTAGACTTTCCAGTTCATTACTGAGAGGTCATCTCCCAGATCTACTCCTTGGACTGGCGTGTTTTGCTCTACATGCTCTGCCTAAAGTGTTTATCCATTTTAGGAGTTGAACCACAACTCCTATGATGATGACTGCCCCCTCAGCATTTCTTAGCACTCAGGATCAAACTTCAGCTGCCTCCTAGAGTGTGGTTTTGGATGTTTGTTCCACTAAGACCTTTCTTTGAGGAGATAATCAGAAAAAGTAGGCTTCCTTTAAGAACAAAAGAAAACTTTTAAAATTCAAGTGTTATGTTATAAAATTCCTACTTTTCAGATAAAGAAGATGACTTTAGGATCTAGTTAACTAGAGATCCTTGGATAGTTAACCAATTAGATTGAGATGGACGTCTCAAATAAAATTATATTTAACTATGCTCTACTATCTCATAATTGGAAAAAATATATGTAGTGCTTTCTTGCTGCTCAGCGAAGATCAAAGGGTCCCTTGTCAAATTATTTTACAGTAGAACCTGTCTGTATCCATCTTAAATGAAACTTAGACCTCAAGACGTCTATTAATTTCTAAAAGTATGTGTGTTTCATGTGAGATAACCATATGAACTTAGAGAATTTTGGGGCCCTTGAGGTAGGTCAATCATTGTCCTATTATTATTATTCATTTCAGATATAACTCAAAGTAAACCTACTTTGGGGCTTAGAACCCCTCTGGGGTTTAAAACATTTTTTCTCCTCCTGAAATCAATTCATTGACTTCCAAAACAATAAAACCTCAATGTGATGTTTTTTCAAATAGCAGTTCCATCTGTTATACACTGCAGTGATTGGAAATGCTTCTACTCATCCTTAAACCAATCTACCAGACTAATACTGCAGAAACATAGTTTGCCTCATGTGACTGTTGTGCTCAGGAACCTTGAATAGCCTCTTATTGCTCCTGTCATTAAATCCAAGTTATTCTCCCAGGTATTTGTGGCTTCCTGTTTCACATTAGTTCCTTCTCTGTCCACACAAATCATCCTCTTTACTTAGGCTGATTTCTTCATCATATTCATCTTAGGCCATGCTTGAATGCATACATCTGTCTTCGTTCCCTGTTACCTCCTGCTTCTTTCAAATTTCTGATTTCTACAAGAAAGAGAGTTATTCCTTACCTGCTTTAAGGCTGAATTAGATAAGCTCTTGTGGCCCTACACAACTCTAAGTTGTCTATTTTCATCATTACATGGTTTTAAGTATTATGATTTAGGTGTATTCATTGAATAAAGGTAAGCAAGCAAGTGCCTGGGAAGAAACAGGCCACTTCCTGAGTTCCGCATTTACCAACCTCAATCTGTTTGATGATGGTCCTTGCCATGACTCAATATGAGACTAGATCTAACCTAACCAGGGGAAGAGAAATGCTTGCTTTATTTCTGGTTTGATTAACCAAAGATGGCAAAATATCTGGTAAAGAACTCCTTTCTACCTGGAAAATTAAACAAAAGCAAAACTAAGAGGAAACGTCCAAGTTTCATCACTAGGAGAATGCTTTAGGGTCAATGTTTCTCAATGTATGGTCCTTGGAAGAGCAGCATGAGCATTATGTGGGAATTGCACATTCTCAGGCTCCACCCTAGGCCTGTTAAATCATCTAGGGGTTTAACCATCTGTGTTTTAGCAAGTCTTTTAAGGCTTGAGAAAAGGTGCTCTAGGTCCATGAGGCATAAGTGTGACTGAATCTTAGAATCAACTGGCAAGTTTTAAAGAAAAGCTGTTGCTCAGGCTCCACCACAGACTCATCAGATAAATCATAAGTAACTGGAAGTACAGCCTGGGTGATTCTATTGGGCAGCTAAGGCTAAGAGCTATTGCTCTAGTTTCTTCAGACTTTTGTATGAAATGAAACCATCATTCACTAAATCACCATAGCTCCAGAGCAGTGCCAGGATGTGTGTGCATGTATGTTTGTGTGTGCATGTGTTTGAAGGAAGGGTAGGGAGACCATCTGGAGTCTAGATCTAACCAATGCTTGGCTTTTGCTAGTGTTGGGGAAAAAATAGATCTAATGTAAACCAGGGAAGAGAAATGTTTGTTTTATTTCTGGTTTGATTAACCAGAAGGAGGGTTTTTGATTATTCCAAATGAAAATCCAAAGTGTTTCCACTTGCTGACTCAAATTTGACTTAATAGATTTAAATGTCTTCATAGATTAGCCTAAGAAAACTGCCATTGTGTTAGAAAACCTGGTGAGGTTTTTTTGATAATATGGCTTCAGAATGATCTGTTCCTTATTATGTAATACATATACCT
This sequence comes from Rhinopithecus bieti, assembly GCF_001698545.2. NCBI lineage: Eukaryota > Metazoa > Chordata > Mammalia > Primates > Cercopithecidae > Rhinopithecus > Rhinopithecus bieti. Next base: position 797,521 of record NW_016810852.1, read on the forward strand.
CATTCTAAAGTTTTAAAAAATAATTAGAATTTCACACATAAACTAGAATGCCTCTACTTCAGAAGGTTTTAAGCTGGCATCTGTGTTTTCTGTTCTTGGCCACTAAATAGTAATATAATTTAAAGGATAAAATGGCTCTAGTGTGAAATTTTAAAAGCTGCCTAAAAAGTACTTTTAACAAGTTTAAAAACAACCAGAGAACAAAATTAGTTGTTTAGAAGGAACATGTCCTGAGCTTAGAGTAGAAGTTGATATAGTTCTAATATCTCAAGTCATGTACCTGTGTTTCAAAGATTCTAACCAGAATCCTAATCCTAATTACTGACTTAACAAAGTTTCTCAAATTTACATGATCACAGAACACATCTGTTAACCACCTATCAATTAGAATCATTTAGATCTAATGTTCTTGGAAAGACACACTGGGAAACACTGAGGTATAGGAGACATGGTGTCCTGTTTTAGGCATTCTGTGGACCCAAAAGATGTTCAGATTTTGGGGAAGGCTCTGCCATACAATCTGAACTATCTGTTATATTTTAATAGCTTTAAACTTGACATTGCACAGAGAATGAAATCATAGAATTGAAAGATGGGAGCATCAGACATTACTCTGAATTTCCTACCTTCAAATCACAAAACAATATCAAATAGAAAAGTCATTAATCTATACCTCAATTTTCTTATCTTTCCACTATAGATAATGTCATTCTAATAGGATGTTTATGGGGAAGAAAGAAGACTAATGTACCGAAAGCACTTCGCACAATGCCTAACACAGTGTGTGTGACACAAATGCAGGAGTAGTTGTCATTATGAGGATGAGTATATTAAGTGGCGTGCATGAGGACTTGGGTTCTAAAATCCAAATAATCTGAATCTCAGCTCCATGACTCACTAGCTACGTGAACTTAACTCTGTGATTTTCATCATTTGTAAAATGGGTATATCAACCCCACCTACCTTAAGAGTTGCTGTGGAGATTAAATGAGCTAATACATATAAAACATTTAGAACAAGATTTGGCATACACTATAGTTGGTGTTAATACTATCACGTGGCAGTACTCACCCATTAACATCGTAAAGACTTAGTACCCCACTATGCCTTATAAAAGCACCCACAGTTCCTTATCAATGTAAGTTTGTATTTCAAAGGCCAAAACAAAAAACAGCAAATGTTAATTTATATAATTGAAATAACGGTGAGGTGAAGGGTTACATAGATATGAAAAACATCTATCATCTACTAGGGAGAGAATTATATAATATCAACAGTGGGTCCTTTTATACTAGCCTGAAAAAGAAATACTTTAATATGCCTCACCAGGGGTCTTCTTAGATCCAACTAAATGTTAAAACTCACAAGACTTTCATATACTTCTTTTTGGCATTCATCTACTCAGAAAAATCTGGGACAGGAACCACTTATTGCCATCAGGGCAGCATCAGACGTTACTTCCCCATTGGAGTCCTTGCAGCAGTCTAATAGCCACCTGGGAGCTATCTTCTCCCTAGGTGTCAACTCAGATGCAAAAAGATGAGATCCACATTGGGTGGATATGAAAGCCACTCTGGCCTAAAAGTCTTATTACTCACAGGAGCCAACATCTCTTGCAATAACCCCATAAGCACAGATTTCAGTGTTCCTCCAGGGCACATGCTCAGAAAAAAAAAATAATCTGAATTATGGGAAGTCAAAAGTTATGACTTCCCATAAGGTATTTATAATTCTTTCTTAGTTCCTCCCAATGCAGCTATAATTTACTAATTGATGTCATTTTTATCATAAGCAATGTTGCCTATAAACAATCAACATTTTACTCTTTTTAGGTTGTCAGTGGTACAGAGCTGTGGCGTTAGCCAAAGGTCAGATTCTCATGCAGGAGAAAATCGTTCTACAATCCTCTAGAACAATGCCTCTCAAACTTTGAATGTTATAAAATCCATGCAATGATAACATTTTATAAGGCACACGGATATAAACTGCAGGGGCTTGGTGAAGACATTAACTACAATTTCTTTATATAGTATGACTAAACACAATGCACATAATATGTGGGATTATATAATTTTTAATTTGGGACATAATTATCCCAAATTAGGGATATAATATTTAATTTGATAAAACTTCCAATTATGTCTAGCTCATAAGCAACCACAGCTGTGACCATAACTTTTTTGAAGTAGCTACCTCATGTCTAATCAAGACATGATGAATGATCTGTCCAAGTTCTTGATAGTCGCCACTCCTAAGAAACTTTGTAAAAGTAGCAGGCAGCAAATGGCAGAAGATGATTTATTTATTGTTTAGTCTCTGATATATAAAAACTCCCTTTTCCACTAGCCGAAATTTGGATAACTTGTTCTCTTGAAATTATTCACCAAAAGTACCACCATTCTTTAACTCTAACAGTTGTTACTTGTCTTTCTTTGATGCAGTGTTGACATTTCTTGTAATGATTTTTAGAAACAATGGTGAAGATTTCTCTCAAACACAGACAGATGTTATTCTATTTGACTTAATAATCTTTCTTTAGGTTCAAATCCACAACTAAAAAAATCATGAGAACCATTTTAAACATTACATTTCCCAAGTCGAATTTTGCTGTCAATTCCTAATTTTTGTCAGTAAGGGTTATTATATTCCCTGGTAGCTGCTATAATTTTTCAGTTAAGCTATTCAGGTGGTCAAATGTCAATTAAGCAACCCAGGCGTGTAGCCAAGAACTAACCTTTACTAAATCTGCAAAGTTAAATCACTTGCAAAATACTTCCCAATTCTTGATAAAACTCATCCTTTGGATTGCCAATGCACTTAACTATGAAACAACAAAAAATAGTATTCTGTTCTCATTTTTTTTGTAGAAAGCTAAAAACAAATGGTTATGTGGTTGATAGCTTGGATTTTATCATAGACATCATTTTGACAATATTTTAAAATTCGTAATTCATAATTTTAGGAAACCATTTACATATGGAAGTCCCTCTGCAAATAAAATATTACTTGAATATCAGTGTTATCAGAGTAAACCTTGGTTGTAACAAACATTTTTAAGAAGTATTTTCATAATATCTCATTTGCCTTGAATATTTAATCCCCAGAGATTTTTTTTTCTTCTTTCTAAACAAAGTTCTTCCAGACATTTCACCTCAGAGACTCTAAATAGTGCTGTCTAGCAGTTACTAATGTCTATAGATTCATCAATATGCAAGTAAATATTGCAATAAAACTTTAATAATGTCTTGGATTATGATCATCTATATCATCTAATATGTTGGTCTACTAATAATGTTATTGATTTTTTTTTTCGCTTTTCTGGTTCCAAGTAGTATAAAAACCTTCCACACAAGGTGGTAAAATCACAATTCTACAATAGTGATTCATTCTGATGTTAGATATTATATGTTCTTGCACTCCTAGCTTCCTGAGCTTCTTTAGCTGATACTAATCTAAAAACAGAAATTTGTTTCATATTTTGTTCTCGTAATGCTTTCAAAAGTTCAAACCCTTTTCTGGGTGGGGTGGATATTTCTGATAAGGTGTTGAAATAACTTGTTTGACACCACTGATTAATCTGGTAACATTTTTATACAAATAAGATATTTAGGCAAAAGGACAGGTCTATTACTGTAGTTTAGAAATCTAAGTTTGAGATAAGCTTAACTATGCTGCCTAATTTCTCATCTCTTTTGACTGCTGTGTTTGCCATATAGATCTGATAGTTTTCTAGCTTTAACAGAAAACTTTCCTTATAAATGAGCAAAAGATAAATATGTCAAATTAAATCCATATTACCATAAAGCATTTAAGAGAATTGTTGACCTTAACATCAGCTAATGATTTAAAATGTTTTAAAATTCAAGGATGTGGTAAGAAAATATAAAGTATTGGTTTATAGGTTTCATTAATTTAAGACGTAAAAGTATACATCTTTTAAAAAAATAAACCTTACATTCATATAGGATCAAAAACATCTTTGAAAATTACAAAAGCCTACAGTGCTCTTTACCAAGATAATTTTATTAGAATATGTTTTTTATTGAAGGTGAGCGAAGAGGCTGTAGGCTTTCTAATAAAACGGATATGTTATTTCTAATGTCGTCTAAATAGAGTGGTCTGTTGCTGATCATCCCACCGTTGCATCAATGCCTCTCTCTTTTAGGAGTCTGAAAATCCAACACACAAGTGTCTAAAAAATCCATGAGCAACCTCGATATTAGACAGTTACATTTCCCAAGTTGAATTGAGTTTCAGCTTTGAAAAACATATTTTTTAAGTTTTAAAAACAATTCATTATGAAATTCAATTAAACTTCAGATTTTTTTGAGTTGGTAACATCAAAACAAAACAAGAGGAAAGGAGGAAAGAAAGGACAGAAAAAATAATCAGAAACATCTAATTGCTTATTTTTTTTAAGAACATTTAATGTTGTGTCAATAGGAAAACATAAAAAAAAAGCAAATGAAATTAAAAAAAACTGAACAAGGATTTCTTTGTGTTTCTCACATACACAAAACAAAGAGTTTTGCTGATAAACTGAGCTTGTCTTAGAAACCTAAAGGAAGTGTCTACAGTGACAAACTCAGTGGGATGGTTCAACAGGAAGGTGGCAGAGGCTGTGTTGTGTTCCCACTACAGAGCTGCTCTCTGGCAGAGGGGGCTACACAGTCTTACTCATGGAAATATTTTCTGAATTCAGGAAGTTTAACAAGGTAATCATACAAATATTAGAAAAACAAAATTTCACCCTTGGTAAATTTCTGAGTAATTGCATCTTTTTTAAAAAATAAGTTTTTACCACCATAAACAACTAGGGCACACCAGAAGTCACTTGCTTGGCTGCGGTTCTCTCCTTGGGAAGCTTTGCTTTATAGCTGTGTTTAACACTTAGCATCTGGAACCACTGACTGGGCATTTGATACTCACTCAGACCATCAGTTTTACGTAAATTTTGGGAAGGTCTCATTGCAAATTTTAAAATAATAAATATAAGCCATAATTTTAAAAAATTAGTAACAAGTTTCTCTTTAGCCACCTGAATGACGGGTAGTGTGAGCCACAGATGAGGGTTCACACACAGCTAGTTCCTTTTCCCCGTTGTAATTTTTTTAAAAAATTAAAAGATGTTAACAACCTTAGTTCTTTGGAAATGAGACCATGTAACTAGAACTTCTGTCACATAGTTCTGGACCTCTAGACAATCTATGGATCCAGAATTTCTGATCATTTCACTGGAGTCTGCTTTTAGCACTAAATCAGATGGTAAGCCAACAAGTACATTATGCTATAAAGCTGCAAGGCTGAGTGTTTCAATTTAGAAAATGGAAGTAAACAAATTCTTGTCAGCTCTTTGGTTAAATTTGGATTGAAAATATCTCCTCAGGTTTTGAGTTTAAATATGATTTTGGATAGATATGCCCACTAATAAGTGATCAATTATTTTCCTCCAACTAGTAAAATCATAAGAGACTGGAAAGAGCCAAATCTGTCCTAAGGTACATTTGTCATATACACTAGAATTCAGTCAGCCCAAAATCCCAGTGTTGTATTCTTATCTTCAAAATATTTTGGCACGGTGATAGGTTATCTACTCAAAATATTAAACATATCTCTAAGACATGACCCTTGAGTAAGCCCCCTAAAATCATAGAAATGGTCTTTATTAGTATTATTAGTTTCACAAAATGTTTTAAATCTTACTCTTCATTTCCTGCATATTTCATGATCGAAATAAAATCTTTTACTTGCTATTGCACTGTATGACCATGGAAAAGTATACCGTTAGTATCCTTGATTTGAGGAGATCTATAATTTTCACTCTCTGTCAATGCTAAGTCAAAAATGAGAGGTTTACTATTGTATGTGAATGTTGTCTCTGAGCAGGGCAGATCTTTCTTGCTGAACACAGCTAAGTGCTCAGACACTACTGATTCCTATATGCCTTTTGCAGTCTAAATCCCTGCTCACAACTAAATGAAAAAACTCTTCTATAGCACAGGTTTTTAGTGATAACTGGAAAAAAATTGTCAAGCATATTTTTCTCATATGTGTACTGTATTTATGGCAAACACTGATACCTGCATTGCACATTTGTGATTAAAGCAAAATACCTGTCAGCACACTTTATAGTGATGTGCAGAGAGTTAGTTAATAAGCGAATTTTGCAAATAACTTATAACTTATTCTATTTTCTCTCTAAGCATACCTTGCCATAGGTGCTTCAGCAATAGCATGACATATTGTTTCAAAAACATTTTTGCTATAAGAAGTGCAACTTTAAATGATTTCTACAGTTTAGATCTCAATTTCACCTTTACTCAGTTCTATATTGAGAAGCATTATTTTGCATTTTGTTCACATATTTTTTCTGGAAAAAAATCAATAGACTTAGCAGAGAGACAGATTATTGCTCTAGAATGAAAGATTATAAAAAAATGCTTCCACAGCTTCACCACATTTGTTGGGTAGTGAAGACATTCTTCAACAGCAAACTCACAGCCTTACAGTTATTTTATCACGTTACTTTTAAAAGGAGTTTGGCATAACATGACCTCATCGTGTTGACACAGTATACACTACGTTTAACTTCCAGTTTAGCTGCTGCCAACTCCATAGCATCCAAATTATTGTCTTTACTCACAAGGTTTATGATATTTCAAGTTCAAGTTAGGGAGGAAAATTTAACATCAAACCCTAAAATGTAATAATGATAAACCATGATAAACCAATGATAAACCATGATTCCAAAATATCTTTTTAAATAAGACCTTACATATTACTATTAAGTGTCACTTCTGTGAGTTCAAAAAGCATAAAATATCAACTCAATCTCCCTAGTAGAAGTGCTCAATAGTCTAGAAATGAATCTCCAGAACTGAACAAAAGCAGTTTTCAGTCTCTTCTTCAATCCTTTAGCTTGTACTGGTAAGTAGATGAGAATCAGTTCTACATGGGGCAAAATTTGGCTCTTCTCACAGTGGAAAATGAACATCACAAATAGTACCCTTTGATATCTGGGTTATTAGATGATTTTTTTTTTCTTGAAAACTATGAAAATATTTTTCACATATGAATCAAGAATTATGTTTTAAAATCACCAAATAACCCACTTTCCATCAGTTTCCACTTAAGATCTACAAGTTCTTCACCAAAAACTTACAAAGAACTATAAAAGGGAATAAAGTAGTGGTAGGAATGACAATACTATTAAGGGTTTTTTTTAATTGAAGGGCTTTAAATTACATTGTATGTTAATTCTTCCATCTTAAAAAAAATGAATTCTCTCATGTTGGAAAAAGTCTCTTTTTTACCCCAATTCTCCTTCGTCTACCATCTCTTCTCCTTTTGACATCCCAAAATTAATGTATCTGAACCCAAACAAGTATTTTTCCCTGATGATTCTGCTCCATTCAGTCTTCCATGTCTCAGCTGTAAAAAGAAAATAAATTTTGGGGCCCCAAAATCACTAAACTAAAGATAAAAGTCAGGCTGGGAAGTGCTAAGGGCAAACCTGCCTCCCATTCTATTTAAAGTGACCCCTGTGCTCACTGGGATAAATGCATATCTCATTGCTTCATTTGGAAAGGCTAATCAGAAACTCAAAGGAATGTCTCTTATCTACCTATGACCTGGCAGCCTCCTCCTCGCTTTGAGTTTTTTCATCTTGGCCTTGAGTTGTCCCACTCTTCCAGACTGAACCCATGTACATCTTACACATATTAATTGATGTCTCATGTCTCCCTAAAATGTATAAAGCCAAGCTGTGCCCCTACTACCTTGGGCACATGTTATGTCATCAGAACCTCCTGAGGCTGTGTCATGGGTGCGCATCCATGATCCTGGCAAAATAAACTTTCTAAATTAACTGAGAACTGTCTCAGATTTTCAGGGTTCACAGTCAATAGCAACTCTACCCCTCTTGCTCAGACAACTGGATCATTAAACTCATCCTGTACTCCTTTCTGGTTGTCTACCCTACATAATGTCTGTAAAGACAGCCCATTGGCTTCACCTTCAAATTGTTTTCAGAAGCAGACCTATTTCTTACCACTTCATCATCATCCCCGGTCTCTTTCTCGCCTGAGTATCTACGGCCTTCAATTTGTCTTCCTTTTTCAACCCTTGTTTCCTCAAAGCCTATTCTGCACACAGCAGCCAGAATGGTTCCTTTAAAAATGTAAATCAGATCATGACACTTTTCTGTCCAAAATCCTTCCATGGTTCTCCATTGTTGTAGCCAACAAGGTCTTGTGTTATAGATATATCCTTTATCTCTTGTTCACTCTACTGTAGTCACACCAGCCTCCTCTTTGCCCCTTGAGCATGCCAGGTCTGCTCCCAGTTCAGGACGTTTGTATCCATTTTCCTCCTGCCTGGAATGCTCATAACTGCACCACCACATAATTCATTTCTTCTCTATCAAGTCCTTGTTCAAATGACAGGTTCTCAATGAGGCCCACCCTGACCACCCCAGTTAATTCACAACCTCTTCCCCAGCACTCCCAATCCTCTTTGCCTCTATTTTTTTCCTCCAATACTTATCACGTTTTAGTATTCTATGTAATTTACTCACGTATGGTTTATTATTGCCATCCTCTGCTAAAATGTCAGTTCCATGAGGGCAACAATTTTGATATGGTTTACTAATGTGTCTCAAGCACGTAAAACAGTTCCTGCTACAGAGATCATGCTCAACAAATTTTGCTGAACAATTGCATTTTCATAAGCATTTCTGTTCTTCCTACAAGTTATTGTTCTCTCCTGTTAAGCTCTTTAAGATTTACAACAAATCTGTCATTTTAAATTTTGATTAAAACGTTTTTCTTCTCTACCCATTTTCTGCAGCAGGAGAGCTGCCCTCAGTGTCATCTTCTCAATTGAAACTATGGTGCTGAATAAGGGAGAATAAGAGAGTCGTGAATGGGGAAGGTAGCTCAATGAATTCGGTGGTGAAGCTAAACTTATCACCATCAAGAAAAGACTGTCTCAACAACAGCTGTCAGCCCAACTAAATAAAAGAGGAAAGCCAGTATCATCTTTAAGTTCTACTATTATCTGTTGTGGTGCACTTTAACGCAACTTTCAGACTCACAATTATGTGACTTTCAATTATATCAACAACAAATGTGTGGCAACAACAGACAGAAAGTAAGTGTGTATATATTATTCATCTATATGAATCCCTAAGTTATCAAGCTCACTTTATTAAACAATCCTTATTTCTACTCTATAAAGCAAAGATGAAGTAACATGAAAAACAAAGCGTGGTTCATCTACTTTTATATATTGCCATCCTCTTTCCTCAGTAATCATAAAATATCAAAATACATTTGTAATACTGATTAAAATACATGGCATAACGTTACATAAATATACGAGAAGCTCAATAGTGCAGATAAGATAGATAATGTTTCTAAATAGATAAAGGGAAATACATGAAAAAATATAAAATTGTTGTGATTAGGATTCATTTATCATTGAATAACCAAAATTATATTTGATATCACTATCATTAATATCCAATCAATTATGAATGATATGTGCAATCTTATTTGTAATTTTTATGTTAAAGAAATTACATCATAAAAAAGAACTCACTTTAGATTATATGTATCATATTCAATGGATGATCTTGGCACTGCAGGGATCACATAAAGAAATCCAAGATGTTCATTTTCACGTATTATTTTAATGATTTCCAAGGGATCCCGAATGTTGGCTTTAACAACGTCTTCTCGGTCGTGGAAAGTGTACTTAGGGTAAGCTAAAGACCTAGTCCCGAAGAGATCTCTTTTTCCAGTACCGCTACATGGCAGTTTAGGAGGAGAGGGAGAGAACACCTCAACATAGGGCTGATGAATCTAAACAAAGCCAATTTTTGAAAAACAAAAAATGAGTCTTTGCACACACACAAGAGCAACAAAACATTACCTTCAAGGACTAATTGCCAATTGCATGAGATGTCTAGAGCTCAAAGGCAAGCATTTTGGCACTGAAAATTTTCAAACTATTGTTAGGCAGTCATATTCCTTCTCAGGACTCCCTATCCAGATACCCATTCTTTTTCCACAAAGCAGTCCCAGTTTCAGCTTCCATTGCCTTCTCCTCTCCTTTAACTCAATGTTTATTGCATCAAAATATTACCAGGTCTTTGATGTCCATGGGAACCCTCTTCCCTCCTTGCTTAGTTGCTCTGCATCTATCTTTTCTGGGGCCTCTCCTCCCAACCTCCCCCTCTGTTCTGACTGCCTTGATGCTCTTCAGTGAGTGAAATCTTGGACAGCTGCTATCATAACTCATAATAACTTTACTTCTTTGTGAATATGAGGGGTGGTTATATTGAGTATTGAGAATCACTATGCAATAGCCTTAGAGAAGCACTGATTTTATCAACTAATATTGCCTGTTCTTTAGGCCAGTGCTTCTCAAACTTTAAATGTGCAGTGAATTACCTGGGGTTCTTACTAAAATGCAGATTTTGATTCAGTACAACTAGGGTGGAACCTGAGATTCTGCCTTTCTAACCTGCTCTCAGGGGTTTGGATCCTGCTGACCATGGACTACACTTGGAGCAGCAAGGCTGAGTCCCACTCACCGTGCCATGCTTACACACTCCAGCTTTGCTCTACTCTCTGGGCTTCACTGTCTGTGCTCTCAGTGCCACTCACACCCCCCAAAAAAGCTTAGGTGGCATCACTCACATCTGTTCCTCCCATGGAGGAGGTTAATCACTGTGTTTGAAGAAATTTGACACTAACTCCAAAGGTCATCACCTTGCCTCTCTGACCGTATAGGAGTAACTGGCTTTAAGATAAGAGTCACCATAGTAGACCTGCTTTGTTGAATAACTACTGTAAATATACGCAGAGTATTTTATTGCCTATTAACATAGCTGGCAGAGGCTGCCATTTCTGCAGGGATTTATTACTACAAGCTCTGTGGAACGACTTCTCCAGAAAATCTGTACTCACGGGGAACATTATACCCCAACTCTGATTAAATATACCCTGTTCAATAGCAGTTTGACAGAAGCCTAACAAGTTTAGAGCTGAAGGAAACACATCTTTGAACTTAAAAGGTAAAATGTGTGCCTTTGACTTCTTGGCCAGGGATGGCAGCAATAACACTGTTCTCTTCTGAGAATGAATAGGCCAAACCTGAACCAGAGAGAACACACATCACCTTATCTCAATGTTTCAACAAGGGCTAGTCCACTTTAGTATTTTTATGAGACTAAAGTGTTACTGTTTTAACAGAAAAATGCATTTATTTTATTTGTTCTAATCTTTAAAAAATCTTATTGCATTCTAAGTGGAAGACTTCTTCCATAACAGGGTTACATATTTTCCTCTGAGCCCTAATTTCTCATTATGTAACTCAGTGGGAAAATGTGATTTACATCTTCAGCAGTAACATAGGTTCAGATTTGGGGGTGGGAAATAAAGAAAGCATTTATTCATAAACTGTACAATGTAGTACTCTTCTCTGATGGATGCTCAGTCCAATTTGATAAGTCAATTTCTTCCTTAATTAACAGAGGCCTTCAACTTCCTTTCCTGCCTGCCTTCCTTTATCTCCCAGGAAATCCTCCTTGTTGCATTTCTATTTGAAACTCATTCTGATAAATCAATTTCTGAAAAAATTACCTTTTTCTCAGAATAAATACCTTTCTTATTTTATGTAACACATCCCCTTTTCCATATTTCTCTTTAATTCCTAACTCTTTACTGAGTTCTTCACTGACAGCTACAACCAGGAAGCACAGCTCACAACCTGAGATTCATTTTCAGCCCCACTTTTATCCCAGATGTCTACACACATTCTCTCCTTTTCTTTAAATTCAAATTTTTGAAGCACTCTTTATGCCAAATGAATTAATTTACAGGCAATTAAATCTTTCTTGGCTCAGATCTTTTCTGGAGAAAGAGCTCCCTCTGGCTCCCCTTCACAGACACCATAGTAACTGAGGCTTTATAATTCCATCTAGTTCATCATATGATTTCATTCTTTCAGGATGATCTCACCCAAACCCAAAGTAAGCTCCTGCTCATCTATTTTCTTCTCGAGCTCCCATCTCTCTCATCTTATCTATCCCATTAACTTTCCACTCATTCTTCTCAGCTTAGTGCAACTCCCAAAGGTGGCTTTTTATTCACTGACTGGCCCCCCAACGGCCAGGTGTAAGAGTTCCTTTTATTTAGTTCTTCATTATTTTGTACCTTAAACAACCAAGGAGAGCTCTTATACCCCACTGTGTTGAGTGTTCATTTGTCCACCTACCTACCTCTAGACTCTGAAATCCTTGAGGACAGAACTTGTCCTCAACTGTGCACGTCTGGCAGTTCTAATCCAATGCTTGGACCCAAACCAGCACTCAAATGTGTGACTGTCAAAGTTATCCTCTCAACCAAAAGCTCAGAGAAATCTTGGCTCTACTGGTATCTTTACTGCAGGTATGCCTTTCACATTTTCTCCCCTTACTGTTTTTTTTTCTTTAATTATCTAGAGATATTCATTTAAAGGCAAGCTCTGGTGATTTCTTCCCCGAGCTACCATTTCTTTATGGCTTTCAAGGCAACTTCCCCACTCTACAACTCTCACCAGCTACACAAATTGTCTCTCTAGCTGGCTTCATCTCCATTTTATTGTCCTTCACCAGGGTCTTCAAAGATTACCAGTTTTGGTAAAAATGATGAAAATTTCAAAAAAGTTATAACATTCAAAATATTATTATGTCTTCTTTATCATGTAAGAGAAGGTCAGAAGGCACCATACAGATGCTGAAAGTTTCCTTTATGATTTTCTTCCATTGCAAGAGTTTTCCTTAAACAGGAAGAATGAAGAAATGTTGCATTTCCCAAACTCATTATGCAACCTTATAGAAAATGACTTTGCTTCTATTCTTATGAGTTAAAAGTATGTTAGCAAATCTATACAAAACCAAATTGAGTTAAAAGAATCAATTAAGTAGTTTAATATTATACCTGCATTTTTTTCACAGCATCTTGATGCTCAAGAATCTGAGTAGATGATGTGACAAAACTTTTTTCTGCTATGCTTACTGGACGTTTAAGGATTCCGGCAGTCATTACCGGAAGTCGGTTCTGTTCATGTATGTATTCTGGCTGCTTATGATCTTGGTAGACTTTTAGCACTGGCTTTGGGAAATAGAGAGACATGTTAATCTTTTAAACATTCGTATAAACTTGTTTTATTTTTCACTACCTTTGGACTCTTTCTCCTGTTGGAAATTGATCTCCTTGGATTAATTTCCTATCAAAGATGCAGTCCTAATAGTTAACTACCACCATTGCCTCTCTCTGGCCTATTGCTTGAGTAAGACTTTTCTACCTAGTTTCCATTAATTTTATACTTGAAATTATCAATGAATACTTACAAGAATAAATTACAACAGAAAAGGCTCAGAAGTATGAAATCATATACTCCCTAATTGTCCATTATAAACCCCCATCATTTACTAGTACTGCTACTATGGGAAGAAGTGCACAATTCTCCCACCAAAATCATTAGTTCTCTAAATCATCAATCACTTCTCATAGCCATAACTTATTGAAGATCTAAAAAAATAGGTGGCAATATCTTAGGCTATCCAACTGAAAATTACGGCAATAAAACCCCAGCTTTTAACATAATAAAGTGAAGAATTCATTATAATGGCTTTTTGTTACTAAGCATTATGAGTTTATCATAATAGCTAGTCTCTCATATACTGGGCTAAGAAAAAAAGGCTTGAGATTAAGTAAACAGCAGTTAACTTTTCAGTTAAATTCCATTTGGTTTTAGATAAAAATCCCTTTTGAGCCAAATTACAAAGCACTGCTCAAAGAAATCAGAGATGACACAAAGAAATGAAAAACATTCCATGCTCTCCATGATAGGAAGAATCAGTATCATTAAAATCACCATACTGTGTAAAGCAATTTACAGATATAAGGCTACTCTTATCAAATTACAAATGACATTATTCACAGAACTAGAAAAAATTATCTTAAAATTCATATGGAACCAAAAAGGAGCCTGAATAGCCAAGGCAATCCTAAGTATAAAGAAGAACCCTGGAGGCACCATGTTACCTGACTTCAAACTATACTACAGGGCTACAGTGACCAAAACAGCATGGTACTGGTGCTAAAACAGACATATAGACCAACAGAACAGAACAGAGAGCCCAAAAAAAGGCTGCACACATACAACCATGTCATCTTTGACAAAGTTGACAAAAACAAGCAATAGAGAAAGGACTCCCTATTCAATAAATGGTACTGGGATAACTGGCTACCCATATGCAGAAGACTGAAAATAGGCCCTTTCCTTACACCATATACAAAAATTAACTCAAGATGAATTAAAGATATAAATGTAAAATCCCAAACTATTAAATCCCTGGAAGATAACTAGGCAAGACCATTCTGAACATAGGAATTGGCAAAGATTTCATGACAAAGATACCAAAAGCAATTGCAACAAAATAAAAAATTAACAAGTGGGATCTAATTAAACTTAAGAACTTCTGCATAGCTAAAGAAACTATCAATAGAGTGAAAAAACAACCTACAGAATGGAAGAAAATATTTGTAAGATATGCATCTTTGAAGGTCTAATATCCAGAATCTACAATAAATGTAAACAGATCTACAAAAACAAAAGCAAAAAACAAGCCCATTAAAAAGTGGGCAAAGGACATGAATAGACACTTTTCAAAAGAAGACACAGACATAGCCAACAAGCATATGAAAAAAAGCTCAATATCACTGATCATTAGAGAAATGCAAATCAAAACCACAATGAGATACCATCTCACATCTCACACCAGTCAGAATGGCTATTACTAAAAAATAAAAAATAATAGAAAATTATGGAGTATTCATACAATCAGATACTGTGCCACCACTAAGTGTAAAAAGCTAGATGTATTTATTTGTAATACGAAAAATAAAATAATAAAAAATTAAAATAAAAAATAACAACCATTGTGGAAAGCAGTGTGGTGATTCCCTAATAGCTAAAAGCAGAACTCCCATTCAAGCCAGCAATCCCACTACTGGGTATATACCTAAAGGAATATAAATTGATCTACCATAAAGACACATACATGTATATGTTCACTGCAGCACTATTCACAATAGCAAAGACATGGAATCCATCTAAATGCCCATTATTGGTAGACTGGATAAAGAAAATGTGATATATATACATCATGAAATACTGCACAGCCATAAAAAAGAACAAGATCATGTTCCTCACAGGAACACGGATGGAGCTTGAGGTCATCATACTTAGCAACAGAAAACCAAATATCACATTTTCTCACTTATAAGTGAGAGCCAAATGATGAGAACACATGAACAAAAAGAGAGGTACAACTGACACTGGAGTCTACTTGAGGGAGGAGGGTGGGAGGAGGGAGAGGAACAGAAAAAACAACTATTGTGTCCTACACTTGGTACCTGGGAGATGAAATAATCTGCACAACAAATCCCCATAACATCAGTTTACCTATGTAACAAATCTGTACATATATCCCTGAACCTAAAATGAACGTTAAAAAAATTACAGGTAAAAACACTAGCACCTGTGGGAAGGTGCAGTTTCACCTATGCAGATCAGGCAACAAAAAGTTGAAAGAGATTATAGTAAACCATAGGGTAAGGGTGAAAATGCAATTTAATTTAGGCAACATGTGTGCATTGGATTGAGAAACTTGTTTCCAGGTAAAATATGTGTGAATTAAGTAAAATTATATGTTAAATATAATTATATGGAAATTAATATATAATTAAATATAATTGTATATATATGTAATTTTTTCATCAACTCCACAACACCACTCACAGGGCCCTATCTCATAGGAATATAAGCACCAGTACAAAAGGATAATATAATTTTACTGTACCATTTGAAATACTGGCAAAACAACCTGAATGTCTCAAAAGAGGAGAATGATTCAGTAAATTATGGAATATTCATACAATCAGATGCTATGCCACCACTAAGTGTAAAAAGCTAGATGTAGAGTATTGTATTCATTTGTACTATGAAAATATTACAAATAAATATGAATTTGTACTATGAAAATATTACAAATAAATACAATTACAAATGTAAGTTTCATACATTTGTAAAGTTACAAAATTACAAATAAATTTGTATAAAATTGTTTCAGCATGGACGAAGGTGAGAAAGGACATATACTAGATTTTGTCAATGTTAGATGATATAGAAAAGGGAGTCCGAGACTGGGGAATTTGGAGGTAAGGAAAAAATGTAAAAGAAGAAGAGTAGGAAAGAAAGAAGGAGAAGGAGAGGTAAGGGGAGAGAAAGAGGGGGAAGAAAAGAAGAAGGAAGAGGAGGGGGAAGAAGCAGCAGGGAAGAGGAGAATAGGAAGAAGAAGGAGGAGAAGGGAAAGGGAGAGGAGAAGGTAGTCGAGAGGAGGGAAGTCAATAACAAAAATACATCATTACCAACTCTATAAAAAGAAGTCAAACTACAGATGCCCACACATGTGAAATTAGTCACTTGACTATTAAGCTACTTTCTTTCTGCATGGTGAAACTTCAGGTCATTTTCACTTTTTTCCTTTTTTTTTTAAATATTATATGAATTATTTTATTCATGTATTATTTATACTTTGCAAGTTATCTGTTAGTATATAACATACTGCCTCAAACTTAGCAACTTAAAAACTAACATTTATTTTGCTAAAAATTCTGTACTTTCCGCAGAGCTCAGTGGGGACAGCATCAATGCCTCAGCTGATGCCCAGTGGAGTAGAGGCAAGGTGTTCCCACTGAGCTCTGCCTAAATTGCAGATGTCTGGCAGTTGATACAGGCTGCTGGCTGAGACTTGTTCAGATAGCATCTTCTCAGAGAGACCTCTCCAGTCACCCAATGTAAAGTAGTCTCTTCTGAGTCTCTACCACAGTCCATGTGTTCTTTTCTTTTCTTTTTTGTAGAGACAGGATCTCGCTCTGTCACCCAGGCTGGAGTGCAGTGGTATAAGCAAAGCTTACTGCAGCCTCTACCTCTTGAGCTCAATGACCCTCTCTCTTTGCCTTCCAAAGTGCTAAGATTACAGGCATGAGCCAACGCGTTCGGCTTATTTTCTTAATAGTTACTATCACTGGATGAAATTGTTCAGTCTGCTTATTTAGAATTACTAGAAAGTCAACATGAATCTTGTCTGCTTTGTTCATTTTTGTTCAATTGCTTTGTTCATTCCTCAGAGCATGGCTCAAATCCTGGCACAGAGTAGGCACATAACAAACTTTTAATATACATGAGTGGATGACACTGGTGACATGCTGAACAACTTTAATCATCAACGGTTAGTGATACACTTTTGTCAAGTGAAGGCAAATACGTCGGAGAGAAACAGATGTAAAAAGTTTCACACTAATTCCATGGGAGAAAAATGGAGAGGCAGACTTGGTGTCCCACACAACATGTGGTGGCGCAGGCACACTGAACCCTGGGGAAGAAGAGGGCAGCAGTCAGTGCCACATCCACCATGCAAATGAAGGTTCAGTGTCAAACCAACAACAGTGGTGACTTTGCATTTTGCGTTGATTCCATTTGTTTTGGTTTTGTATTTTCTCTGTATTTAATGTGTCAATTTGTTTATTAAGAATTAGAATTAATTCCTAGTGTAATAGTTTTTTCACATAAAGTAACATCAAATAAAAAATAAACCGGCACTATGGATCAAGAATGCTTTTCTTCAAGAGAAATCAGTACTCAAACTTAAGTTTGAGAAACAATGAAATAAGGATTAATATCCATAATATATTTTTAAAAACTTAAAAATAAGATAAAGACAACTTTTTTTTGAATGGGGTTTCGTTCTTATTGCCCAGGCTAGAGTGCAATGGTGCGATCTTGGCTCACCACAACCTCTGCTTCCCGGGTTCAAGCGATTCTCCTGCCTCAGCCTCCCGAGTAGCTGGGATTACTGGCATGCGCCACTATGCCTGGCTAATTTTGTATTTTTAGTAGAGACGGAGTTTTTCCATGTTGGTCAGGCTAGTCTCAAACTCCTGACCTCAGGTGATCTGCCCACCTCGGCCTCCCAAAGTGCTGGGATTACAGGCGTGACCCACCGTGCCCGGCCCAAGACAACTTAATTTTAAAGTGGACAAAGGTTATGAACAGATAATCCACATAATAAGTAATATATGTGGTGATGAAAAATGAAAATACACCTAACTTCATTAATAAGATGCAAATTATAACAACAATGTGATGCCATTGTTAACATATCAGTGTAGCAAAAAAAAAAAAAAAAAAAAAATGATAGCACCAAGCAAAGATGTGGGCAAACAGGCCCTCTCGTACACTGTAGGTGAAAAGGTAAATTTCTAGAGGGCAATTGGGTAATGTTTTTTGAAATTAAATATGTACATATGACCTAAAGATACCATTTTTAGGAATGGATCTTCATGTGTATAAAGACAATGTCATTCAACACAGCATTATCTGAAATAGCAAAATAAAAACAAAATAAACAAAACCAAATAAAAGCAAAACAAAAAACAAAAATGAAATTCCTTGAGCTCACATAAACATAAGACCAGTTAACCAGTACTATGTTATGGCACCTCTATGCAACAAAATACAGTGTAGCTGTTAGAAAAGACACTACCATATGCTAGGATTGGAAACATTTCTATATGTTTAAGTGAAATAAGTACTTTGGAGATCAGTATGTATTGTATAATCTTACTTTAAAACTGTCTATGTTTATAAATACAAATATACACATTTGAATAAACATAAAACAGTCTTAAGGGCACTCCACTAATGATGGTAGCTAACATCTAAAGGTGGAGAGGACAACTTTCACATTTTAATTTTTTCGCTTTCATGGCTCTCTACATGCATTTATAATTATCCAAGGGCATAAATGGTTTCTAAAAATTAAGTATTTTCAACATGCACACACTTTTTTAAATACAAAGGCATGTACTTTGAAAATAATAAAACTATATAACTAAATATAACATGTTTACTAAACTTCTCAGTGTTAAATGGTACCCTAATATCTAAAAGTGCCTAATAGCATACATAGTTAAGTATCTGTATTGTACATAATCCTAGAGAGGACTTATCTGCCTGAAAACTTTGTTCACCACTGTATCCTTCAACTTAAACAGTGCCTAGAACTTAATATTTGTTTAATAAATATTTACCGTATTTACAACTACATAAACAGTTATTATCTTTTAGCTTTTCATTCCTTCTTGGTCAATTCAGAGTCTGGAAATGACTTGCATCCTCCAAAGCAATTTTGCAACTTCCTCTGTGGCTACAGAGGCTAAAACAATGGTTTCTGAACTTACCAAAGGCGGTAGTTTTACAGGCTGCTGTCGTTTTCTTGTCTTCTCCTGAGCTTTTGTAATGTGCCTAAATGTTAGGATTTGTGTATCAGATTCATTTTCTGTGGCTGTCACATAACTCACTCTTCCTTTGGCTTTTTTATTATTCAGTCTTGGAAGTGCAGAATTTTCAGCATACTCTTCAATATCTGTCAGGTCAGATTCACTATCTGTGGCCCGAGAAGTCATCCTTACTCCTGGAAAGGATAGGTGAGGAAAAAGAAAATGAAAAGTAGATCAAAAGAATTGGGGAAGAAGGCTACTGGAGAGGGACTTAGGGACTAGGAAGAGTTGAATTCGCTCACTCCCCTCAAATAAAACCCATCAAAGTTACCCCAGTCTTCCCGAACTGAGGACTTGAACCAAAGGAATAAAAATTAGAAACTGTGCCTAGGCTTCAAGAACCCCTGCAGCTAGGGTGGAACCCAGGAATTTGCATTTCTTGCAAGTTCTTGGGGGATGCTGCTGCCGCTGCTCATCTGGGGACCACACTGGTCTAGATTTGGAAGGACAAAAGGAAATGCAAATAGTATTGAGATCAATGTTTCTCATCTCCTGCGGAACTTGTTCAAAATGCAGCTAATTCTAATACACGCAGTCTGAAAAATACGGTATAGGTACTCAAGAAGAAACAAAGGACAAAAAAAGAATTGAGGTCTAATTTCTGACACAGTGCTTCTGGAGCTTTAACGTGCAGGACAATCACTTGCAGAGCTTGTTAAGATGAAGGTTCTGATTCATACACTTTGAGTAGCAAGGTCCTAAAACACTACTGGTCTTGCACTCTGCACCACCACGCACACTTCCACCCCATTACATGAGTGGAGATACTTCGAAACACCTTCCAAAATAGTGTTAGCACAAGAGGTCTTGAATCAGGTATCGGCAGACCTAGGTTTTATATAGATCAGTGCTGGTCAATAGAAATATGAGAGCTTTGTATGCAATTGTAATTTTCAAGTAATAGCATTTTAAAAAAAGAAATAGGTGAAATTAATTTTAATATTGTTTTATTTACCATATCCAAAACATAATCATTTAAACACACAATATAAAAATTATAGTGATATTTTCTCTTTTGGTATCACGCCTTCAAAATCCAGTGTGCTTTTTATATATGAGCACATTTCAATTCAGACTAGCCACACGAGGTCTAATGATTACTGTATTTAACAGCGCAGGTCCAGATTTGACCTCTCAGCGTGAGATCTTGGACAAGTCTCTTGATACCGCTATTGCTCACTTTCCACCCCTCTAAAATGACGGGCGGATAGGAGACAATCACTGAAATGCCTTTCCATTGACTTTCTCTGCCTCTTTGAACCTTTCTTTATATTCTCCGAAAGCCAGACTTTGTTTCTGGCCCAGTAATTGGAGGCCAGGCCGGATGGTCGGTTCCCAGGACTCACCGAGTCAGAATAGAGCAACCAACGCCGAGGGTCTCCAGAGAGAGCAATGCCTGGTCGGGAGTAGAAAGTATTTGGTAGCGCGGAATGTTTCCTGTTGCGTAGCAACCAGCGGGCCTTTACCGATACACTGCGCCACTGAGTAACACGTCGCCAGGCAACGCCTCAACCAGTCACAGCTTTCGGTCCAGGAGCGCTCCAGGCAATCGAGCCAATTAGTGTCTCGGTAACATTTCCTACGTCGCTGATTGTTGGAGACTCCGCACAGACTGGTTCCTCCTCTGCGCTGGGAATTGAGTACTGTGCCAGGAGGTGTAGGCAGAGCAGCCAAAGGAGGTGGTTAATTCTGTTTGTTTCATTGCTTATCGACCACTCACACCCATCTCAACCTCTTACAAATGAGGTCCCACTCTCCAAGGGAGCAACCACTCTGCATCCCTGCCCAACCCGCCGACTTCCTCCTGAGTGTCCTAAGGCTCAAGAAATGTGGCCTCCTCTTAAACTCCACTGTGGCCTTCCAACTAATGTTCTTTTCCACTTGGAAGGTAACCTAGGTGTCAGGCATAGGATGAGCCTGTATTACTTGGTTCCGGTGCCCTTTCTACCAAAGCAGACCCTGGATCTTATTCTGGCGTTTAATCTCACTTAAGTTCCCAAATGACTGTTGCTAATGTTGTATGGAGCGATGCCATCGAAGGCCAGGGCCTGTTGCTTACTCAGGATGCCTTATCCCAGTTACTGATCAGGGGAAGAAATCCTTTCACCTGCCTTGACGAATCCTTACACCACATGACCGCGCTCTGGTTTTCAACCTTGTCTCCAAAATGACATAATCACCATTGGAACACATCATTTTCTTTTGCTCTTTTTGGTTGCTCTTTGTTACCTTGACATTTGTTTCTTGCTGTATGTGAAGTTCTTTACATTATTGTACTCACAGCCTGCATCTTCTCAATCTTAACATAATCAGGTAGTATTTGATATGCTGGTATGATTCTCTAGATCATAGATAGAGCTAAAATGGAGATTACAGGTCACATAATCCAACTCCCCCATTTGATTAATAAGGGAACTGAAGCCCAGAGAAGGCAAGTACTTTAGGTCAGGCAGCGAATTGTGCCACAGACAAAACTAGAATGCAGATCTCCCAATCCCTAATGGGAAACTGGACACAGCAAGAGAGTAAAGTCAGTTTAGAAAAAATTTTAAAATTCAGAAAAACTTCAAATGTACACAAAATAAAGATTTATTCCCCAGAGATGAAAAATACACACAAAACTAATTAGTCAGCTAGTAAAATGCAATCATGATATAAACTAATAATGGAAAAAAATTCAAAGCCAACTCAATATATCAAAGCATAAAGTTATAACAACAAGCAATGTTAGACACACACTCAAAATAGATTTCATTTCAGATGTGCAGTGAAATTTTAATCTGTTCCCTTCAAAGTTTATGTAATGGAGACAAATCTATTGCTCCTCAATCCTAGACTCCCTTTTTTAGATAAAGGTGGATTGTACACAAGTGTTACCATGTGCACCTGAAAGTATTCCAAAAGCTAAGGGGTGTGTGTGTGTGTGTGTGTGTGTTGTGGAGTGGGGGTGGGGAGGATTGGAAGACAGACACATAGTTTTACAAAGATATTACTATATGAAACACTACATCATCAAATCTCTCCAACTGTATTTTTTATTTTTTACATTTATTTCTTATTTTTATTTTTATCTATTTATTTATTATCTTATTTTTTTTTTGAGCGCGGAGTTCTCGCCTCTGTCAACCCAGGCTGGGGAGTGCGCAGTGGCCGGATCTCGGCTCACCTGCAACAACTCCGCCTCCCGGGTTCACAGCCATTCTTCCCTGCCTCAGCCCTCCCTGAGTAGCTCTGGGGCTGAAGCAGGCTCCCACCACCCTCGTCACGGCTTAGTTTTTTGTACTTTTTAGGAGAGGACGGGGTTTCACTGTCTAGCCAGGAGGTTTTGATCTGCCTGACCCTCGATCCGCGCCGTCTCGGCCTCCCAAAGTGCTGGCACTTACAGGCTTGAGCCACCGCGCAGCGCGCGGCGCGGCCTAACCTTTTTTATTTTTTTTTTGAGGCAGAGTCTTCCGCATCTGTCGCCCCCGGCACTGGAGTGCAGTAGCCAGATCGCAGCGCGCACTGCAGAGCTCCCGCGTCCCAAGTTTACGCCCATTCCTCGCTGCCTCAAGCCTCCGTGAGTAGCTGGGGACTAACAGGCGCCCGCCACCTCGCCCGGCTAGTTTTTGTATTTTTAGTAGAGACGGGGTTTCACCGTGTTAGCCAGGATGGTCCCTCGATCTCCTGGACCATCGTGGATCCGCCCGTTTGGCCCTCCCCAAGTGCGGGATTACAAGGCTTGAGCCACCGCGGCCCGGCCTCCAAAAGCTTATTTTTTAATGTGGCAAGATGTTATCTTCATTGTCAACTGACCACTTACTAAATCAATGTAGACAGCTTTGTGTATAGCCTGTTATTTTTATAGTTCTTATAAATAATTGTTACAATTCATTGGTTGTTTCTTATGTGCCAAGTACTGTGCTTTATACTTTGCATTCAATCTCTTAAGTACTGCTAACAAACATGAAATTCCCATTTCATAGCTAAAGAACTAGGTTACAAATGGTTACTCACAAGTTCACATCTTTAATAGTAAAAGTAAATGCAGTTAAAATTTTTTTAGCGTTAGGTTAAGATTTATATACCAGGCCATTTGTGACGGGTGCTATTCCACTAATCATTGCAATAACCTTATGTTTGAGGTATTACTATACTTATGCCACAGATAGGAAATTGAGGCTTAAAGAGGTTATGTAACTTTCCCAAGTCACTTCAGAGGTAGTAAGTGGCAGAGCTGATATACAAATCCAGATCCATCAACTTAAATTTCTATATGAATTTGAGCCCAAGATTATTGAATCATAGAATTCTGCTTCTGGATATATAGTGGACTATACCAGCGCTCACAGAAATAAGGGAATCCTCAAGGGTCAAAATAATAATCACATGAAACCAGAGCAATAAATAACATGGAAGCTGTGGGTGCTGTGGGTACAAATGCCCATACAAAGAACATATAGCTTCAGGGATTAATCTTAACATAATCAGGTAGTATTTGATATGCTGGTATGATTCTCTAGATCATAGATAGAGCTAAAATGATATAGATAGAGGAGAAATAGAAGACTAGGCCTTGTTTGAGTCTACATAAAATGGAAGAGCAAACTACAGTTGCCACACACATCTGAGACTGCTGGAAGAATTATCCCCTCAATAATAGGTTGGACTAGGAAAAAACTGGCAGTGACAAAAATCTACAGGAAAACCAGCATATTTCTACCTGCAGATCCGGGTGGAAAAAATTGTTAAAAATATAATAGTCTCCCCCAGGAATTTATGAGTATAGACAAAACTAGTTCTGGGTTTTTAATTTACACTATCTGTGTGGTCTGGGGAAAAAATGCACACTACTAGGAAATACTCATGAAGAGAAAGGCATCAACTCTGATTCCTTAGAATTCTCACAAGTTAGTTTCAGCCAAATATAAATTTACAATTAAAATAAAAAACCCAAACATACAAGAAAACAAGCCACTCCCAACAAGAGTTAGCAGAACAAACAAGACTTAAAAGGCAAACACATTATATATTAGAACTCTTAGATATAGAATACATAAACTATTTATGAAATGCTCAAGGATAATGACAATATAAAATTTAAAAGTAATGATGGGAATAACATTAGCAAAAATGGTAGAGTAGGAAACTCTAAAAGTCCATCCTTCCACAAAAGTTGTAAGACTTCAGTGACTTTAGAGATTTCAGTTACCACATGTGACAAAGTATACAGTCTTTAAATAGTAGTTTAGAAAAGTCAGCAACAAACAAATACAACCTACAACAAACAGAAACAACAAATTCTTAGAAGGCAGGAGAATCTGATTTCCAGAGTTACCATATTATAATATTCAACATATCCGATATCCAATTTTCAACCAAAAGTATGATACATGCAAACAAAGAAAGTATGGTCCACTTACAGGAAGAAAAACTTAACTAATTATAAACTAAGATGTTAATTGTAATCATAGGGCAACCACTAAGAACAAAAAAAAAAAAAAAAAAAATCTACCTCATACAAAAGGCAATAGTGAAAGAATTGAAAAATAACATACAGAAAACAAACAGAAAATGTCAAAAGTAAGTCCTTCCTCATTAGTAATTATATTAAATGGAAATTGATTAAACTTATCAGTTAAAAGGCAGAATGAATAAAAAACATGACTCAAATACATATTGTCTACAAGAGACATATTTTAGATTGAAAAACACAGATAGGTTGAAATAAAATAATGGAAAAAAGATATTTCAGGCATACTCTAAGCAAAAGAAAGCTGCAGTGGCTATACTAATATTAAACAAAATAGACTTTAAGACAAAAATTGTAATGAGAGCTAAAGGTCATGAAAAGAGTCAATCTTAACAGTCAGCTATAACAATTAAAACATATATTCACCTAACAATACAGCCCCAAAATATATGAAGTAATAACTAACAGAATCAAAGGGAGAAATAGACAATTAAACAATAGTAGTTGAAGAGTCTAGCTTTCAGTAATGATAGAACGACTACTGCTATGGTTTGAATGTGTCCCCTGAAGTTTATATGTTGGAAAATTAATCCTCAATGTTGAGAAGTGGTGACAAGTGGGGCCTAATAAGAGGTGATTAGGTCAAAATGAAAACCTAATGCAGAGACCTCATGAATGGATTCATGTCTTTTTCTTGGGAGTGGGCTAGTTATTGAGAAGGCTTGTTATAAAAGTGAGTTGGTTCCTCTCTTGTTCTCTCACGTACTCTCTTGCCCTTCCATCTTCCATAATGGGTGATTGCAACATGAGGTCCCTTACCAGATGCCACTATCCTCTCAGTTTTGGACTTCCCAGCCTCCAGAACTGTAAGAAATAAATCTTTGTTCTTTATGAATTATCCAGCCTGTGTTATGTATTCCATTATAGTCACACCAAATTGACTAAGGGACAACAGAAAAGATTAATAAGGAAGTAGAATAATTGAGAAATACTATAAACCAAACACACCTGAAAAACATCTATAAAATGTCCCACCCCCAAAACAACAGAAAACACTTTATTTTCAAGTGCACATGAAACATTCTCTGGGATAGACCATGTGTTAGGCCACAAAACAAGTCTCAATAAATTTTAAAATTTTGAAATCATACAAAATATCTTTTCTGACCACATGAAATAAAATCAGAAATACTAGCAAACTGAATCCAGCAGTATATTCAAAGGATTGTACACCATGGGTAAGTATAATTCATCATAGGAATGTAAAAGTAGTTCAACATAAAAAATTCATAAATGTAATACATTATGTTAACAGAAGAAGAGGGGAAAAAGACAGCATGAAGAAGTCAATTGATGCAGAAAAAAACATCTGATAAAAATCCATCACCCTTTCATTATAAAATATTAAACAAAGTAGGAATAGAAGAAAATGTCTGCAACCTGATGAAGGGCATATGAAAAACCCATAGCTAACATCACACTCCATGCTGAAAGCCTGAAAACTTTCCTGCTAAGATTAGAAATAAAATAAGTATGTCTGATCTTGCCACTTCAATTTGATATTGTACTGAAATCTCAAGCCAGGGAAATTAGGCAAGAAAAGGAGATAAGAGGCATCCAGGTTGGAAAGGAAGAAGTAAAACTATCTCTATTCATAGATGAAATTACTTTATATAAAAATCTTAAAGAATTGACAAAATATTATTAGAACTAATAAATGAGTTTAACAAAGTCACAGGATACATGATCAACACACAAAGATCAGTTGTATTCCTATGTACTTGCAATGGACAATCAAAAAATGAAAAAGAAAACAAATTTATAATAGCATTGCAAATGATAAAATATGTAGGAAAAAACTGAATCAAAGAAGTGCAAGACTCACATGCTGAAAGCTGAAAAACATTGCTGAGAGAAATTTAAAACCTGTGTAAATGAATCTGAAAATTTACTATTATTAAGATGGCAATACTACCCAAATTGATGTACAGATTCAATACAATCCCTATCAAAACTACAACTGTCTTTTATAAAAGTTGACAATCTAATCCTAAAATTCACATGGAATTGCAAAGGTCCTTAAGTAGCCCAAACAATATTGAAAAGGAAAAACAAAGTTGCAGCACTCACATTTTCCCATTTCAAAACTTACTACCAAGCTATAATTATCAAAACAGTGTGGTAATGTCATAACAATAGACACATAGATGAATATAATAGAATTCTCCTGGATATTGTCCAAGTCCATCAAGGAGGTACCTCTATGAGTCTCCAAAAACCACAGTGTTACTGGGCTTGGGGTGCTCCCTCAAGCAGACACAGCTTAGATTACAACACCGAAGTCCTTTCAAATATCTGGAAAGCCTTCCCAAGAAGGATGGCTACAAACAAGCCCCAACAGTGAAAACTACAATAAATACCTAATTATTCAATTTCCAGACACTGAAGAACATGTACTAGCATCAACACTATCCAGGAAAACATGACCTCAATAAATGAACTAAATAAGGCACCAGAAACCAATCCTGGAGAAACAAAGACATGTGCCCTTTCAGACAGAGAATTCAAAATAGCTGTGCTGAGGAAAGTCAAAGAAATTCAAGATAACAGAGAGAAATAATTCAGAATTATATCAGATAAATTTAACAAAGAGATTGAAATAATTACAAAGAATCAAGCAGAAATTCTGGTGCTGAAAAATGCAACTGACATACTGAAGAATGCATTAGAGTCCTTTAATATTAGAATTGATCAAGCAAAGGAAGGAATTAGTGAGCTTGAGGACAGGGTATTTGAAAATACATGGTCAGAGGAGACAAAAGAAAAAAATAATAAAAATAAATGAAATATGCCTACAGGATCTAAGAAATAGCCTCAAAAAGGCAACTCTAACAGTTATTGGCTGAAAAGAGGATGTGGAGAAAGAGACATGGGTAGAAAATTTTTTCAGAGGGATAATAACAGAGGACTTCCCAAACTTAGAGAAAGACATCAATATCCAAGTACAAGAATGTTACAGTACACCTACCAGAGTTAATCCAAAGAAGACTATCTCAAGGCATTTAATAATCAAACTCCCAAAGGTCAAGGACAAAGAAAGGATCCTAAAAGCAACAAGAGTAAAGAAACAAATAACATACAATGGAGCTTCAATACATCTGCCAGGAGACTTTTCCATGGAAAACTTACAGGCCAGGAGAGAGTGGCACGACATTTAAAGTGTTGAAGAAAGAAAAAAAAAACAACAACTTTTACCCTAGAATAGTATGTCTGGTGAAAATACCCATCATCAAACATGAAATAGAAATAAAGCCTTTCCTAGAAAAATGAAAGCTGAGGGATTTCATCATCACCAGACCTGTCCTACAAGAAATGCTGAGGGGAATATTTCAGTCAGAAAGGAAACAACATTTGTGAGCAATAAATGATCACCTGAAGCTACAAACTCACTGATAAGTCACAAAAAAAAACAGAATATTGCAACACTGTGACTATGGTGTAAATGACTCTTGTCCTAAGTATAAAGACTAAATGATGAAACAATAACAAAAATAATAACTACAGCAACATTTCAAGACATAGTACAATAAGATGTAACTAGAAATAACAAAAAGTTTAAAAGTGGGGGGATGAAGTTAAAGCATAGAGTTTTTATTAGTTTTCTCTTCCCTTGTTTGTTTATGCAAACAGTGTTAAGTTGTTATCAGGTTAACATAACATATAAGACAGTATTTGCAAGCCTCGTGGTGATCTCAAACCAAAAACATACAACGAAGACACACACACACACACACACACACACACATACAAAACTAAATAATATCACCAAGGAAAATCACCTTTACTACTGGAAGACAGGAAAGAAAGAAGGAAGGGAAGACCACAAAACAACCAGAAAGCAAATAACAAAATGGCAGGATTAAGTCCTTAGTTATAAATAATAACATTGCATGTAAATAAACTTAACTCTCCAATCAAAAGACATAGACTGGCTGAATGAATGAAAAACAAGACCCATTGATCCATTGCTTATAAGAAACACACATCTCCCATAAAGATACACATAGATGAAAAATAAAGGGATGAAAAAAGATATTCCATGCCAATAGAAATGAAAAAAAGAGT
This sequence comes from Rhinopithecus bieti, assembly GCF_001698545.2. NCBI lineage: Eukaryota > Metazoa > Chordata > Mammalia > Primates > Cercopithecidae > Rhinopithecus > Rhinopithecus bieti. The sequence goes on from NW_016810852.1 coordinate 826,555, forward strand.
AGCAGTTGCTATACTTACATCACACAAAATAGATTTCAAGACTGAAACTATAAGAGATAAGGAAGGTCAGTATATAATGATAAAGGGGTCAATTCAGCAAGAGAATATAACAATTATAAATACATATGCACCCAATGCATATAAAGCAAATACTGTTAGAGCTAGGATAGGCTCCAGTACAATCATAGCTGGAGACTTCAACACCCTACTTTCAACATTGGACAGATCTTCCAGACAGAAAATCAACAAAGAAACATCAGACTTAATCTGCACTATAGAGCAAATGGATCTAATAGATATATACAGAACATTTCATCCAATGGCTACAGAATGCACATTCTTTTCCTCAGCACATGAATTATTATCAAGGAAAGTCCATATGTTAGGTCACAAGACAAGCCTGAAAACATTTTAAAAATTGAAATAATATCAAGTATCTTCTCTGACCACAAAGGAATAAAATTAGAAATTAATAACAGGAGGAATTTTGGACCTATACAAATAGGTGGAAATTAAACAATATGCTCCCGAATGATCAGGAATCAATGAAGCAATAAGAAGAAGACTGAAAAAGTTCTTGAGCAAATCATAATGAAAACACAATATACCAAACCCTATGGGATACAACAAAAGCGGTAGTAAGTGGGATGTTTATAGCTATAAGTGCCTACATGAAAAAAGAAGAACTTCAAATAAACAATCTAATGATGCTTCTTAAAGAACTGGAAAATCAAGAGTAAGCCAAATCAAAAAATTAGTAGAAGAAAAGAAATAATAAAGATCAGAGCAGAAATAAATGAAATTGAAATGAAGAAGACAATAGAAAAGACCAATGAAATAAAAAGTTGGTTTTTTGAAAAGTTAAACAAAACTGACAAAACTTTAGCCAGAGTAATGAAGAAAAAAGAGAGAAGATCCCAATAAATAAGATCAGAAATAAAAAAGGTGACATTACAACTGATACTGCAGAAATTCAAAGGATCATTAGTTGCTGCTATGACCAATTGTATGCCAATAAATTGGAAAATGTAGAAAAATGAACACATTTCTAGACACTTACAACCTACCAAGATTGAACCAGAAAGAAATCCAAAACCTGAACAGACCAATGACAAGTAATGAGATCAAAGTCATAATAAGAAGTCTCCCACTAAAGAAAAACCCAGGACCTGGAGACTTCACTGCTGAATTTTACCACACTTTTAAAGAAGAACTAATACCAATCCTACTCAAACTATTCCAAAAAATAGGAGAGGACGGAATACTTCCAAACTCATTCTACAAGGCCAGTATTACTCTGATACCAAAACCAGAGAAAGACCCATTAAAAAAAAAGAAAACTACAGGCTAATACCGCTGAAAAATTTTGATGTAAGAAATCCTCGATAAAATACTAGCAAACTAAATTCAACAATACATTAGAAAGATCATTCATCACGACCAAGTGGGACTTATCCCTGGAATGCACAGATGACCCAACATATGCAAATGAATCAATGTGATACACAGTATCAACAGAAGAAAGGACACAACCATATGATCATTTCAATTGATGCTGAAAAAGATTTTGATAAAATTCAACATCCCTTCATGATAAAAGCCCTCAAAAAACTGGGAATAGAATGAACGTATCTCAACATAATAAAAACCATAAATGACAGACCCATAGCTAGTATCATAATGATTGGGAAAAAATTGAAAGCCTTTCCTCTATGATCTGGAACATGACAAGGATGCCAACTTTTATCGCTGTTATTCAGCATAGTACTGGAAGTCTTAGCTAGAGCAATCAGACAAGAGAAAGATATAAAGGACATCCAAATTGGAAAGGAAGAAGTCAAATTATCCTTGTTTGCAAATAATATGACCTTATATGTGGAAAAATCTAAAGACTCCACAAAAAAACTATTAGAACTGATAACCAAATTCAGTAAAGTTGCAGGATACAAAAAAATCAACATACAAAATCAGTAGCGTTTTACATGCCAACAGCGAACAATCTGAAAAAGAAATAAAAAAGTAATTTCATTTACAATAGCCACAAATAAATTAATTCCATAGGAATCAACCAAACCAGCGAAAGATCTCTATAATGAAAAGTATGAACCACTGATGAAAGAAGTTAAAGAGGACACCAAAAAATGGAAAAATATTCCACGTTCATGGAAGAATCAATATTGTGAAAATGTCTATACTACCTAAAGTAAGCTACAGATTCAATGGAATCCCTATCAAATTACTAATGATATTCTTCACAGAAATAGAAAAGACAATCCTAAAATTTATATGGAACCATAAAAAGACCCAGAATAGCCAAAGCTATCCTGAGCAAAAAGAGCAAAACTTGAGGAATCACATGACCTGACTTCAGTTTATTCTACAGAGGTATAGTAACCATAACAGCATGGTACGGGCATAAAAACAAACGCATAGATGATGGAACAGAACAGAGAACTCAGAAACAAATTCACACACCTACAGTGAACTCATCTTGGACAAAGGTGCCAAGAACATACACTAGGGAAAGACAAGACAAGGGATTACTAGCCGGAATATATAAGGAGCTAAAACAACTCTATTGGAAAAATAACTAATAACCTGATCAAAAACTGGGCAAAAGGTTTGAATAGACATTTCTCAAAAAAAGATGCACGCATGTCAAATAGGCATATGAAAAGGTGTTCAACATCCTTGATCATCCATGTAAATCAAAACTACTATGAGATATCATCTCACCCCAGTTAAAATGGCTTATATCCTAAAGACAGGCAATAACAAACTCTGATGAGGATGTGGAGAAAAGGTAACCCTTGTACACTGATGGTGGGAATGTAAATCAGTACAACCACTATGGAGAACTGTATGGAGTTTCCTCAAAAAATTAAAAATTGAGCTACCATATGCTCCAGCAATCCTACTGCTGGATATATCCAAAAGAAAGGAACTCAGTACATTGAAGAGATATCTGTACTCCTATGTTTGTTCCAGCACTCTTTACACTAGATAAGACAGAATTGAGGGGTGTTCAAATAGGGGTGTTCCCGGACCAAATTGAGAGTTGGGCTGCTAGTTTTTGTGGCCCAATAATGAGATGTAGATGAACTGGGGAGGAAGAGAGTTTTTATTTCTGCAACCGGTTACACAGAAAAGTCCTGGAAATTATCACCAGACCAATTCAAAATTACAGTTTTCCAGAGCTTATATACCTTCCAAACTATGTTTACGTGTAAGCATGCATTTATCTAAAGACATAAGTGATTAACTTCTTTTAATCTATAACTAAGGTCTGAGTACTGAAGACCTTCCTTGGAGGCTCAGTAAATTTACTTAATCTACATGGGTTTAGATGCTGGGGTGATTACCCTTATCTTGCCCCCTGCTAAATCACAGAGGTTTGGAGAGTTCCCTCAGACCTCCAATAAACTTGTTTGTGGAGGCCTGGGGAGTTTTTTCAGATCCCCAATAAAACTTGTTTAATCTTAAATGGGTCCTGTTAAGAATTCCTTCATTAATTTGTCATGCTTTAAGGCCCAGGAAAGGCCTAGGCAAAAACCCTTGGTGGGCTTTTGTTACATCCCAGCCTTTGTACAAGGGCACTGGCTTTTAATATTTAACTTAGCTACTCAGTACTGAAACGTTGTTATGGAGGCTTGCATTAGGGAGACCCGGTCCGCCACAGGGGTGCAGTTATTACAAGAGATTGAAATATCCTAAGTTCATCAAACATTGTCTGTGGATCCAAAAAATAATCTATATACTACTATTCTCCTACATATATCAATTCAATTCAACAATGAGTTATTTGTGTCAAGCATTGTTCTAGGTGCTGGGGATACTTCAGTGTACAAAACAAACAAAAATACTCATCTTCATGGAAATACAAATTTTCATTAAAAATGTACTGAAATCCGAGACGGGTGGATCACGAGGTCAGGAGATCGAGACCATCCTGGCTAACACCGTGAAACCCCGTCTCTACTAAAAAAATACAAAAAACTAGCCGGGCGAGGTGGCGGGCGCCTGTAGTCCCAGCTACTCGGGAGGCTGAGGCAGGAGAATGGCGTAAACCCGGGAGGTGGAGCTTGCAGTGAGCTGAGATCCGGCCACTGCACTCCAGCCTGGGCGATAGAGCGAGACTCCGTCTCAAAAAATAAAAAAAAAAGTACTGAAATTATATTTTTTGTCATCATTCATTTTATCAATTAAATGAAACTAAACATATAACTCAGTTCATGAAGAATTGTGCTATTTAAAATAGCAAGGGATTTTCTATTTATTTTCTATAAAAATGTCCAATTTGTTATAATGGATATATCTGGAAACCACTGATACTATTTAACTCTGAGTAATTTAATTATCACAAGAACATGATCCATGAGCCAGGAGTTTATTTGCAGTGAAGTCCAACCTGATAATGACAATAATTGGATCATAAAGGAAGTACTGGGCAATCTCCTTGGGTAATCCCACTCATCCATCCCACAGCTCAGTGCCAATTATAATGACCACCTAAGTAAATTAAGATTGCAATTTTATTGACAATACTGATGAGGAATCTCAGGAGCACGATTTTCGGCAGAGACGCAGATTACTTCATCTCTTGTTTACCTTTTGACTCTGGGACTCTCCGAGGTTCCTTCTAAAGCTGTTACATAAGAGGGAACTGTTTGTCCAAACAGGGAGCAAAGTCGCATTTGACCTCGAATTTCAGCCCGTAGGATACTCAGGGAATAAACACTCATACACTTAGTGCTAGTCAAAGACTGCATGATTATTTAACTAGACACTCCACATTCCAAGAAATTAACTGTCAGTAAGATAACTTTTGGTCTTTCTCATCACGTCTTTCCCTTCACATGCCACCAGCACCAGTTCGAATTCCCGTCCTCAGAGGCAACCCTTCCGGGTCCAGGCACGGGTACGCGGTGAGAAATATTATTCTAATAGCAAACGAGGAAAACGAAGCGGGGAGGAGATGGGCCTAGGATACAAAGTTCTGGCACTGCTCTTCGCACCTCACCTCGCTGTTTCTTCCCTCCTAGTCTTCAAGTCCCTCGTCTCCCCCGTCTCACCACCGCTCTCCCTCGTTCTCTTCCCGCAGCCTCACTCAAAACCTACGAACCAGTCGCGGCCGTTAGACTACATTGCCCACAATGCCACGCGCCGGTCAGTCTCACGTGGGGTTTACCCCCAGCTGCTGTTATAATTAATGTTAATCAAACCCACATTTCTAGGGAGGAGCCGAGTTATTATCTGCCTCTCCGACAGGATGCTTCTTTGTCTTCACCTGCCATCGCCGCTGTTCCGTGAAGAATCCTCTGTAGAGGGAAATTTGTTCAGGCGACTGCTGTGGCCACCCTCCACCTAGGCTTCTGTCCCTGTGAGGTCTCCGGGGGCCTGAGAGTGTCATTGGCGGATGACCGCGACCCTTGCGGCTGCGGCTGACATCGCTACCATGGTCTTCGGCAGCAGCGGTCTCGCAGCCACCCGTCTGCTGTCGCGCAGCTTCCTCCGTGAGTGTGAGTCCGGCCAGGACTGTCTTCCTTGCGCCCGCAGGTTCTTGGCCTCGCCGGACCCAGCGTCCTGGCCCAGGCCGCGGCTGGGCCTTCAGGGCGGGACCTCGGCGGGGGCCTGGGAGTAGTTTGGGATTCCGGCTTCAAGTCGGCGACCCCTACGGAGGAAGGAGCTTTCCTGGATACGTGGGGCGGGGGGCATGACTTAGGCCGCTGGTAGATGGAGATACTGGGTGGCTGAGCCAGGATTCGGGTCTGGGAGCCCTGCAAATTTGGAAGCTTGCTCTCGGCCCAGCGGTGACAAGTGACAGGGTGGGGGTGGCGTCTAGACTGGCCTTATTTGGAGTTGGGGGTGAAGAGGTCCAGGGTGAACTTGGTGGGGAAGGTAAGTGTCTGGGTTGAGAGGTAGGGAAAGAGTGTCTCAGTAGGAAGTTGGGGGATGAGGCTGTCCCCAGTACGGAAAGGTCCTACACTTCGAATTCCCCCTCCGCAGGATTGTACGTCAGGGGAAAGATAGTTTCTTTACACTATGCCGAGTGGGTCGGCATAGCCGCATAGACTCCTAGAAGCGTATGGTTGGCTGGGACCTAAACCAGCTTATTTGCAGTGCCTCCAACAGGCGGTTTGTGGACACATCAGTTCCCGAAAACTTAGCACCCAAGGTTGCTAGTCTTTGAGACACGCTGACTACGGAAAATTCTTGCTATATTTAAAGTCTCTGCTTGTCAGGTAGGTTATAGTAGAAAGAAACTTTGGAATCATCCACATCAGGGTTTGAAATCTGGCTAGTCCCTTTTCAGTCTGTGTAATAACCCTGGACACTTTTCTTAATCTGTTTTTCAGTGTTTCCAATCACATGAAAATATTAACACATTTCAGTGAGCCTGAAGCACCATCACTTGTAAGGTGGACCATTATTTTGTTTACCACTAACAATGAAAAACGATTGCTTATTAAAATTGTGACACACCAGTGGTTGTCACATGTATCCTGGTTTTTTAAAAAGTGAAAAAAAAATGTGCATTTTAGCAATGATGATGTACAGGATGATCTGGGTTCACTGCAGAATAAGTGGAGCAATTTATATAAAGCATCTCGCATGTAATAAAGTTAGTTTTCTTTTTCTGGTTTGTTCTTAATTCTGCTTGTACTGAGTATTTTATGAGACTTAATTCCTTTCTTGAAAAGATTACATTCTAAAAGTGTGCATTGATGAGTGTGCACTCAATAGCTAACACTTAGTTGCCGATCACTTGAGGACAAAGGTCTGGTTAGATAATGTTAGCAAGTATGAAATAGTTGGTTTGTTTGGTAAAGCTTTCTGGAGATGCTTGAGGGTGTTGTAGGCAGAAGGACAAAAAGAATTCGTTATACCCAGTAATCACTCAGGTCAATAGAGTTTGAGCACCAAGAATGAAGTATACTGAATATGGTTTTAAACCAGCTTAATTTGAATAGATAGTGGCTTAGAATGTAGAAGACCAGGTGTGCAGCACAACCACTGTGGTGGGAAACCCCAGGAAGAAGTTGCCCGCCTGTGTCTTTCGCTTCTGTGGTCTTGCTAGTCTGAGGTTCTGCAAGATCCTAGCCTCAGGTAGGTCTGCTATCTAGAAAAATCTAGAGAATAAAGGAAGAGTGTCTAAAAGATCTAGCTCCTTACTCCACCCTTAGCAGAACTCTCAATCCTCTTCCCACAAAAGTGGAAGTTCGTTCTTAGACTCCCAGGATCACTTGGCTTTAGAGTGACCATCTGGTTAAGTTTTGTTATTGGAGTGGGCTTGAATTATCCAAGTCATGTGATTAACTTGTTATTAAGGGTCTGAGATCTAAACCAAGATATATTTTGTATCAAGAGGGGTTATGGACAACAATGTTTAATGTATAAACACCTCTAAATTCACAAAACTCTAACTCCTATTTCCCACGCCACATTTCTGAGCCCATTTTCACTCCCACTAGAAAAATAGCAGCTCCAACATCACCTTGCAAACTTTTTTTTTTTTAAAGGGGCCAGAAATTATTTAGACTGTGAAGCTAATAGAGCTGCAGATGTTAGGGAATTTTGTTCCCTCTGTTAAGTTTAAACTTATGGTATGTTACTTGCTGAAGGTCATAGTGTTGCAATATTGATTAGAGTTAACAGCAACAACAACAAAAAACTCAAGTGAACACTGGTAGTTGCCTTCCAGAGCCCTGTTTTACTTAAAAGCTTATGAAAAAAGGAAAAGGGGCCTGGCGCGGTGGCTCATGCCTGTAATCCCAGCACTTTGGGAGGCTGAGGCGGGTGGATCACAAGGTCAGGAGTTCAAGACCAGCTTGGCCAAGATGGCGAAACTCCATCTCTACTAAAAATGCAAAAATTAGCCAGGCATGGTGGCAGGCACCTGTAATCGCAGCTACTCAGGAGGCTGAGGCAGGAGAATTGCTTGAACCAGGGAGGTGGAGCTTGCAGTGAGCTGAGATCGTGCCACTGCACTCCAGCCTGGGCGACAGCGTGAGACTCTCAAAAAAAAAAAGGAAAAGGATCCAGTTGAAGTGGAGAGAGAAAATACAATGAAAAATGAGAAAGATTTCTTCCATGAGAAAGTTTAAGGATTTCATCAGCACCCTTGAAGTTGAAATAGTGACGTTTTAAGAGAAGCATAAAGTAATGCAAGGTCTTTTTAAAACTGGTCAATAGTTTCTGTAACTTGAATCTTTTAGAGTAAATAGGGAATAAGAGCCAGTATTTTTGAACCTCAGAATTTTGGTATTTTAATGCCAGAAAGTAAAGCTTAAAACCCAACTGGTCCCAAACCTTTGTACGGCAGATGAGGAAATCCCGAAAGTTCCCAGTGAGTATCAGAAGGGGTACTGGCACCCAGGTCTTCTGACTCTGCAGTATCCTTTCCACCAGCATGTACCATGTGATAATTTAAGCTGCTTTCTTCGAAGCTCTGATTTTTTTTTTTTTGGCAGCCTCAGTGATGTATTGAGAAGGTGACTATTCTGCTCAAAGGTGTTGCCTTCCTTTTCCCTGTGTTTACCAAGTGTGTAGGCCTGTTTTTAGAATCAGAGATACATTTAAAGTGTAGTTTGGAAAAGGAGATACTCAACAGTGATGTTTTGGATACTAGTATCTGTTGCCATTGCATCTAACAACCAAATCTTTATTTCAGAAATACAAAATAGCTTTGATTCAAATGTACCAATGTAGCCACGAGAAAGTGATTTGATTTTCTGACATCAAATTTGTTTTTCCATAGAAATGTAATTGAGAATGTTAAAAATAATTTCTCTTAAGTGCAGGGTAACAATTTCATTTCATCAAGGGACTGGCATGCCATAGACCCACATTTTTTTTTTTTTTTTGAGATGGAGTCTCGCTCTGTCCCCCAGGCTGGAGTGCAGAGGCGCCCTGTCGGCGCACTGCAAGCTCCGCCTCCCGGGTTCACGCCATTCTCCTGCCTCAGCCTCCCGAGTAGCTGGGACTACAGGCACCCGCCACCAAGCCTGGCTAATTTTCTTGTATTTTTAGTAGAGACGGGGTTTCACTGTGTTAGTCAGGATGATCTCAATCTCCTGACCTCATGATCCGCCCACCTCAGCCTCCCAAAGTGCTGGGATTACAGGCGCGATAGACCCACATTTTTTTACATTATAACATTTCTTACGTTAGGATGTGTCTTATTATTGATATATATGTAATTTTTTTGAGACAGAGTTTTGCTGTTGTTGCTCAGGCTGGAGTACAATGGCACAGTCTTAGCTCACGGCAACCTCTGCCTGCCGGGTTCAAGTGATCTCCTGCCTCAGCCTCCTGAGTAGCTGGGATTACAGGCATGTGCCACCATGCCCTGTTAATTTTGTATTTTTAGTAGAGATGGGGTTTCTCCATGTTGGTCAGGTAGGTCTCAAACTCCTGACCTCAGGTGATCTGCCCGCCTCATTTTTTCTTTTTTACCAGTAATTAATAGTACATCTTAAAAATCAATGGTGTGTTATATTTGATGAAATATGGTACTTACAGCTTATTAAACTTCACTTGTAAGTCAATATTAAATGAATATATAATTTAACATTTGAATAGTGGGTTGTTTGGAGTTTGGGGGTAAGTGGCTGCTAGCCAGTCTGCTGTATTATAAAGTCCTGTAGGTGTAGACTGCAATAGCCTGTGTCTTTTTTTTTTGAGACGGAGTCTCGCTCTGTCACCCAGGCTGGAGTGCAGTGGCCGGATCTCAGCTCACTACAAGCTCCGCCTCCCAGGTTTACACCATTCTCCTGCTTCAGCCTCCCGAGTAGCTGGGACTACAGGCGCCCGCCACGCCTGTGTCTTACATATGCATAATGCATATGGTTAATAAGTGTGCATTTGTTAAATTCATGAGTACATTAATGAATAAATGTTTACCAGGGACACAGTTTGAGAGGTGAGTTGAAGGAGTATTGAGTATTTCATGAATAAAGCCTCGGGTTATTGGTTAGGAGCATGGTACTGGTCATACAAGGCCCATGGTTTGAGTCCTACCCTGGGCAGGTGCTCTTTGACCATACATTGCATCATTCATCCCATCAGCCATCTTATAAATCATGTGGTTACTATTATGGTGAAGAAGACTAGTATGTGGCTGACAGGTACAAATCTATCACACCCGTTGAAAACACATCTCTCTCAGATTAATCAGCCTCTTTCCTTCATTGTCTTTATTACAGTTTGTACTGTTGGTAGTTTTGTTTTTCTTTGTGTAATGTTTAGCTCCTTTACAGGGCAGGAAACTTCACATGGGTAGGACCCTGAGCCTGTCTTGTTCACCTGTGAATCCCTAGCACCTGACAGATAGCCTGTCACAGTGAACATCTCAAAGCAGTTTGGTCTACTCATTCTGCATCGGTAATAATAATGATAATAAAATAGCTCTTAGGGATATAACACTTGCTCTATCCTGGGCACTGTTTTAAATGCTTTATATATTACTAACTCATTTAATTCTCACATCAGCCTATGAAGTATATACTATTATTGTCCCTGTTTTACAGTGAGGGCTGCGCCTTTACAAATGTATTATATGTTAAAAACTTAGAAGTATATTTGTGCATACTGCACATTATATGTAGACATGGATTAGTATTTTTATAAATAAACATGTAAGATGTGCACAAGGACATGTAGAAAACATTTTTGGCTAGACTTATTTGATTTTAAAATACGAACTATTTTTTCTCTCTTTTTAGGGAAAGATTTGCCTTTGTGTTCATGTAGGGTTGTAAACCCAGTTTTGAAAGTGTACCAGACACTGTGCTACCTGGTGCCAATTTAAGGAGTAATTTCATATTAACATCACAGCCTCCTAGGGGCAGCTGTTATCCCACTTTTAGATGGGAAGACTAAGGCTAAGGGAGATCAAAAGATATGCTCTGGGTTACATGGCTGCTGAAAGGCAGAGCATAAACTCAAGACCAGGCCTGTCTGATTCCTGCGATGATGTTCTCAGCTGCTCCTGGGATGCAGTCCCAAGGTTAAGCTGGACAATTTCTAAGAATCTGAAGATAAGGAGGTGGCCTAGGATGTGACAACTGTAACATTTGCCATCAGAAACTATTCCTGGTGGCCAACCTCACCTTTCCTGCTCTAATATTTAATTTAAAATACTTATTTTCTGCTGGGTATGGTGGCGCATACCTGTAATCCCAGCACTTTGGGAGGCTGAGGCAGGCGGATCACTTGAGGTCAGGAGTTTGAGACCAGCCTGGCCAACATGGTGAAACCCCGTCTCTACTAAAAGTACAAAAAAATTAGCTGGGTGTGGTGGTGTGGGCCTGTAGTCCCAGATACTCAGGAGACTGAGACAGGAGAATCCCTTGAACCCGAGAGGTGGAGGTTGCAAGTGAATTGAGATCACACCACTGCACTCCAGCCTGGGCTACAGAGTAAAACTCCATCTCAAATAATAATAATAATAATACTTATTTCCTTCTTATTAGTAAAGCTAGACATCTCATCATATATTGATTTGTAGTTTGTCATCCATTGTGTTTCTTGTTCATGGCCTTTATCAGTTTTTCTCTTAGGCTTTGAGCTCCACTTTTTGCTGGCTCTTCCTGTTGCCCAGGTTAATTCCTTGTCTGTTAAATGTTATGAAAACATTCCCCTGGTCTGTCATTGCCTTTAACTCTGCCTATGGTGTGTTTTACTCAGTCTGAATGTTTTCTTTTTTCATGTAGTGAAGTATTCAATTTGTATTACTGCTTTTGGGTTTCATTTATTAAAAAAAATGTTAGCATGGCATTTGTACTAGATTAATGTAGCTTTGGGGACTGCCAGCAGCATTTTAGGGCTGAACTTCCATGCAGTCTCTATATGAATTTTAGAGAAACCTATTATCTTTATATGTACAAAAAAAGATAGAGGGTTCTTTTCCCTCTTTCCTGATACGTGGGAGTTCAAGATTGACTTTTCCAACTCACTGAAAAGAAATGAACCTTATGATGTTTAGCTTGGTGTAAGTGTTTCTTTTGGAGACCCTGTTTCTTGTCCTGTAATTAAGTGAAATGCTTCCCATGCACCTATTGTGTGTAAGGCACTGACCATATACCATAGGAGACGAGATGAATAAGACATGGTCCTGACACTCATGGAGTTTACAGTTAGCAGTGCGAAAAGTATTTAGATGGTACTTGAAATAATCTTGAAATAAATTTAAGCTTAGATAATTTCACTTAGAAATAATGTGATAAAGAGAGTAAGGATATGTGTGCACTCAGTAGTGTACTGTGTGATGGTGTTTATTGTATACCACATGAAAGTGTTCATAGCTTCTATTCTTAATCTCAGATCCCTTTTGAAGTCCCCCATTATATTCATAAATCATATATATCATGTGAAGATATGGGAATTCTTCTTCTTTTTTTTTTTTTTTTTTTTGAGACAGAGTCTCCCTGTGTCGCCCAGGCTGCAGTGCAGTGGCGCGATCTCGGCTCACTGCAAGCTCCGCCTCCCGGGTTCCCGCCATTCTCCCGCCTCAGCCTCCCAGTTGCTGGGACTACAGGCGCCCGCCACCGCGCCCTCTAGTTTTTTGTATTTTTAGTAGAGACGGGGTTTCACCGTGTTAGCCAGGAGGGTCTCGATCTCCTGACCTCGTGATCCACCCGCCTCGGCCTCCCAAAGTGCTGGGATTACAGACTTGAGCCACCGCGCCCGGCCGATATGGGAATTCTTGACTGTGTAATGTTTTATTTAAATGTTAATTTATATGGATTAACATAAGTGAAATTCTCAGGAAGTTAAGGACATTAAATCTTTAATTGAAAGGTAAGAGATACTTGCAAGATGGTTTGGCTACCAATGCATGCCTTGTGTTCTAAATTTCACTTTAGGAAGTCACTTACTCTAGTAATTTGATGGCTTTGTCACAGAGGTCAGGATTGTATTTAAAACCAAAATATGATTAAGTTGGGTTAAGCAGTGGACAGTGGAAGATTTGCACTGTGAACTAGTTTGCATTCTCCAGCAGAAGCAGAGTAGGCTATTTTTAATTACTTAAGGTATTTGCTTGATAATTTGGGTGGAGAAGAAATTCATTAGGGAAAGAAAGTGTAGAGTCAGTTTGATTTTAATATTTATAGCAGCTAGTGGTTTGCACTCTTTACCAGCCCAATTAAGGAGAGTGGTGGAAGGATTCTAGGAGGGAAGGTGGGGGTGTGGGGAGTCTGCTTTTGTGGGGAATCTCAAGCCTGGAATTCTGGGTCTTAAATTAGTTAAGGTGGGGAAGAATGAGGAGAATGACAGTGATTTAACATTTGGTGAGTTTTACTTGCAAAAGCATATTTTGCGTTATTTCCATTTGAATGCAAATACAGCAACAAAGAATTTCCTTCATTCTATGATGTCAACAATAGTAAGACTTGTCATTGATTTGATAATAGTATTGCCTCAAATATATCCACCAGTTGTTAGGTGTGTCATGGTAGCATGGAGTGGCAGGAGACTGAGAATTGGTTCTCTCTGGAGTGTGTTACCTCAAGCTGTTGAGGAGGCAGAAATTAAGGTGAGGAGTATTACATCATATAGCCCACCTTCAGGTCCTCCCTACACCCATGACAGGTTGGGGAGCATGCTTGATATAAAGGGCCTGGGGTAGGGTGAATTCATCTTCTGGTGTAGGTTGAGTTTCTGGGATTCAAAAGGCATTTGTGGTGATTATGGTATACCATCATGGCTTGCTGGGCTACTCACGGTTTTCCGCTGGGTTTTAGAGGCTGCTCTGATTGCCAACATTTCTCACTTGGCTGGCCTAACATATTAGAGCAGTATTCTAGAAAAGGAAGCATATGATGGTCCATGATTCCTTGTCTGGATCTCCTGTGACAAGTTAATTCCTACTGTGCAGGTGCTGCTATCAGTTTAGATGATAGGGGCTCAAGTTAGGTAGCATGGGCCAGGGCTGGGACAGAGGTGAAGAAAGTTTTTAGCTGTGGAGCGGTCATAACAGTGGACCAGGAACCAGATGAACCTCTTTCCTTTCTTTAGGAGCTTGGAGATCAAGTTATTGGGGGTTTTAGTAGTGAACTGCTGATAACCTAGGTTTCAATTTGGAGGTAATCTCAATGAGGGATTCATTCCTTAACTCTACCCTCCCCACCTCTCACACATACATAGACGTCTCTACCTTGAATACGTGTGGGAGGTTTACCCCAAATTCCCAAGGCTTTTTTGTTGTTGTTGTTGTTATAGTACTTTACACACTAAGCAGTTATGGCCGACTTTTATATCAGTTCATATAGATTGTGAGTTATTTGAGGGCTGAGACACTGTCATTCATCACTTTATCCTTGACACCTGACATTATGGCTTGGTATAGGTGCTCCCCAAATGTTGATTGCATCAATGAACGAACTCACATTTCAGTACAGATGATAACCTTGCCTGGCATCATACAGGTTTCTTGTCAGGATGGAATGTGATCAGGAATTTCACTTCCTTGCCGTTGAATACATTTCTTGGATTTGCCTGTAAGATGATAATAGTCTATTAGTTCCAGCTTATCTAGAAGTGAGTCTGTATGAACCTAGGCCTGGTTTGTAGATGGGGAGATCACATGCATGAGTACACACACATCTACACCTATGCATTAGAAGTTTCCCAAGATTTACTTCATTAGATGCTGTAGGCTGTCAGGGGCATTGCACAAACTGAGTAATACTAAAAGGCCAGGGGATTGGGAGGTGAGCTGCTGTTTATCACACTTCTGATACACTTTTTATGAGCACCAAAGATCTGATGTTGTAGAATCTTGTGCTCCGTAGAATTGATCCAGGAGATTGGAGTTACTGTGAGAAAGTAGAGATCTTCGTTGGTCTGTTACTGGAGCTGTGCTTTAGGGACACAGACAGACCTGTCTTTTCTCAGGGTGACTTCTGTGCCTTTGGAAGGAGAAGTGAATTGTCTGATCTATGTTAAGTTAGTGAATATAAGAGTACTTGTGCAGAACCAAACTTTACCCATAAAAAGTATTTTATATGAACAAGTAGGGACTCCAGATATCCTGATCACAACATCTGATCTTATAATCAAATCTTCTACCTTCTGGTCTGAAAACATATGATATGATAATGATATGATATGATATATGAAATGGTATGAGCCTTTGTTGAAGATTCAATGGGAGAGACTGGTAAAGCCGGTTCTTCCACTAGTCAGGAATTGTAGCAGGGTAGGAAAGGGTGTAACTTCTACACAAATATCATGGTTGTAGGTGTTCAGCTGGGAGAAGTGGGAGCCAAGGGCAAGGATGGGTCTGGAGTGCAGCACTGGCGAGGGTGGGCTTTGCTGCACGGTTCAGTAGGGACAGAGTCTCAGGCCATAAATCCCTGCTGTGTCCACTGGCCTAGAGTCAGATGCTTAGCTGTGACTGCTGTGCCAGAACTTGATCTGCAAAGCCCATGGCCCCTTGTTGATCACAGTCTCGTCTGAGAAAGCTGTCTGTTACATAGCAGTTCTTTGTGTGTACCAAATGTTATCCAGGTGGTAAGGGCTAAATCTGGGCCTGTCTCTTCCCTGGAGGTGTAATGGATTCCAGATACTTCTGCCAGAAGCAGATGTTGTTGTTCTTTCAGTTATGGCATGTGAGGTCAGGACTTAGGTGGGCATGAGGCAGTGATTTAAGGCAGAAAGCATGGAGTGGACTCTGGGCATGTATGTGATAGGTGTTCTTTTTTTGTTGTTCAATAGAGATTACTCCTTATGTTCTTTTCTTGGGCTGGCTTCATGGACTACCACAATGATAGGTAGAAGGCCTGGCTACTTTGAAAGGGCCAGGGATGGGCCACAGAGAAGTCAGGTTGGTAGTATTAATGGACGTTTAGAAGGTAGCCCACAGTTTTAAGTCATCTATGTTCCTCCTCCTGTTTTTTGAAACGTGAGGAGCTGGTTGTAGTAACTACTTAGATTTCTCAATTAATTTCCCTTTTAGGTAGGTTGCTTCAATAACCTAGGTTTGTTTTTTAAAACAAGCTTTTTCCTCTCTTGTCTACTTGCCTATTTATTTTATTTTCCCTGTTTCTTTTATACATGAGTTCATATCGGAAGAGATTAAGTGATTTTTGATTGTATTTTAGATAAGTTTTATCCTATGACTTAACATTTAATATGTTGTTCCTACTAGAGAATAAGTTGCTGAGCAATTTTTACTTGTATTCCTGACAAAGTTTGCCTCTTAGCTTACCTATTTTTTTACAATTAATTTTTTTTATTATACTTTAAGTTCTAGGGTACATGTGCATAACGTGCAGGTTTGTTATATATGTATACTTGTGCCATGTTGGTGTGCTGCACCCATCAACTCGTCAGCACCATCAACTCATCATTTACATCAGGTATAACTCGTAATGCAATCCCTCCCCCCTTCCCCCTTCCCCTTCCCCATGATAGGCCCCGGTGTGTGATATTCCCCTTCCCGAG